>NW_021703769.1:77092510-77164449 GCF_005190385.1 Monodon monoceros | reverse complement strand
CCCCCCCCCCCCCCCCCCCGCTTACCCCTCACAGTAGGTCAGTCATTCATTCTGTCACGGTCCCTGTGCCTCACATCCGTCTACCCCTAATGGCACTGCCTTTGTCCCCAGCTGCCCTCATGACACCAAGAGGCAACTGATAGGAAGGAATCCCAGGTGCTTGGGAGAAGGAAATGCCCTGGGTTCAAATCCTGCAGGATTAGAGGGCTGAGGGCAATCGTCATTCCTTATATAATGACGATGATGATAATAAATCAACCTCCTTCAGTCTGGAGGTTTGTAAATAACCATTTAAACCCAAAGGAAAGGGAATTCCTCGGTGGTCCAGTTGTTAGGACTCAGCGCTTTCACTGCCATCAGCCTGGGTTCGATCCCTGGTCAGGGAACTAAGATCCCGCAAGCCGCCTAGTGCTACAAAAACAAAATGCAAAACACAAAACAAACCAACAAACAAAAACAACCCATAGGAAAGAAAATCAAATATACTATGAAACACCTCTAAATCTCCCTCCTGAGAATGGAGTCCTTCCAAGTGACAGATAAAGATCGTTCTTGGGGGGGGGGTGGGGATTGAGGGGGGAGGGCACGGCCCAGGGCCCACAATAAAACTTGGGACAGGGAGGGCTCCTGCCGCAGGTGAGTGGCAACGGGTGGTGACTGTCTCCTCCTCCTGCAGCTGGCCCAGAACCGGGCCCACCTCTGCAATTTCCTGCCCCTCAAGACCACCCTCTTTAACCACTGGCTGTCAGGGCTGACCCAGGAGGCCCAGGGGTCCCACCCACCCGCCAAGATCTCAGCCTGCCCCGTGGGCCGTGTTCTACAGGCTGGGCTGACACTGATAGAAGTCTCTGTGTGGCTGGTGCGTCGGGCGCCCAGGCTGGTGTGGGCAGGCGTGCTGGGCTGTGCCCGGGCCTCGGGCCTGGCCCTGAAGCGGCTGGGTGCCTGGGAGCAGCTGGGCCTCTCTGCGGCCACCTGGACAGACCTGCTCTTGTCATATCTGCACGGCCTGATGCTGGCTGCCAGGCTGCTGCTACTGCCGACCTGGAGACTGTGCCAGAAAGCCCACTGCTGCAGCCTGGGCCGGCTGCCAGGGAAGGTGGGTGGGGTGGGTGTGGGACAGGCTGGGGAGGGCAGGCCTGGGGCACTGGGCCTGGGCTGGGCGGGGGCGGAGGCTGGCACCAGGTAGTACAGCGTGTGAGCTGCTGGCCATCACCTGCCCATCCACCTGCCCCCCCCAGGCTCTGCTGGAGAACCGCGTAGTGCTGGGGACACCGGCAGTGCTGAAGCGTCTGCACTGCGGTGTGGAGAGCATGGCAGCCCCCGCCTCCTGGCACCCGGCCTACCTTGTCACCTGGACCACCTGCCTCGCCTCCCACCTGCTGCAGGCTGCCTTTGAGCACACAGCCCAGCTGGCCCAGGCCCAGGAGGCTGAGCCCCAGAAGGCCTTGGGGCTCTTGTGTGAGTCCCCGCTCCCTGAGCCCCTGGCCCCCGAGGCTGGGCCAGTTCTGCCAGAGCCTGGAGCTCCTGTAGAATAAACGTGTGCCCATCTGCCTCTCCTGTCTGATCCGGCCTAGGGTCTCACTCTCTGTCCCTCTTCCGTACTGGGCTGGGTGTGTGTGTGTATGTGTGTGCGTGTACACTCGGGCGTGTGTGTGGGTGCATGCGTGTCCTAGGGCCGCCTCTGGGAAGGAAGTTACCTCTGGTGAGCACCTGATATGTGCCAGGTAACCCTTGCAGACACTTTCCACACATAATTTTGTTTAAACCACTTACCAGCACAGGTATCCAGATGAGAAAACTGAGCCTCAGAAGGTTGAACCTTCCCAAGGTCCCAGAGTAAGTCAGGGGAAGGGCCAGCACTGGACCCAAGGTTTCTTCATTTCCTAGAACCCCTAACTTCATCGAGGTCCATGTCCCTGCTTCTCAAGACATGGTGCTCAAGGCTTTAGGGATGATGGGTAGTTAGAGACTCTGGCCTCTGGGGGGTGCCAGGGCCTCACATTTCAGAGATTTAGAAAATTCCTTTGAGGAGTAGTTACTCCTGGGCCAGTCTGAAACTAGCTCATGCATCCACTCACATACTTGGCCACTCATTTTCCCACCCATCTATCCAACCATCCATCCATCCATCCATCCATCCATCCATCCATCCATCCACCCACACACACACCTACGCATCCATCCACCCACTCACCCACAAATCCATCCGCAGATCCATCTCCTCCAGGGAGGGGGAAACACCCGATATCTCAGCACTCAGCCCTAGCTGCTCAGGTGCCACTGAAGGGGTGCTGATGTAGCCAATGCAAGCTCAGGCTGCAGTGGGTCAGATCCCCCTGGCGGCGCTCTTAGGTGAGTGATTCTGTGAGAGGAGGGGAGGGACGGTTTCTTGGGAGTTAGCGATCACCGCTTACTCATTCCCAAGCCTGACGGTGGTGTGAGTGTGGGAAGACATTCTAGAGAGCTCTGCCCTGCTTTCTCCTTCTCCATTCTGGTTCCCAGGGAAGTTAGGGCTGGATTCCTGCCCTGCCTCTCATGTAAACCTGCAGATGGCCCAGGGTGGGTGTGGGGTGAACTTCCAGGCCCTTCTTCTGAGTCCGAGGGGGCAGGCCTGGCCTGCCCCCGTGGGGAGACTCTGAAGGGCTCCCAACTGGCCGACCAGGCAGAGCACCTGCTGGGGAAGGCTCTGCAAGGTCCTGGTGAAGGGGTCAGCACAACTGGGATTCCAGAACCCACACACAGCACGCAGGGAAAGCTGAGGGCAGAAGTGTGTGACATTGGCCCACTGCTGAAGGTGGGGACGGGGGGGATGGGAAGGAGGCCCCACAGCAGGCCTGTGGATCTGAATGGCCTTTGAGCTGCCAGGGACCAAGATGGTCCTTGACAGCGCTGTGGCCTGGGGGTGGGGTGGGGGGTGGGGGAGCTGGGAGGCAGGTAGCAGGTGGAGAGGGGCCTCAAAGGCCAAGAATGGAGGGAGGTGGCAAGTACCTGTGCCACCTGGGAGAGAGGACAAGATCCGGGATGGAGCTGGGGACCAGTGATGAGACTCGTGCAGCCCTTGGCAGTGGACGGCGGTGGAGGGTCATGGGGGGGTGAGGGGAGGGGGGGTATTTTTTCCTTCTACTAAAAAAAGTTGTTGTTGTTGTTTTAATTACCTGAAGTACAGAGATGTTAAGGTAAAACTCTTTCCTTTTCTCTGGTTCTAAACTTCTGAGAAACAGGGTCAGCTGTGTGTGGAATATCTCTCCAGTCACAGTATAGATGCAAACCTGCGTGCATGTACTCAATGCACCTATAAGTTGTACTGATAGGGATCCAGTCACACTATACGTATCGTTAGGCCTCCCCTCCGGGCCTCAGTTTCCATGTCTGTGCAATGTCGGTGACCCGGTGATCCCCGGTGAGACAGCCAGCGTTCAGGGGACCCCAATATCCTGGACGCCCCAGCTGGGAGTTAGTTGGTCGCCAGCTGGACAGGAGGGGCCGGCCTGTGCAGCTCCGTTGGGCTCTTAACGTGAGCTGAGATCTGGCTGCGTGAAGCGTACGCCCCCAGGCCCTGAACATAAGTCCGCCCGGGCCTTCCAGGGGCCCTGGCGTCAGGGGGCCAGGGCTTAGGAAGAAGGGAGGAAGGTGTGAATCTGCCCTTGGCTTTTCCTCACAGGCAGTGGGAAGATCAGAGGCCTCTTGGGGTCAGGCAGCCTCAGGTTTGAATCCTGGACCCACCACCTCGTCTGTGTGACCTTGGGCAAGTCCTTAATCACGTGAGCCTCAGTTTCCCCACCTGGGAACAGGTACAACCGTAGCCTTGGGCCTCACTGGGCTATGTTGGGCCTGTGCATGAACCGTACCAGGCCTGGTGTGGGAAGACGCTGGGAACCGCAGCTCCCTCTCCTGGGCATGCGGCCTTCCCAGGGGCCACGGGAACCTTGTTCTGAGGTCGAGAGGGTGGGTGATCAGTCCATCTGTCTCAGGCCTGAGAGTGTGGAGGGGCCCTGGCCTGATGGAGGAAAACAAGTGGGGGACGGTGGGCGGGAGGTGCGGGCAGGGTGGGGGGACTGGCTGCAGGGCTGGCCAGCAGCTCCACGCAATCTGTCTGCTATGCAGTCCCAGGCCTGGCCTGTATTTATTTATGCTGAGCGTGTATTTATATCAGCCCCTTTCTCATTAATAGGGCAGGAAATGGCTGGAATTGTTACATACCTGGCGGCCCAGGGGTCCTGCTCGGCCAAGACACACAGGGCCCTGGACGCCCAGCCGTGATAGTGAGGGACCCTCCTCCTCAGCCCCAGGCCTAAGTCCCTGGCCTTTCATTGACCCCCCCACCCCTTGCATTGAGCACCCATCTACTTCCTTGTGATCCTAGTCACCCCCTGAGCCCACAGCCCTCAGAGCGGGGCTCATTTCAGGTCTGTCCCTGTCCTCCAGCTCCTGACCCCATCTGAACCCCAGGAGGGCCAGTGGTGTCAAGGTGCATCTCGGAGGATGGGGGAGTACTGGGCAGACCCCAGGCAGAACAGCAAGAGTATGGGATGAGAAGTCAGGGGATGGGATCCTGGAGTCCCGGGGTGGGGCTCTGGGCAGAGGAGGAAGTGAGGGGATGTGAGAGGACCCGCCTGAGGCTTGGGGGTCATCCCAGGGCTCTGTTCCCCACCAAGCTTGGACAGACCCTGCATCCCACGGAGGGGGTGTCTGTGTTTACCACCCAGCAGGGGTCCGACAGGGTGTGGGGCTCATCCGTGTCTTGCCTTCTGGGCTACCACGGCTAAATGAGGCTTCTCCACTCAGGGCCTGGCAGCCCCCTCCTCGGCTCTCACGCTGCACGCAGAGTCAAGCCAACATCACTCTCCAGGCCCCAGCTCTTGGGCGCGGGCCCCAGGTGGGGCTGCCAGAGCTGAGAGGCGCGGCCCCCTCTCCAGAGCAATTGCCTGACATAACCTATTAGTGCATCTCGCCTCGGGGCAGCTGGGCCTGCCCACCCCTCTCCTCGGTCGGGCCCAGAGGCCTCCTCTAGGCTGGGATTCCCAGCAGTTGCTGTGGTCAGGTGGGCCTGACCTCCAACCTCTGCCCACTGTGGCCGCCATGCCCTCCTGGTTCAAGAGTCCAGAGCTGGGGCCACTGTGCAGATGTGGGGACTGAAGCTTGAAGAGGATGAGGGGCTTTCTGAGGGCCTGCCCTCGGCCTCCAGCCTTGCTCTCTCGGCTGCACTGCTAGGGTCTGCTGGAAGGCGTCGTGGAGGGCGGCTCCGGACACTGAGGAGGGGCTGCCGCAGGGGCCTCTGAGCTCCTCTAGGCTGTCCCATCGTAAGGACAGATGCGTCATGTGGGGAGAGGAGGGCCAGGCCAGGAACGGTACCCCCTCGGGGCTCCCTTAGGACGGCTTTCCTCAGACACTGTGTTGATCCCCCAGCCTGCAGACCCCCAAGCCCGGGCCAGGGGCTGGTCCTTGGTCCTCCAGCCCTGCCTGGCCCAGCCCGGGCTCCTCCGGGAGCTCCCATCTCCGAGATGGGGACACCGCCCCCACACAGGAGCTGTGGGAACCTAGGTGGCAGGTAAGGAGTTCGCACAGGGCTCGCACACAGTTGTGCTCAGTGAGCAGAAGCACTTCTTTCTTTTTTTTTTTTGGCCGCTGCCACGTGGCATGCAGGATCCTTAGTTCCCGGACAAGGGATCGAACCCGTGCCCCCTGCAGGGGAAGCAGGGAGGCTTATCCACTGGACCGCTAGGGAAGTCCCCAGAAGCACCTCTTGCCAGCTTGGTGGCTGAGTGCCTGGGGTCAGGGGCAGAGGGGCGCAGTGGTCTGGGGTCTTTTGCCTAGCTGGGCTCCTGTCCCCAGCGGAGCACCACTCTTTGGAGGAGGAGGCCAAGGGGCGGGGCCTCCGGAGCAAGGTTTCATCCTCTGAGATTCTCCTGGGGCTGCACTGTGTCCCCGCACCCCAGGGACGCTGCCTCAACGGGCAGGGCAGCGTCCCATCCCACTGCTGCCCCAGCTAAGTCCTAGGTCACCTAAGTCTGTGGCTGAGAGTGTCTGGGTAGGGGTGGGGAGAAGCAGGCATCCAGCCCTGGAAGCTGCACCCCCCAACAAGCTGCCTGTAGTCTGAGGGACTTCAGACCCTTTGTTCCCATTGGGGTCCTGCCTGTTCCTGACTTGCATGACCCTGGGCAGGTCCCTGGGCCCTGTCCCTGCTCATGAAGTTAGGCAGGGGCCTCTGGGCGCTGTGGCTCCTGGGTCAAAGTTTTTGTGAATCCTGAATCCCTCTCGGCCCCGAGGCCTGTGGGCTAGGGTTCGGGGTGCTGGAGAGGGTGTGAGGAGGGATGCCCTTTGGCCCAGGCCTCAAAGCCCCAGGGCCCTCCTGCTGTGACCGCACACATCTGGAGCTGCGTCCCGTCCCCACCCCAGGCCCACATCTGGAGCGCAAAGCCGGCTAGCGGCTAAACATGGAGCGTTTGGGTCCCGAAGAGCCTGCTCCCAGGTTAACGCAGTGCATCTGGCCCCTGGCTGCTGCTCTGCTGTGTCTCCACAGCAGAATGCTGGCTGCACATCTGGAGGCCGGAGCCCTGTGGCCATCCCGCCTCACCCCACGCCCGGAGGGAGTGGAGTTGGTGCTGCCTGGAGTGCCCTGCCCTGAGGTGGGGTTCCGGTGTGTAGAGGGCTCCCTCTTCCCTTCTGATGTCATAGCTCACAGGGCTTCTCCTGGGGGCTGCCTTGGGAATAGCTGAGTTTTGACATAATGTAGACACATGTTCCCTGATGGGAGTGGTGACAGCTGCCACTCTGCACCAACTCAACCGGCAGCCATGTGGCATTGTTTGAAAGAGCCTGTAGGGCCTCCAGGATTGCCTGCCTGCCCACCCCCTCCTGGGGTGCCTAGGGTGCTGCAGGGTGAACCAACCATGGGCTGACAGTGGGACTTCACTGGGTCCCTGTCACGGAGCACACCTCACATGATGTGCCCACCTGTCACTTCCTTTCTACCCCCTTCTCTGCCAATACATGTGCTTGGCAGGATGGGGTTAGATGTTTCCAGAGGCCCCAGACTCAGAGAAGAGAACCTGGAAAAGCAGGTGGCCTGAGGGAACTGGGGCTGGTATGTGGGACACACCACCTCGGGGCAAGGGGCTCCTGGGGCAGAGACACAGCATGGGGTCTCCCGGGGGGGAGAAGGCAGGTCTGGGTTGGAGGAAACTCTCATGCCATGGGCACTGCCCAGTGGTGGCCTGGACTGGCTCTTCCTCAATGGGGGACACGACCCTTCTGACCCCACTGGGGCCACGGGACCCTAAGGAGTGAAAGAATGTGGGATTCTCAAGTGATTGTGGTAGTGAGCTCCCTGTCACAGGGGGATCCAAGCTGGCAGGGCTGCTTACCGTCAGGAAGATGGCAGAGGCTATTCTCACAAAGAGCCCAAAGCTGTGTTAGATAGCTTTCTATCACTATACTCCAACCCTATAACTCCAAGCATCTAGAATTCTGAGACTCCTTGCCTTCTACGACAGGAGGCACAAACTACCATGGGGTGGAGGCCAGGTATTTGGCATGGAGGGTGGGGTGGGGGGAAGCAGAGGAGAGAGGCACTGGGCATGCAGAGAAGTGTTGCCAGCCTGTGGCCTGGGGCTGAGGGCTTCGCTGCCTCCCCGCCCAGAATGGCCTCCGCTCTGGTGCTGGCCCAGCCTCCGGGGCCTGGGATGTGAGCACATAGCCGCCGGTTCTGCATCCTGTGGTCAAGCTTTACTGGAGCATCACTGGCTCCAGTTGAAAGGAATCCTTCATTTGCCGTCGCCTCCAGCCTGGAGGCCCAGGGAGCAACACGCAGTTTAAACCACAGAGCTTCATGCCTCCTCGTGCACCTCCGTACTCATGGAAAATCTGAGTCAACAAACATGCAAGACGGAGACACAAATAAAAAATAACGAGGGCAAACATTTACTGAGTATTCACCAGGGGCCAGATACAGTTCTGAGGCCTTTACTTGTATTAACTCATTCCAGCCTCCCTGGAATGGGTACTGTTGTTATCATTAATCCATTTTACAGACGGGAGCCTGAGGCTTAAGGTCCACTCAGCCGTTGGGTGGCAGAGCTGGGATTCAGACCGGGTGGTCTGCCTCCAAAGTCTGTGTCCTTAACCACTGCTCCTCCCTGCCACTCTGCAAGTGGGGTGGGTGGGGAAGACAGAGAGCAGAGGTAGAGATGGATGGGGTTGGCGCGTGGGGTGCTGAGGGCTCTGAGGCCCTGAGAAGGGATGGTGCCATGCCCAGCCCAGGAGGGGAAGCAGACCAGCTCAGTTACAGGGGTCATCCTGTCCTGTCCCCCAGGCCTTCAGATGAGGTGTCGGGCATCCAAGGGTGGCCCCCTGCCTTGTCAAGCCTTCCAAAGTCAGAGGCAGGCTTTGCTCGTTCCCCAGGCTCTCCTGGAAGGCAAGAACCTGGGGCTGCTAGGGCTGTGAGGGTCAGCCCTGAGCCTACCTGCTCTGTGGCCAGTGTCCTGGGGGGACACCTGCTCCTGAGGTGGGGGCAGTTTCTGGAGGGTCACTCAGAGCTTCCAGGGCTGGGGCTGGCGTTCTCCATGGATGTGAACGTGTGTAGGGGCCTTCCCTTTGTCCACCTCTGCTGCCATCTGACCTGCCAGAGGAGCTAAGCAGACAGCAGGAAGAGAGGGCATTCTGGGGCCATGGGCCTCATCTGTGGACAACTCAGACAGATCTTCCTTGTCCCACTGGTACCTTCTTCTTCTTCTTTTTTTCTTTTGGCTGCGCTGAGCAGCTTGCCGGGTCTTGGTTCCCCGACCAGGGATTGAACCTGGGCCTGACAGTGAAAGCTCAGAGTCCTAATCACTGGACCTCCAGGGAAGTCCCCACTGGTACCTTCTAATAACGTCTCTCACCCAGAGCTCCTGCCCGTCTTAGGCATGAACAAAGCAGCCATCCTCACTGGGTACTTCCTTTGTTCCAGTCACCACCGTGAGGACTTGGCCATAATGGAATATCTCACTTAATCCCCACAACTGTGTCAGGAAGGTGTTATTATCACCCCCATTTTACAGATGAAGAGACTGAGGCTCAGAGAAGGTAAATCACTTCTCCACACAGCTAAGTGATTCAAATCTAGGGCTGTCTGACACCCCCACCCCTCACTGAGCCCCTAATTCCCGCCCCTGCCAAGAGGGCTGGGAAGAAACCTACCCAGGCCAGGTTTCCCAGAGCCCCAGACCGATGCCCCCTGTACCGTAGCTGGGCTGGCTTCAACCAGGCTCAGCCTGGCCTTTAGGGGCTGGCCGGGGGCCGAGGAGGAAAACAATGGGAGAGAAAGGGAGCGGAAACCCTCTGGAAGTGAGCGGGGAGGGAAGCCAGGCTGCCAGGGGGTTCTGCACAGGCTGGGTCCCTGAGTCCATGGGGCAGGGGGCAGTGGCAGGGCTCAGGGTGCCCAGACCATGCTTCTTGTGTGCGTTTGAGGTGCTCTGGCCCAACCCTGAATGGGGAGACCAAGGCAACAAGGACCCACATGGGTCCCATCCTGTGGTCTTAGGGGTCTTGGCTTTCTCTGGGGGACCCCTAGCCTGAGCAAGTGGAGGAGACCCCTGGAAAGACGCAGATTCACTTGCCTCTACACTGCTGAGTTTGGCAAGAGGAGGAAGCTGCTGGTTCAACCTTGACAGCATCTCCTCTGCCCCCGGGCAGGCTGAGAATGTTGGGAGAAGGGCAGGTGGGCTCAGGGCCCCTGACTCGGGCTGCACAGAAGGCCCTCGCCTGACCTCCCAGCTGGCCCAGCTTTCCCCACAGGCTCACCAGGTGGGCTTCCAGTGGCCCCTCCTGGCCCCTCGTCCCTTCCCCAAACCCTGGGGTGCTGTCCTTTGACATCCATTATGTTATTAACCTGGGGGGGAGCACAGGTCACTCTGAACCCAGGGCCCTTCTGCGGCTGCTTGCCGAGGTCCCAGTGCCTGGACCACCTGCTCTGTATCCATCCTGGTCCCCAGGACCAGGTCTCTCTTAACCTCGGTGCTCTGGTCAGTGATCTGAGTGCTCAGGATAGGAGACTGGTCCTCAGAGTGGCCTTTGAATGCTGTGACCCTGCAGCCTCGCTCCCTCAGGGCCATCACCTTGACCCCCAGGATGGCAGGGTCCAGCCCTGGTCTAGGCGTCCGGGCTGAGCCCAGGTTTCCATCTGTGACTCTGGACTGGCAGGTTAGTTGGCCTGAGGGACGCCGTGGCTGAGGGCTCTGTCTCCAGCCCCTCACCTGGGGTGTCCCTGTCTTGCTCCCATCCCAGCAGCCCCTGGCCTCACCTCAGGTGCATCTCTCTCCCTCTAGGAGCCGCAGTCCTCTGGGCCCTGCTCCTTCCCAGCCCCGGGAGGGGCCCTCAGGGGCAGCTGTCACCATTCATATGGGGGGCGGGGGAAGGAGAGTACGGTGAACAGGCGCTCAGGGTGGTGGGGGCCTGCCCTCCTTCTCCAACTGCCCGGGGGCCCAGCTTCCCCTCTGTTTCCTCCCTCTGAGCTGAGAATTGGGATGACGGGCTTTGACCATGCTCTCAATCCACCAACACTGTTGGAGGCCTCCTTGGTGCCAGGTGCTTGGGGTGAACCCTGGTTGTGCCGTTAACAGGTTCTGGTGCCTTGGATCACTTACTTCCTGCTTCTGGTCTCAGTTTTCCCCTCTGAGGAATGGGGTTGGACTTGAGATGTTGATGTGGCCTTCCAGCTCTTGCTGGGGTGAAGCTCACCTCTCGCCCTTGTGTACAGGCCCCCCGACACACACACACACACACACACACACACACACACACTTCTAAGGCCACAGGGCTCCCTGACCAGTCCCCGAGCTGTTACCATGGCAGTCTTTCCAGTCTCCAGCCTGGTGGGCCTTGTCACCAACAGTGAGAGGGTGGGGGTGGGGGGTGGAGGTCTCCCTTCCTCCCCCTCAGCCCCTCTTCAGGGCCAAGCAGCAGGGAGCTTGTCAGGGAGTGAATCCTCCCAGACAAGCCAGGCCAGTCAACAAACAGACGACCAAAATAACAAGGAAAGATTATGAAACCCAGATTCAGGGAAAGAGGCCACTCCAATCCTCTCTCCAGGATGGGGGGCAGTGAAATCGGGCCAGGCCTGTGGGTCAGAGCCGGCCTGGCCCAGACTATCTTTGTACTGTCTGGGGGATGGGGGCTGATGAAATCCCAGCTGTGTTTCACCAAAGCACTTACCCCTTAAGCCCAGGCTCCATGTGGTGCAAATTCATTGTCACTTAACTCATCACTCAAGGCTCTGAGCTGCACCCCTCCCCCCTCCCAAGAAAGACAAAACACACAGTCTCTGGCACAAGGGGGAGGTGGGCGTAAGGGGCCGTGACAGGCAGGGTGGCTGTCTTGACCTGAGCTGCCCCCAGCGGGCAGCTGGCCCCTGCATCTTCCCGCCTCCTTCCATCCAGCCCAGGCTTCCTCAAAGGCAGGCTGCCGTGCAAGCCCCACTGAGGTCAGGTTGGGAGCCTGGGGTCACTGACATCCTCCCCACACCCCCAGCCAGCGCTGGAAACAGGAACCTGATGAGCCCCGAAGTGTGTGCGCAGGAACGCCTGGAGGTCACCACATGGCAGTGTGACACGCAGATGTGTCCGCGCCAACGACACAGGCAATTTCCATCTACTTTATCTCCTTGTTGCTTTTCACGTTTGTCGGTTTGTACCTGGTGTTCTGCACCTCAGGGCTGTGCTGGGGTTGGTGAGGGGAGAATCAGACTGGATGGGAAGTGTTTCTGCCAGGGCATTTAGTCTTTATCAGATGCGGGGACGGAGACCTCTGCTTTTACAAACTGCACTTACCCCCCTGTGGCTTACTGAGCCGGGTGGCCATGGCCGAGGGCGCATTGGGTGCTGGGCTCCCCCAGCCCGCCCCACCTGCGTGTGCACTGATCCCTCAAGCCCTTATTTTAGCTGACACCAGAATGGCTCTTCTCAGGAGGAGCTTCAACTGGGACAGAGCAGGCCCCCGACTGCCATCTTATCCCATTTTGGGTGCCTCTCTCTCCCCCTAGACTGTGGGAGGCAGGATCCTCAATGCCTGGCACGGGGTTCGGCCTAGAACCCAAGTGTGGCAAATGCTTGTTGAATGAATTAATACATTTCTCAAGTGACCTCAGAGTGCTATTTGCATTATCTACAGGCCAGATTTATCCAGAGCGGCGGCTCTCCAGATAAATATTGACAATCTGGCTTTTGTATGTTCTGCAGTCAGGGACAAAGCTCCCTTTCTGATCTGGGCAGGAAGGAAAGCTCCAGTCCCTAGAGACAGATGACCCCTGAACCCTCCTCTCACCACATCGGGGATGCCTGTGACCCCCTTTGCTCTCGTGACCTCTCTGCTGGGCCGCCCCGTTAGCTTTGGTTTCTGGTCCCCGGAGGAGGGGGGGCAGCAGGGTGGAGCTGCAGGATTTTGCTTTCCTGGGCAGGGCCAGGCAGTTCCCGAAGCAGCGGAGTTGTTTGGGTGCAAACATTTCCCTGCATTGTCTGGCTTCAGAAGGCAGCCAAAAGTCTAGGCAGGAGGGAGGGAGCGGCAACAGGATTTTTCTCCCCTCCATCCCTAAGAAGACAGGAGCCTCAAAGCACACATGTGGGGCTTGGGAGGTCATGTCAGGCCCAGGGGGATACAGAGGAACGAGGAGCAGACAGACTAGGGGGCTCAGCTGGGCAGGGCTGGGGAGGCAGGTGGATTGATCTTCGATTCAAGTCCAGCCAAAGGATGAGGCTGTACCTGCCCCCGGGGATGCCTGGAGATGCTGTCATTTCCGTGCAGCCTGGGTTTTCCCTTCTGATGCAGCAGAGAACCGACCTCCCCTCTCGGCTAAACTTGCCCCTCCTCTGAGGCTTCTGCTCTTTGACACCTTTTCCAGGGTAGGTGGCTGTGAAGATGGGGCCTCCAGGAGGTTGAGAGAGGGATGTCCAAGCAGTATGTTATTTAGGTCTCAAAAAATGCCTGAGTTACAGATGGGGAAGCTGTGGCTCAGCAAGTAGCTGGGACGCGAGAGCCCAGAGCCCTCTGCTGCTGTAAGGTCCCAATGCCCAGACCACCCACCCCTGTGGATCTCCAAGGTCCCTGCTCTCTCTGTCTTGGGGTCTTTTAACAAGATGCTTCCCTGACTTCTGCTTTTCCTCCCTGGAATTCCAGAAAGAAGCTCCTCTGTGTCAAGATGGCAGTGGGCAATGCCACTTTGCATTTTGAGTGTGTTTCCCAAGTGATGCTTCATGGAATGTTGTTTTGGGAGAGAAAAAAAGATTCTGGACCCAATAAGCTGGGGAAACACTGGATCTGACAAAGTCAGACAGGCTTCTCTCTTGCGGGACTTCTCAGAGCCTTTAAGTGTCTACTTTGCTCTACTAAGAAGGAGCCCCGGTGTGCAGTGTTTCCCATACTTATTTGATACTGGTGCCATTTTTCCTCCTGAAATCTTTCCTAGGAAAAGTGGGACATACTTTGGGCCATGCAGGTTTTGAGGACACCTCAGGAATTCTTGGACTTGAAATGTCAAGTCACCCAGCAGAGATGGTGGCTGTGGGTAAAGATGCTTCTTTTATCATGTTGAGCGGGAAATTATCCTTTCGACATCGGAGGAAGTTGGCCAATGGAGGTTCCCTGGTGTCAAGCAAGTGTGGAGATCTGGCCACAGGATTTGCCTTCTTTTCCGTGGCACTGAATGGAGAAGAGCTGGCAGGTGGACAGAACAAGGAGGTAAGGACAGACCTTGTTCGTCTCTCTAATTTATTTTGAAAGTATGAGTCATGATTCCGTCATCTGTGACCAAGATTGGGCAAGACCCAGGCAGTTGGGAAGTTGGATTTCACTCATCAAGTTGGTGTGAAGTTCTGGAAAGGGCGATCCCAGCTTCGGGAGAGATCTGATTCCAAGATCAGATTTGGGGGTGAGTTACCAGGACTCAGGACATGCTGTGTTCTTACCATGTAGCTCCCTGTCCCCTCCAGACAGCTGGAGTCCCCGGACCCCACTGGCAGGCTCAGTTCTGCCCCAAACTCTGGGGCCGGGCCTGACTTCAGCTAGGACATTTCTGAAGGAGCCAAGTTCAATGCCCAATCTTATGTCCTGGTTCTAATAACGGAGGCTCAACTTTGCTTCCAGGGCCTCTCTCATCAATTCTTCCCCAGCATAAGAGTCCTGAACCCCAGCTGTGTGCTGGGGACCTTCTTGCCTGCTACTGGATGTCCCCAACTGTGCCCTCCTGCTTGGTTCCCAGGTCCCAGATTCCTGACACTAAATCCCACTGACCTGCTGGACCCCCTTCCTCCCATCAACTCTGGCTCCTCTTTGCATCTGCCTGGGCCCCAGGCCCGCTGGATGGGCTTTTTGCAGGTGATGTCGTGTGAGAGTCCACGCCACCTCAGAGGGAGTCCAGCTGCTCGGCCCAGAACTCTTCCGGTCTGCAGCTTTCTTGGACGCCAGCCAGGCAAGAAGGAACGATTCAACTCAAGCCTGAGGATAAGACCAGGAGTCTTGAAACTCATTCACTCACTTGTTCATTCATTCAGTTACTTATTATTTCTATCAGCGTTTGTGGACTCAAGCAAGATCACACTCTAAGTCAGTGGTGTTCAAACTTGAATGGGCAGCATAGGGCCCTGCAGAGCTTATTAAAAGACAGACCATTGATTTAGTAGGTCTGTGGTGGGGCCGATCATTTGCATTTCTAACAAGCTTCCAGGTGATGTTGATGCTACGGGTCTGGGGACCGCAAAGGGGGGAGAGGTCAAAGCTATTATCAAATAATAAAAGCCCACCTATGGACTATCTTACCAGGCCATTGAAACCAGAAGCTTCCACAAGAGAGGTCTGGATGGAGTGAGGCTGTGGAAGGACCTGGACCTGAGCAGGGAGAGGGGAGACGAACCGAAAGACAGACAGAGACCCAGAAGGCTGGTTGGGGATGCAGAGGACAAGTCTGTCTGTTTCCTTGGCTGGACCAGCCCTGGAGGTCAAGGTCTGGGGCAGGAGGAAGGCAGGCAGGCCTAGGAAGTCTGGGGCCATGCAGAGCGGAGGCTGGGATTTGGCCTCAGGCCCAATGCACCTGACCCGTAGGTCTGGGAACAATGGCTAGGCCAGTGCTGCCTGGCCTGCTGCCGGGCACATCTCTGTTTTCCTTCCCGGCTCCCATCTCCCCAACCTCTCCTCGCTCACTCTCTCTCTGGCAGGCCCATGCTGTCCGCTGGACCCTGGACAGCACATTCCTTCGTGCTGATCTCTTCCCAGCGGCTGCAAGCACACGTTCTCACAGTGAGGCTAGAAGAGAGGCCAGGGGCTGCGGCGATGCGGACGGGGGCTCAGGCTGGCCCCCCTGGGGCCCTGGACCCTCATTCAGAGACAGAGGGCACGCGGGAGGAGGAAGGGGTTCCCTAGTACCCAGCCAGCCCTGGGAACTTGGACCGCTTCCTCCCCAACCTTGTGTTTCCTGCGGTTAGGTGGGCAGCAGACATTGCGGGCCCCATGCACAGCGCCCTCTGTAGAGTGTGGCCCTGGTCCAGTTGGCGCCGGGCGTGATCTGTCTGCCTTGGAGGAAGGCTCAGCGCCATAGAGGAATGGTCCCTTCTGGAACAGGACCTCCCGCTGGGTCAGGCCACCATTCCTGGGAGTCCTGTACTGCCTCTCTCTTCCCCATACCTGCACGGCCCCGACATTCAGAGGGACCTGCTGTCCAGGCTGGCAGCAGAGAGGTTAGGGGCTCATGTCCTGGTCCCCCTGGAGTCTTTCCTGAGCTGTTTGTGCTGGGCCAGGTCTCTGCCTTGGGGTCAGGTTCAAGGTTCAATTTGGGGTTGGGATTAACGTCAGAGTTCAGCCTGGGCTGGGCTCAGGTGTCAGCCTATATTTCAGGTTAGAGTTCAGTCTGAGAGTGGAGTTGGGGTTCAATTTGGTGTCAGGCTCAGTCTGGGGTCATGCTGGGGCTTCGCCTAGGGTGGGTGTTGGGCACTCTGGGTTTGGGGTCAAGGCTTGGACCCCAACAGAGACTAGGTCCTCAGTGTGTGGACTGGACCCTGTGTGGAGCTGACTGAGGCACGTATGTGTTAAAGGTGATCCCTGTGCTCTCCCCACTGCCTCCCTGCCCCCAGTGACCACCCCCCCCGCCAGCCCCTCAAGCTGTTCCCTGACTCCTGAAGCCTCATAACAGGGCCAGAGGCAGAATGAGGCCTGGGGCTGGGCTTGGCGGCTGGAGAGGGTGTCCATTTCAGCTCTTTCTTCAGCAAAATGTGTCGTGATACCTGGGCTGGGCCCAGGGACACAGCGGGTACCACAGAGTCCCTCAGCCCTCTCTGGGCCTGTTTTCCTGTCTCAGAAGCTCAGTGCTGGCGAGCTGGGCTGACCTGCAGAAACGTGGGTCTGCAAGAGGGTTGGAGGGGGGACGGCGGGTGGGGGCCACTTCTAGAGCTCTGGCCTGGAGGGAGGGGCTGCCCTGGGCAGGGGAGGGAGGAGGGGCAGGCAGGACAGACCTTCCTGGGAGCCCGCTGGGGGAAGGTGTAGCCAAGGAGGCATCTATTGCCCCTTAGTGGCTGACAGTGCCACCTCTGTAAGCAAAGGGCCTCCTTCTGTGGCGTGGAGCCTCCCACATGACAAACGTGGCTTAAATGTTAGGTCAGTAAGAGGTCCCAATCCTGGCACTGGACTCCAGAGGCCCTGACACCTGCCCGGAAAGTGACACCTGCCCCGCTCATCAGCAGGGCCCCAGGACACCCCAACAAGCCCCCTGCATGCAGGAGGGCAGGTCAGAAGCCCGAGGCTGCCCTTGGCCTCTGATCCTTCTCTTGCTCTCTTAGCTCGGCCCCCTAATCTGGCCTCCTCCTGTCAAAGCCGCAGACACAGAGAGAAGCCCAAACTGACGTCAGGCGAAGCGTCCACAGGGCCTCTGTCTCTCCCAGAGATTTGACTCCGGTGCCCAGCGTGGATGTCTGTGGTTTTTAAAAGGTGAAAATGGCCCATAACTCTGCTTCTGTGTCTCCACCGAAACCTGGCAAGATGCGTAGCTTGGGGGAAGATGGGCTCCAGGGTCCTGGTCCTAGACCAGAGCTGGGCTGGACTGGTGAGCCCCTTCCCCTCTCTGAGGTCCCCCCGACCCCTCTCCCCTGTTCCAGCTCACTGGCAGACCCCAGCATCCCACGCTCTCCGCTGTCCCTAGCAGCTCCTGTCCCCGACCCTCCTGCCCCTTCTTCCTCCCAGCTCCTCTTCACGGCTAAGGCCCTGACCTTCTCGGCCCTTCCCATGCTGAGGCCCATTGCCCAGTCCCCCTGGGGGCTACCTGGTTCATGGACCTCTGGGTGCCCCTCCCCGCTGAGACCCCCGCCACACCAGCCCTGAGCCTGGACGCAGAAGGTGCTCAGTGAGCCTTTGCTGGCTCAGGATGGATAAATTCCTCCTCGAATCTGCCTTTGCTCATGCTTTGCCCTGCTTCGATGTGGACATTTGAACCACCGACTCCTGGGAACCATTCTGTGCCACGAGCAGGGGCTGCTGGGAGGAGCCCAGGGAGCCAGATGGCCATTGTGCCCTCGGTCAGCATGACCTGGTCCAGCCCAGGGGTGGCCCCTCCAGACAGCGGGCTGTGATGGCCAGGCTCTTTCAGGGTCAGCACACGGTCTTCAGGCCAGTCCTGCTTCCTGATGCCTGCCCTGGGCACTAGAGCCCCTCCCTTGACATCAAGGGGCCCACAGTCCAGGATGTATGTGGAGAAGAAAAATCCTCAGTCTCTGATTCTTGCTCCAAGACTTCTCGATTTCTGCTGCAGCCTCATGGCCACTGCCAGGCTGTACGATGACTCCTGTGGGCCAGGGTCCCCCACACCATGGTCAACCTGACCATGACCTTGCCTTACTTAATCCCCTTGCTTTCCTGTCATTTATGGAATATGGTCCAACCTGCTGACGTCAGCTACCCACACCCATACTTTCTATTCCCTGTCCATTCATCGCTTCTCTGGCCCCTGCCAGGACTGTTCGTATCTCTGAGGCTTTACCTGGTCCCTCCTCAGGCCTCACGTCTCAGCTAAGGCAGGGATAACCTGCACCCCTGCCTACCCAGGTGCCCCACTAGAACTTGAGGGCCCCTAAGTGTGGTCGGTGTCTGGGAGCCCTGGGCTTGTCCTCAGAGCACTGTGCCATGAGTGTCTGTGCTGCTGGGTCACTGTACGATCTGGCAGGAGCCAGTATCCTTTGCCCCCTTGTATTCATGAGACCACTGAGGCCTAGAGAGGGAAAGTGACCATCCCAAGGTCACACGGGCATTATAGCTCACCCTCTGACTCATCTTTGCAATTTTCCTTTTGTCGATCTATTGTTGTCTCTACCTGTGCTCCCCTGAATGGGCTTCACAGAAGACTGGACTGTTGGGGAAAACACCTCTTGCAGGAGGCTTTCCCCCAACTCCCCAACCTTCCAAGGCATGCACACAGGCTGCTGACCAGATACCTTGGCAACAGCTGCCTGGCGTGGTACCCATGAGCATCCTCATCAGAATCTCACCTTCACCTCTGTTGCCCTCTGACCATGGGCAAGCCCTTGTCTTTTTTTTTTAAACCCCAATTTACCTTTTTTATAGAACGAAGGCATTGAACTTGCTGAATTCTGAGGCTCTGCTTTGGAACTAGGGGTTGGTCAGGCACGCAGAGCCCAGGGTCTTGGTGGCTTCCTGCCGTCAGGACAGAGTGTAACGGGAAGAACTCGGAGCGGGAGGCAGCAGTCCTGGGTGAGAGTCTGCATCGACCTCTCAATAACTGTGTGGTCTCAAGCAAATTCCACTCCGGGCCTTCATTTCCGAAGAAACGGGGAAGCCTGCCAGGCTTGGCTTCCTTCAAGGGTAACTAAGCGCGACCACGGCTTTGAAGGCGTTTGCTGAGCTGAACAGCACCACGCAGGTGGATGTGCCGGCTCCGCGGCCCACAGCGCTCCTCCCAGGGCCCGGCTCAGAGAGCCTGGGTGGATGATCCCCACGTGGCGCCCTGCCGAGGGAACGTGGCAGGTGACTGGGCACTGCGTCCCCAGGCGACTTGTACGGGCAGCATTCCCGGCAGTGCATGCTCTGTTCCCAGCTGGTCCCACTGCTGGGCAGCGCAACCACCCCCCGACAGCCCCCCGATGGGAGGGAATGGGGGAGCCACCTGGCACTGACCCAGCCTGGCTGGCCTCCCACCCCATGTTTTGTTCGCAGAGTTTGGAATGTCCTGGGACGCGGAGCCAGGCTCTCTGGGGGGACACTGGTGCCATCTCCTTGATCTCATTGCTGGACAGGTTTCTCCCTCATTGCAGCTTGGGACTCGGCAGGCTCCCAGCCCCAGCTGCTGCCAGTTCCACTCCGTCTGTGTCTGTCCCAGCACTGGCAGCCAGCAGCCATGCAGCTGGGAGCTGGGGGGCTTCCTGGAAGGTGTGGGGGGGCAGTTCTCCCAGGCCGTCTGCCGTGGGCCCCCGGCACGCCTTGAACAGGCTCCCTACAAACCCTTTCCATCTGTTCTTATTCACAAAGTCCTTTGCCCGTGACCCCCTGATACTGGGGGTCTGTTTGAAACGATGTTCTTAGGACCTAAGGGACTGGGAGGGGCAGAGTGGGCTAACTGCTCGGATTTCTGGTCTCCTTAGAGGGACAGTCTGTGCACAGAGTGAAAAGACACGTGTGTGTGTGTGTGTGTGTGTGCGTGCGTGTGTTTGCACGTGCATGGAGTCTTTTTTTGAGTTCCTAGTTTTTAGTATCCCTAGACTTGATTCATTGCAGGAAGTGGTTGGGGGGAAGGGCTAGGGCGGTCAGGGGTTTAGTTCAGGAAAGAGTCCATCCTCTCCTGGAGGGCACTTGCCCCTGGGTGGCTGGACGCGCCATACCCCGACTTGGGCCCACCTGGCTTGAGAGAGGTATGGTGCGGCTAATCCTGTTGTCAGAAATGTGCAAATGTGTGTGTGTGCGCGTGTGCACACACACGCACACGCACACACACGAGTCATTCCTGAGCCCCCAGGTCAGGAAGGAGATTGATTCATCCTCCCCTAGCTACGGGACACTCCTGGTGTACGTAGCTCACACCTGGCTGGGGCGTGGGGCCTGGGCGTCCTGGCAGTAGAAGAGGGAATCCTCTCTGGGGGTGCAGATCCCTGGAGGGACCCTGTGGTCTGTCCTCAGCTTGGGCAATCCCTGCTCTGATGTAGGTCAACACCCGCCCCAGGCTCGGGTAAACGCTCTTCTTTCCACATCATTAATGAGGAGACTAAGTAAGTCAGCGCCTCTGGCAGGGCCCCCAGCCCCCCGGCAGCCTGGCTGGAGCTATTAATATTGCCCGCGTTTATGACGCCCCTGGCCCTGCCTAAAGGCTCCTCTCTCTCTTCGCTGTTGGAATGAATTTTGTGAATCAGAAGGGGCGGGGGTGGAGAGGCAGCCTGTTGGAATCCAGGACGATGACATCTCCACCTCCTCCTGCGGCGGGTCTCACTCACTAATTCTATAAAACAGTCACCGTGTCCAGCCCAGCCAGGGGCCGCTTGCCTAGCCGGGCTGCCTCATACCTCTGCTATGCTCTACCTCCCCGGGGGGTGGGGGGGGGCGGTGCTGGCCCCGGCGCCAATGATTCAGGCCCCCTGACACCTTGCACTGATGTCAGTGGGAACCGAGGCCTCGGCCCCGGGACCTTCTGGCCTGTTGCCTGGGCCCCCGCCCTGCACAGAGCTTGGCCTCTGTTAGTGCCTCTCGTGACCTTCCCATGGACGAGGCCTGGCTGGGGGAGGAGGCCACGCCAGACAGCCTCTCCCTCACGCTGTCCCTTTTCTGAAAGCTGCCCGCACTGGCGCCCGGCCGTCCCCCGGCCTCCTCGGGTTTCGAGGACTGTTCTAAATTTAATATGGGGGAATTCGGGGAATTTGTGAGCAAGTCCCCAGAGAACTGTGGCTGCCCTGAGGGCAAGGGTCCCTGCTTCTTCCCACCCTCCCCTAATTCTCATTTCTCTAATCGTCTATGTGGGCAGATCCCCACTGGGCAAACTCACTCCCTGAAGGGCTGGGCAGGTTGCCTGCACTTCTTACCTTTGGAGAAGGGTTTTCCCCCTCCACACCCCCGCCAGGGAGGAGTCTTTTATACAACATATTCTCTTGTCATTTGAAAAATGGTTTGCAAATACTTTCTCCCATTCTATGAGTTGTCTTTTCACTTTCTTGATAGTATTATTTGAAGCACAAAAGTTATTAATTATGATGAAGTCCAATTTATCTATTTTTTCCTTGTGCTTTTCGTTTCATATCCAAGAAACCATTGCCAAGTTCAAGGTCATGAAGATTTATCTCTATGTTTTCTTCTAAGAGTTTGATAGTTTTAGCTTTTACATTCAGGTCTTCAATCTATCTTAAGTTAATTTTTGTTTATGGTGTGAGGTAGGGGGTCCAGCTTTATTCTTTTGCTGTGGCTATCCAGTTGTTCCAGCACCATTTGTTGAAAAGACTCTTCTTTCCTCATTGAATGGTCTTGGCACCCATGTCAAAAATCAATTAACTGTAGGGACTTCCCTGGTGGTCCAGTGGCTAAGACTCCACACTCCCAGTGCAGGGGGTCGGGTTTGATCCCTGGGCAGGCAACTAGATCCCACATGCACGCCACAACTAAAGATCCCGCATGCCGCAACAATGATCTTGCACGAGGCAACAAAGATCCCATGTGCTGGAACTAAGACCCGGCACAGCCAAATAAGTAAATAAATAAATAAATAAAAATTTTAAAAAGTCGATTAACTGTAAACATAATGGTTTATTTCTCAATTCTATTCTACTGGTCTCTATGTCTATCTTTATGGCAGTACTACAAGGTCTCGATTACTATAGCTTTGTAGTCAGTTCTGAAATCAGGAATTGCGAGTCCTCTGACTTTATTCTTCTCTTTCAAGATTGTTTTGACTATTTGAGATTCATTGCGTTTACATTTGAATTTAAGACGAGTTTTTCCATTTCTGCAAAAAACACCATTGGGATTTCGATAGGGATTGCACTGAATCTATTTTTGGAAACATTGTCATCTTAGCAATATTAAGTCTTCCAATCCATAGACATGGGATATCTGCTCATTTATTTAGATATTTAATTTCTTTCCATGACGTTGTGTAGTTTTGGGTGTACAAGGCTTGTGCTTCTTTTGTTAAATATATTTAAGCATTTTATTCTCTTTCGTGCTATTGTAAATGAAATTGTTTTTCTAATGTCATTTTTGAATTGAGTCATTTAAAATAGGATTTGACATAAAGCACCAGCCTAAGCATCATTTACCACCCAACTTGTCAAGAACTTATGGGGACTTCCCTGGTGGTCCAGTGGCTAAGACTCTCCATTCCCAATGCAGGGGGCCCGGGTTTGATCTCTGATCAGGGAACTAGATCCCACATGCCACAACTAAGAGTTCTCATGGTGCAACTAAAGATCCCTCATGCCACAACGAAGATCCTGCACGTGGCCATGAAGATCCCACATGCTGCAACTAAGACCCGGCACAGCCAAGTAAATAAAAAAATATATTTTTAAAAAAAGAACTTATGTAAAAAGTGAGATCAACCTGTGACCCTTAAGCCTAGGTCAGTGGCTTCCCAGTGCCTGCTCTAGGACCCACTGCTGGGGCCCTGGCCTCTAGGGGGACATTTCACCCTCATCCTAGGTCTCCTGCCTCTGATCTCTCTTTGCCCACACCAGCCTCCTCCCCACTGCCCAAATGATTCTTCTAAATCTGATGCTGTCACTTCCCTGCTTAAAACCTCTGGTGGCTCCCCATCTGATCCATGGGAGAATTTTGAGCTCTTTGGCCTTCTGTTTAAGACCCTTCATCCTTCATTGCCAGCTCTGTGCTGATAGCCCTTGTGGGTCTTCTCTACGGAGTTGTCCCAGATGCTGCAAAGCTGTCAGATTCAAGGGAGGCTCAGCGATGCAACCAGATCAGCTGTTCCTCTGCTATCCCCATCTCTACCTGAGGCAGGTCCAACCTCCTGACTTCCTAGACACATCTTCCTCCCCCGCCTCGATTCCCTACATGCTGTTACCAAATCCTATAGATATCACCTACTAAGTTCCCCTTGTGTCCCTCTTATTCATGGCCACCAAATTTGGCCTTTATCCTGGCCTGCTCGTAGACTATCAGAATGATCTTTCTACAGCATTGATCATCCCTCCTTCAAACCTTTGATAACCCCCCATGACCTCCAGGGACAAAGCCTGGGTGCTGACGTTCTGACCTTGCCCACATCTGCCCTCTCCTCAGGCCTGCCTCACGCCCTCTGTGGGGCCCCCTGTGGACCCCCCGACCGTCCCCCCTCCCCAGCTCCTTGCCCTTGACAGCTCTTCACCCAGGCCTGCCTGGCAAACTCCTGCCCCTTATGCCAGACTTGCCTCTTTAACACGGCATCCCCACCTCCCAGGTGGAGGGAATCCCTCCTCCCAGATGGCAACCATGGCAACCGGGACACTCCGTCTGTCCCTCTCCCTCAGCCAGGACCACGCTTGGTTTTCTTCCATACCACAGAGCCTGGCATGGGCCTGGAAGAGAGCGGCCATCGGCCAATATTTGCTGAACAATGAAGCCACGAGACGCTTTGGAAAAGGCTGAGTTCACTGAGCCACGGTCATGCTCAGTTCTTTCTTTCTTTCTTTTAAATAAATAAAATTATTTATTTATTTATTTTTGGCTGTGTTGGGTCTTCGTTGCTGAGTGCGGACTTCCTCTAGTTGCAACGAACGGGGGCTACTCTTCGTTGTGGTGCGCGGGCTTCTCACTGTGGTGGCTTCTCTTGTTGCGGAGCATGGGGCTCTAGGCGCGCAGGCTTCAGTAGTTGTGGCACGCAGGCTCAGTAGTTGTGGCTCGCGGGCTCTAGAGCGCAGGCTCAGTAGCTGTGGCGCACGGGCTTAGTTGCTCCATGGTATGTGGGATCTTCCCGGACCAGGGCTTGAACCCGTGTCCCCTGCACTGGCAGGCAGATTCCTAACCACTGTGCCACCAGGGAAGCCCTCGTGCTCAGGTTTGAGTGCTATGATGAGCTGAGGAGTCGCTGGTGGGTCTCCAGGAGGCAGCGGCCTGCAGGAGCCAGGATTCTTTGCCCCCTTTGGATTCGTGAGACCACTGAGGCCTGGAGAGGGGGAAGGGACAGTCCCAACATGGCTCTAGCTGCCACGCAGGGCTCTGAGCCCTGCGTCCTGAGAGAGCCTCTGCCTGGGTGTTCCCCACCTTCCCAGCACCTCCCGATCAGGACTCCCTCGGCCAGTCATGTCCCTGTCCCCCCTGCAGCTGGGCTCTGGTCACCTCCACTTCCTGTCCTTGTCCTCACCCCTCTGCCTGCTCCACTTTGGCCCCCACCCTGCTGCTCCCTGGCGACCAGGGGCCTCTTTGCTCATTAATCTCAGGGCCTGAACCAGTGGGATGGAGCCCCCCTGCCCCCGGCTCTCCTGGCTTCCCTCACCCTCAGCATCTCTCCAGGACCAGGCCTGGCTCTCTGCAGCCCCCACCTCACAGCCTCCCTGTCCTGCGTGCTGCCACGCAAGCTCTGCTGGACTGTCCTCAGGCACTCTGCTGCTTCTCCATGGCCATGGGTCTCCCCTGCTTGACCGGACATTTATTTATTTATTTATTTATTCTGCGGTACGCGGGCCTCTCACTGCTGCAGCCTCTCCCGTTGCGGAGCACAGGCTCCGGACGCGCAGGCTCAGCGGCCATGGCTCACAGGCCCAGCCGCTCCGCGGCATGTGGGATCTTTCCCGGACCGGGGCACGAACCCGTGTCCCCTGCATCGGCAGGCGGACTCTCAACCACTGCGCCACCAGGGAAGCCCCGAACGTTTCTTAAGGGCAGGGACTCTGTGAGTTTTCTCAGAATCCCCAGAACCCAGCACAGGTCTGGCCCAGGAGGGGCTCGATTAATGGTTTAAAATGGAATTCTGGAATTCTTTGGAAAATGTCTTTATTCTCTGCTTTCCCCTTGCCCAGAGATGAGATATGATTTGAGGGACACAAAAGTAGCCTTCCGAGGGGGGAGTATATGATTGGATTTGGGGGGGTGGTTTGCGTTACCACTGGGGGAGGTCCTAGGACTTTCTGGGAGCGGGGAGAGGCTATAAGGGGCAGGTACCAAGAAACTTCCCTCCTCTGGACAGCAAGTATTATGGAGCTAATAGCAGAAGGCCCCCCAACCCTGTGTCCCATGCCTCTCCCCTGTCCTGGGGTCCTCTCTCTTCCCTGGGGGTCCTGCCTCTGGCCTCCTGGTCCCCAGCACATGAACCTGCTACACAGCCTTGCCTCCAGACACTCACAGCAGCCCCAGGCCCGTGGCGACTGTGTAGCTGGGAGGAAGCTGCCCGCTGGGGTCTGAGCTCCGAGCCCTCACGCTCGGTTCCCGTCTCCGCCCCACTACACCTCCCGCCAGCGCCTAATCACTTCCATCTGCCCCACTGACTAACGGGGCTCCAGCTGTCAAGGTTCTAAAAATTTCCAAATTCCTCCCCACCCTGTCCTTCCAGGCTGTTTCTCCAGCGCTGGCCCCCTGCTGGCACCCCCATGTACCCAACAAGCTGCTCTTCCCCACGCCACACCCAGTAGGGCAGCGGGTGGCAGAGGGGGGCTTCTGCAAGGGGCTGGACAGGAAGGGCCTCTGGACCCCTCTCCCCCTGGGGAAGGCCCTGACAGCAGCAGAGAATATGGGAGCTGGAAAACCAGGGTCGAAGGAACCATCAGGACAACACTTCCATTTTACAGATCAGGGAAACCGAGGTCCAGAGCCAGCAGCAGAGCTGGGTGTAGAATGCAGGCCTTGGGACCCTGGTCCAGGGCTCTCCTACCTCTGCTGTCACTCTTCCTGTCACCTCTAGCTTTCCCTCTGGGCTGTGGGAAAGGCAGCTTCAGCCCTGGCCCCACCTGCCCCAGGGACCAGGGCTACTTGGTGACCAGGAGGGGGTTTCTCCATGCCCCTCAACCCCTGGCCTCTTCCCAGCTGGCCTGCTCCTTCCCCCTTCCTTCCCCAGGGCAGCTCCTGAAGAAGTGTTTGTATCTAAATAGTATTTCCAGGGCAACTTGCCTTCCTGGCGTGTGTGTGCGCGTGTGTGTGTGCGTGTGTGTGTGTGTGTGTGTGCGTGTGCGTGTGTGTGTGGTGAGAAGGGTAGGGGAGGAGCGGGTTCAGCTATGACACCCTCACCCCCCGTGACCCACAGCCCCTCTGGGTTTATAGGACTTGGGCCCTGGGAGCCTTGATCTTGGACAGAGCCTGAGGATGTCTGCATGAACCACCCATCCTCCCTTTTATAGGGCATCCGCCATGGATGAACTGTGGGAAGTCCCTCGGCCTAAGGAGGCAGAGGGGTAACCCTATGGTGAATAGCAGAGGGGTAACCCTATGGTGAATAGCTCCCAGGGGACCCCTCTTCCTTCTTCTGCTCCTCAGAGGACCCTCTCCCAGGAAGTCCCTGACTACACACCTCTGTATGGCCCCCCAACTTCTAAGATGAAATCCTACCCACAGGGCAACACTTGCCAGGCTGTGCGTGGCAGCGCCTGTCCACTTCTGCGGCTCCAACTTGCCCTTCTCCCTGCCACGCCTGCCACATACCTGCCCCTGCATGGCCCTCCACTCCCCACGGCCAGTCCTCTTTACCTGGCTTCCTCCTCCTTCAAGCCCAGCTTGAGGGTCATGCCTCCTCCTCCAGGCAGGCTTCCTTGGGCTGCCAGAGAGAGCCGACCACTGCTCCATGGGCTAGCTCACACCTGGAGCTGACCCACAGTAGCTCGGGTCTCCGTGTGTGTGGTGACCTGGCTCTCAGCCCATGTCCCCTCCAACCACAGAGCAATGCCAGGGAGGGGTCCCTGTGCCTCTGCACTATGGCCTCAGAGCTTGAGCAGGCCCTGGAGCCTGAATTCTTCCCTGCCTAGACTGCCCAGGCCTTTGCAGAGATGTCCGGAGAGGGCCCAGACCTTGGGCTGTTCTGTCCTGGACTTCATTGAGGCCCCAGATGGAGAGGGACATAGCAGGGTGGTCAGGGCCAGGCAGGCAGGAGGACAGAGGTACGGCCTAGAGTGGGTGGCCCAGTAACAGCTGCGTGGCAGAGCCAGAAAAGACTAGGGTGATGTGGAGGGAGGGAGGGAGGGAGGCAGGGAGGGCCTGGGTCTCTTGCTGAGCACGCCCCACGTGAACCTCTTCCCCCATCACTAAGTCCCTTCTCCTCTGTCTGACCCCCTTCCCCTCCCTGTCCCCCTCCCTCTTATTAAGTCCTATCCTAACTGCACCCTCTCCCCCCATCTCCCCCCCTCCGCCCACGCTGGGGCTGGCTTTGCCAGGCATGTTCAGTGGAGCCCCAAGCTGCCGGGCAGCAAGCAGCCAGGCTGCTCCAGGTCCTGGTGCTGTGGCCTCTTCCCAGGATCTGGCCTGGAGCTAGGCGCTTTCTGGGGAGACCTCCGGCTGCCTCCCCCTCCATGGCATGCGGGGAATGCAGCCCCTGCCCATGCCGGCCCCCTCCGCTGCGGGAGAGGAGCTCAGTCCGGTGGACTTTTAAGGACTAAACAGAGAGCGAGCTCTGTCCCTGGCCTGGCTGAGCTGTCCTCGTGTCTGATCCCGTCTTGGAGGGGCTTGGCCGGGTGCCCCGGTGGGGAGAGGTCTCAGCGCTTAGACCAGGAATAGACCAGGGCTGGAATCATGCCGGCTCTAGCTGGGCCTCTGTCCCTTCTTTGTCCCCACTCGGGCGGTGCTGAGGGCTGAGGACCCCTGCCCCTGTCTAGCAGGGGCTCCGGGCCTGGAACTTATGGCCTCTGGTTTGGGCCACCCACCCTGAGCTGGGGCCTCTGGGTTCTTCTCAGAGGGGCCTGGAAATGATGAATGTTACAGTGCCGGGGACCACAGCTACCATTTCCCAGTGCCGGGTCCTTTCTTGACTCAGCCAATGGCCCTTAGTTTTATCATCACTCCCATTTTATAGATGAGAAAACTGAGGCTCAGACACATTATCTTGTCCAATGCCTTACAGCTGGTCTATGGAACAGTCAGGATTTAGACCCAGTCCTTTGTCTCCCAGTCTCGGGGGACAGAAGATGAGGCAGAGGAAGACACACCTCCCTTTCTGTGTCCCCTGCGATCTTTCCTTTTTCACTGCAGTTTTGGGTAATTCTGGCCACCCTCCGATTGTTAGGTAGCTCCTTGCCCGTCTGTGCACACGACTCCTGAGCCCCATGCTGTGTCCCCTAGGCCCAGAGGCTCTGGCCAACATGATATGCTACTCGGGGCCTTGTGCCCAAACTTTGGGCCTCCCATCCCCAACAGGCCCAGCCTCTCCCCAGAGGTTGGGAATGGCCTGCCCTGCCCTCATCTGTCCTAGGCTGGTATTGGGTCCCTTGTTCCCAGGCGTGACTTTCAGACACTCCACTGCCCAGTTCTGCCCCGTTGCACTGTGGGCTTTGACTTCTCCTTGGGTCCCAGGGCTCCAGGAGGGACGACCAAGTCTGGGTCAACGCTGGCGTTGCCCTGTGTAGGGAGGCCTTGACCAGGCGCTTGGCCAGAGTCTGGGGAGAGAACGGACTCATGAGAAAGCCCCGAGGTGCCAGGGATTCCAATTCCTGCTGGAGGGGGCCCGTCCTCTCCCTCGGCCACCGAGGCTGTCCCTCCCAAGGCCAGCCAGCTCTCTCCCCGCCCTGCCACTCTGCTTTGTCTCAGCCACTTCCTGGAGAACTGCAGCTGGACGTGGGATGAGGGACAGGCCGGACTCGCATCCATTGTTTGCTGTGTCTTGGCCCCGTTGTCACCTGGAGTTACCTGTGGCCAACCGAGGGAAAAAACCATGGTGGATTTCGGGCCAGCTGTGTGTTTGCCAGGAGTTTCACAAATGTTGCCTGTTGACCTCAAGGACCCCCAGGGTAGGGGTTACTCTCTCTGTTTTCCAGATGAGCGAAGCTGACCTCAGAAAGGTCGAATCGTGTAAGAGTGGGTCCAGGAGTTAGATTCAGGTGGGTCTGACCCAAAGCTTGAGCCCTCTCCTCTGCCCCCAGGTCGTCTCAGAGCCCCAGGTCAGGGATGAGGACTGCTCGGGGACAGCCCCGCTGAGCCCTGGAGAAGGACGAGGAGGCGTTTTCACCCCAGCCTGCAAGGGGTGGGGGGCTTCCCCTCATCGGATGCAAAACAGCTGCTAGCTGCCCCCGCTCAGCCTTTCCTGCCCACAGACCCTTCTCCAGAGTCACCTCCCCAGGGCGCCGCCCCTCCCTAACCGGTCCAGCCCAGGCCTCCTGCCCCGAATCGGGAACTTTTTATACCTGTCCTTGGCACAGAGATTCCTCAGGGGACCAGGTGAGCCCGAGGGTGGTCGGGGACCTAGCAACCTCCTTCATCTCTCTTCTCTGGGCAGCTCATGGTCCCCGACCCCACCCTCTACTGTCACCACTGAGGGAGGGATGAGACTTGGGAATGCTAGTCTGATGGGGGAGGTACAACCTTGGTCTTGGATGATGGTCTGATGGGGGCAAGGCCCTGTCCTAGGACATTGTCTCAACGTGTGTGTGTGTGTGTGTGTGTGTGTGTGTGTGTGTGTGTGTACATAGCCCTGACTCGGGAGGCTTACTTTTAGGGAGACATAGTCTTGGTCTGAAATGATGGTCTGAGGACGGAGGCATGGTCCTAGAAGGAGGCAGTGGGGAGGGAGACCTGAAGTTGACGCGGGGAGAGAGACGGGAGGCAGCTGAGTGTCTGCTCCTTGACCATCCAGGAGCAAGCTTTGGGCTCAGCCAAGTGTGGGGTCTGGGCAGCAGGGTGGGGTGGGCCAGGCCGCTGCAGGGAGAGAGGGCTCTGGGGGTTGGAAGGGGCTCACAGACGGTTACAGGGGCTGGGGGTTGGGGTGAGCAGCCTCGCCTGCCCCCGACTCCTGGCCCTTTTTCTTTCTCTGGACACGGAGCAGGTGGCAGGCAGCCTTCCTTGAATGTCCCCACCCCAGCCCTGCCGTCTGGGTCCCAGACGTGGCCTCGGTTGATGGGGCCATGTTCCCTCCCTGGCCAGCTTGGCGGCCACTTCAGACACACTTGTGCCTGGATGCCCCCCCTACCCCGCCTCGCTGAGGACAGAGAACACAGTCTGCCTCCCCCGGCTGCCCCCGCCCTGCTAATCCTGAGCAAACAGCCGAGCCAAGAATGTCTTGCATACTCTGGCGGGCGGGCTATGGCCACGAAGCCTGCTGGAGGGGCATGAATCACAGCCCCCGCCTGCCAAGTGCTCACATGGGACGTGTTCGAGGCTGGCCGTGCCCAGAGTTGATGGGGAAAAGGGAGGGAAGGAGAGCTGGCAGCTGGGATGGGCAGACAGAGCAATTCTGAGGGGAGAGATGTCTGCTGGACCCATCCCTGGTGGCAGCACAGAAATTATGTTATAGAATTTTAGAAGCCTGGAATTATGCGGTATTGACTTCTTGGAATTCCACAGGTCTGAAATGCGAGATTCAAGGAATGTCACATTGCACTCCTCCGACAGCACGTTGATGCCAAGGCCCCCGTTCTGCAGGTGGGGAAGCGGAGGCTCCAAGGGGGCAGAGGGCTCTGCTCCAGGTCACGTGTGGAGTCAGAGCTGGGCTGGGCTGAACCCTGGCGTCCTGCCTTCGGTCTGAGCCCCTTCCAGTCTCACGCGGCAACAGCAGGCAGTGTCCGTTCTAGCCCCCCTCCCACCATGTCTGTGTGCTCCCGGCCGATGGAGAGGGGGGAGCGTTGGGGGCACAGGTGCTGGAGGACCTCCTTCTTCTCCTGCCCTGGCCTTACTCCAAGCACAGAAACCACCACATGGAGGCTCCTGCTTCGCTGTCTGCAAAATCCCCCTGCCCAGCCTTCCCTTCCCTTCCGTTCCCAACATGAAGGGAGCCTGCCTGATGCCCAAGCCTGCTCCTGCCAACTGTACCCGCTCACGCACTTGTCCCAAAACTGCCCACTGAGTGCTGGGTGTCCTCCGGCCACAGAGCCCTCCCCACCCCAGAAATCTCCCTGCCCTCCCATGTCTGCAAATGCTTCCTAGCCCTACACATCACCACTCCCAGTTCTCCCTCATCTTCAAATGAAAAAAGTCCCTCTGGGTACCACCCTCCCTCACCTTCGCCCCCGAGTTTTCTCCATCAATCCATCCACAGTTAAGTTTCTTCACAGGGTTGTCTACACTTCCCATCCCCCACTTCCTTACTGTCCACCCTCTCCAGAACCCTCTCCAGTCTGGTTTCTGTCCCCAGTCCTCCACGGATGGAGGGATGGATGCTGGAGTCTTGTGATTAAGTGCCACTGCTCCCCAACCCTGCTGCGCCCCAGCCCCGCCTGTCATAAACCCCCGCCAACCCCGGTCTCTCCCTGCCTCCCCAGACCCTCCCTCTGAGCTCCTCCTCGTGCCGGTGGTCAGCGCAGACCCCCTTCTCGCCTCACCGTCCTCTTCCCTGGGGCCAGCAGCCTGATTATCAAAGAGTAAGGGCTGACGACTGGATCGGATGGCCAGCTCAGCTCTCCCCAGGGCTCCAGACCAGGACGTCCAGAACCAAGCCGATGCACCCACCAGGGTGACCCACAGGCCCTCGGACTCAGCTGGCTGGACTCCCCCTTTCAGTGAAGCTACCCCTACCACCACCTACCTGATTCTCTGGCAGAGATGCGGGCATCACCCGAGACTCATCCTTCTCCCTCACCCCAGTCGACGCAATCCCATCTTTGTTCTCTCCCCGCTGCCATCGCCTTCATTCTGAGCTCATCTGATCTGGGCCGGACTATTGCAACACCTGCATCGCTGGTCTCTGGCCCTCCACGGGGAGCCAGAGGGAGCTTCTGCACAAGCAAGCTTGACCCTGCCACTCCCCAGTGCAACGCCCTTCACTGGCTCCCCACTGCCCACAGGCCCCATGGGACCCTTTGTGGCCAGGTCCTTGACCATCCCTCCAGCCTGACCCAACACCCCCGCTCTGTATTCCATCCACCATCCAAGCGCCCATCACCCCCGACCAGGCCCTACTGATTCTTGCTTCTAATCTTTCACCTCCCATTCCTTCCCTTTCTCGACAAACTCTCTGTCCAAGCTGAAAGTGCCCTCCTGGTGGTTTCCGTGCTCCTGCAGCACCTGCACTTACCACACTGTATATGTCATCACCGCCTGGTGTGTTCCCCGCTCAAGGGTGAGCTCTGAGAGCAGGGCTCTACCCATCCTTCTGGTGTCTCCACGGCCTGGACCAGAGGGTGTGCTCACCACGAACTTACTGAACAAATGAATGAATGAGCCCAGGAGGGCATTCTCCTTGGGGACCCTGCTGAGATGTTGCAATCTGAGGCCCCAGCTGCACTTGTGGCTCTGGTAGGTCTGAGTTCTGAGCATATTTGCCATGGGCTGATGGCTGGTGTGTGGAAACTTATTCTCCTCTGGGATTTCTAACCCCATGGGAGAGGGGCAGAGCTGGGTGAGTGCCTGGGAACCGGGACGGCTGGCAGCAGTGGAAGGCAGGAGTAGGTGGTCGGGGGGTCACGGGATCGTGCCTGGGCTGGCGCTTGGCTCTGACTCTGGAGGACCAGGGCCTTTGAGGATGTGGCTGGGGAGGGGGCATGAGACCTGTCCCCCAACGTGTTCCAGGCCTGCCCTGGAAGCCCGGGCTGGAAGACCAGTGGGTGGAGGAGCCAGTGGAGAAATGGAGTTTGTGCAACAGCATTCAATATGTTTGCAATAATGGGGAATGGACAAAAATGTCAATTTAATTTTGACAGTGCTCTGGGGACAACATCCATGGCTCAGAGCTCTCCGACTGCCACCCTGTCCAGCCTTGCTCCGGAGACTCAGGGAGGGAATGTGACGGCTGAAGGGTGAGGTAGTCGGGTCTCCCTGTCCCCGGATGTCCCCCTGCTCCCGGTCACTGTGCCGTCCTCCATGGAGAAGCCCGCTTAGGGCTTTGAGAGCTGTGCGCCTTCAAGCCGAATGAAGGCGGCTCACCAGGCAAGGGGAGACCTGCTGCTCACTGCATGTGCCTCCCAGAGGAGGGCCTGGGGCTCTGAAAAAGACCCCCAGCTGGGAAGTGCCAGCATCTTCTGCCTTGAGCCTGCATCACCCAAACTATGATCCCCGTGTCTGCCCCAGAGCCCCGGGGGTGGCGTTGGGGTACAGTGAGGGCCAGGGTCCCAGGAGACCTGGCTTTGGGAGCCAGCTCAGCTCTTCAGCAGCTGTGTGGCCTTCTCAGAATCACCTCCCCTCTCTAAGCCTCTGGGTCCTCATTAGGAACGTACAGGTTCCCCTAAAGGGGAACGCTCACCCCTGAGCCGCTGGTTTGCAGTGCCGGTGCCTAAGTTCCCAGCTGCAGGCAGCGCAGGGGACCTTTGGGTGGGACTGGGGTGAAGGGACTACCAGGGGCTCCGACCCCCACTGCCACCACTTAGAGTACAAGGGGCTGGGATGCTCACCCCCAGATCTCAGGGCTATTGATCTCCCTGCACGTTGGTTTCTGTGTGTCCCTCCACGTGTCACCTTCGGAGACATGGGGGTGGAGGAAGGACAGGGGTTAGGAACACGGCCCCTCAGATCCTTCTAGGGCTCTCAGGTGGTGGTGGCTGAGTCACCCCCACTGTCCTCATACTGATGTCACAGGTGCGTTGATGTAGGTTCTCCAGAAAGCAGACCTTGAGACGATGTGTTGGGTGCAGGTCTTTTATTTGGGAGAAGCTTCCAGGAAGCACGGGTAGGGTTGCAGGAGGGGAGACAGGGAAGAGAGAAAAGCCAACATGAGCCGGCAGCCGGGGCTCCATCCCCCTGCGGACCCTCAGACACTGCTGCCCAGTAGAACGCTGTGTCATGTTGGGGATATTCTAAGTCTACCCTGAGCTGTATGATAGCCAGTGGCCGCATGCAGGCTACTGGGTACTAGAACTGTGGCTAGTGTGACTGAGGAAATGTATTTCTACTTTTAATTAACATTTCTAGGGAGCATTTCTAGGGAGGCTGGGGCACTTATCTGCTCTTTGGGGGCATCAAGCCCCCTGCATTTCTGGGTGGCACCCAGCAAGCTTTCTGGTGTCAGAGAGCCAGCAGGCAGAGAAGAAGAAAGAGGGAAGAGCTTGAAGACATCCTCATGCCAGGAACTCACCAGCAGCAGACGGACTCAGGTGGGCAGAGGGGTCTAGGTAGGGCATCCACGGACACGTCTCATTGGCTGATTGCTGACAGCCCATGATGCGAGGGCAATTGTTGCAGCCTCTGACCTGCCCCCTTCCTCTCAGGCTGGGTAGTCTGTTGGGCAGAGGGAGCGGGTAGTTCCTTTTCCTCTGGGATCTGCTCCATCTGAGGGGCCCTCAGCAGGGCCGCCAGGGCCCAAGGCTGTGGCTGAGTCTAGTAAGGCGGCTTTTTGCTCCTGCCATGGCTGTATTCTTCTCAGGATGACCCAGGAGTCATGTGTCCTGTGAGCCAATTCCTTAAAATCGATCTCTCTCTGTTTCTGCCTCTCTCTGTCTCTCTCTGGTTTTGTTCCTCTGGAGAAATCTGACTGATACATTGCCTAAAAGTTAATTTATTAAGCAAGGCATCTTTGTATTCCTAACCATTTATCAAGCACCTGCTCTGGGCCAGAACCAGTGATGGGCCCTGCAGAACCAGCAGTGGGGAGGCCCCCCGCTGACACTTCTCCTCTCTGGGCTTTGGTGTAAATTGTCACCTCTTCAGAGGAGCCCTTGGACCTTCTGGAAACCAGTTGTCCCACCCCTTTTTCACAGTATTCTGTTTCAACACCTTCAAATCACGTTTTAAAATTATTTTATTAATATCTTTTTTCAGGAAGAAGATCTGGTTTTGTTTACTTAATAGACAACCTAAGTGCCAGGAGGCACTTAGCACCCAGTAGACAACAAATGTGTGTTGAATGAACACATGAATGAATGTACCGGAAATGTCACTTTTTACTGCCAAGGCCCTCACACCCAGTGGGCATTTGGGGGTGGGAGATGGGGCCCAGGGTCCCAGGCATCTGTAGGAGCCTTAGAGGAGGGTCTGAGGAGATGTGTGTCAGGAAAGTCTTCACATGTGGCCCAAACTCCACATGTAGATTTCACACATGAACTTCACATGTGGCCTGGACTCCAACCCGTACCCCAGCCCGTCAGCCAACTTTCTCTCTGTCTCTCTTTTTAAACTAATTTATTTAAATTTTTTAAATTAAAAAAAACCCCTCACCTTTACTGAGGTTTAATTGACACACAGTAAACTGCATCCATTTCAAGTTGCATAAGTTTCGACAAATTGTATAGACTCACGTGACCACCACTACAATCAAGGTTGTAGAGCATTTCTACCACCCTAGAAAGTTCCCTCCTGCCCCTTTATGATCTGACCCCAGACAAACACTGACCTGCTTTTTGTCACTATTGGCCACTTTTGCCTTTGTAAGAGTTTTATATATAGCATGTACTCCTTTCTCTATGGCTTTCTTCACTCAGCATGCTTTGAGATTCATCCATGTTGCCGAGTATATCAGTAACTAATTCCTTTTCCTTGCCGAGTAGTATTCCATTGGATATACCATTTGTTTATCCACTCACTTGTTGATGGACATTAGGGAAATTCCCAGTTTTTGACTGTTCTGAATGAAGCTGTCATGAACATAGGTGTGAAATCCTTTGCGTGGACATATGTTTCCATTTCTCTTGGAAATCTACTTAGAAGTGGGATCACTGGGTCATATGGTAAGGGTACGTTCAACTTTATAAGAAGGTGCCAAATTGCTTTCCAAAGCAACTGCACCATTTTACATGCTCATCTGCAATGTATGAAAGCTCCAAATACTCGCTGACACTTGGTATTGGAAAGCCTTTTAAAAAATTTATTTTCATTGTGATATAATTTACCTACAGTGACGTGATCCAATCTTAAGTATATCATTCTTTTTTTTTTTGATTATTGTAGCTTTGTAATATGTTTTGAAATTGAAATTGGGAAGTGTGTGGCCTCCAACCTTGTTTTCCTTTTTCAAAATTGTTTTGGCTATTTGTGGTCCTTTGAAATTCCATATGAATTTTAGGATGCATTTTTCCATTTCTGCAAACCACGTAATTGGGCCTTTGAAAGAGATTGCATTGAATCTGTTTGGGGTAGTATTGTCATCTGTTTTGGGTAGTATTGTCATCTTAATAATATCAAGTCTTCCAATTCATGAACATGGGATATCTTTCCACTTATTTTGGTCTTTTAAGATTTCTTTCATCAATGTTTTGTAGTTTTTTGTGTATAGGAATTGCACATCCTTGATTAAATTTATCCCTAGGAGGTCTTTGGGGGTTTTTTGATGTTACTGTAAGTGGAATTGTTCTTTAAATGTCTTTTTGCATTGTTCATTGCTAGTGTATAGAAAGACAACTGATTTTCGTGAGTTGATTTTATATCCTGCAACTTTGCCGAATTTATTAGCTTTTATAGTTGTGTGTGTGCATGTGTGTATGAATTCTTTAGGATTTTTAACATATAAGACCATATTATCTGTGACTAGAGATAGTTTTTCCCCTTCCTTCCCAATTTGGATGCCTGTTATTTCATTTTCCTGCCTAGTTGTTCTGGCTTGAACTTCTACTACTATGCTACGAAGTGGCAAAAGTGGGCATCCTTGTCTTGTTCCCAATCTTAGGGAAAAAACTTTCAGCCTTTCAGCCTTGAGCTCTGAGTTTTACATACATGGCCTTTATCTTGTTGAGGAAGTTCACTTCTATTTCTAGTTGATTGAGTGGTTTGTTTTTTCTTTAATCATAAAAGGGTGTTGGATTTTGTCAGATGCTCTTTCTGCATCAGTTGAAATAATCATGTTTTAGAAATTCATTCTATTAATGTGGTATTTTACTTGGCTTGATTATCATATGTTGAACCATTCTTGCATTCTGGGGAGAAATCACATTTGGTCATGATGTATAATTTTTTAATATGCTGCTGAATTCAGTTTGCTAGTAATTTATTGAGGTTTTTTGCATCTATATCCATAAGGGATATTAGTCTGTAGTTTTCTTCTAGTGTCTGTAGCTTCTAGAGCGCAGGCTCAGTAGTTGTGGTGCACGGGCTTAGTTGCTCCGTGGCATGTGGGATCTTCCTGGACCAGGGCTCGAACCTGTGTCCCCTGCATTGACAGGCGGATTCCTAACCACTGCCACCAGAGAAGCCCCCTACTTTTTTTCTTAGTCAAGTTAGCTAAAGATTTGTTAATTTCATTGATGTTTTCAAAGAACCAACTTTTGGGTTTGTTGATTCTATTATTTTTCTATCTCTATTTCATTTATCTCTAATTCCTATATTTCCTTCTTTCTGCTAGTTTTGGGTTTAGTTATCTCTTCTTTTTCTAGTTCCTTAAGGAACTAGATTATCCTTCAGATTTTTCTTCTTTTTTAATATAGGCATTTACTGCTATAAATTTCCCTCTGAGCACTGCTTTTGCTACGTCCCATATGTTTTGGTATGCTATGTTCTCATTTTGTTTGTACCTAACTATTTTCCTTCTTTCTTTTTCTTTTTGTTTTTTTGTCGGAGGGTGGGTTCTGTCCACACGCCCCGGCAGTCACCATGGTGGCTACTGGGCGCTTTGCGGGGTGGTAGCACCAAGAGATGCTCCCAGAGCTGCCGGTTCTCACCCTGGCAGGAGAGAGGGTCTGCAGTGTGGCAAAGCCTGTGCTGCCTTCAGGCTCTTCTCTTTGCCTCACGAGGGAGAGGTCTCATCTGAAAAGTGTGACTGCCCCCCTTCTCATCACCCAGACCACCACGATCACTCCCACGCCCATGTGCAACCTGGGTGAAGGGAGAACACACGGCCGTGCGAGGAGGCGGCACCTGGCCCCAATAAAGGAGACAGGAGTGTCTCCCTTACTGTCTCCACCCCGCAAGAGAGCGGCTCACAGGATGCACCACCACAGTGGGGACGCCAGGGGCTCGTTGGGAAAGGGAAACGTCGCCAACTCTCAGCCGCTGGCACTACGACCTGGACCACTCCAGGGGCACCACCGAGGCCCAGGCGGGACACGTGCACATGCTGACGGGAGCCGAAGCACTGCAGCCGGACGTGTCCTCAGCCTCCCGCAGGGAGCGCCTCTCGCCAGACACTCGCTGAGAAGGCTAAGCGAGAGTGCCTGAGGCGTCAGAGGACTCTAGCCAGCCGAAGCCGTGAGGCAGGGGCTGAGCTTGGAGCGGGGTGCCGCTCCCCTGCCCTCCACACACCACTAACGGGCAGGGAGGAGAGGCGAGGGCCTGCGGGCAGAATGAGAAGAGTGGCCCCATTCGCCATTGGCCTAGGCCCGGCCCGGGAGAGCGGAACATCACCACATGGATTGTAGGTATTTTCTAATTGGCCTTTTGATTTCTTCTTTGACCTAATGGTTATTTAAGATTGTGTTAATTTCCACATATTTGAATTTTTCAGTTTTCCTTCTGTTTCCTTCATTCTATGGTGGTGAGAGAAGATAGGATTTCAGTCTTCTAAAATTTACTGAAACTCATTTTGTGGCCCAACATATGGTCTATCTTGGAGAATGTTCCCTGTGCCCTAGAGAAGAATGTGTATTCTGCTGTTGTTTACTGGGGTGCTCTATGTAGGTCTGTTAGGCCCGATTGTGTTATAATGTTCATGTCTTCTTTTTCCTTATTGATCCTCTGTCTAGATCCATTATTGAAAGTGGAGTATTGAAGTCTCCGACTTTATTGTAGAATTGTCTATTTTTCCCTTCAATTCTATCAATATTTGATTTATATATTTTGAGGTTCTTCTGTTTTGTGAATATATGTTTATAATAGTTATATCTTCTTGATGAATTGACCCTTTCATTAATATATAATGTCCTTACTTGTCTGTTGTAACAGTTTTTGACTTAAAATTTATTTTATTTCATATTAGTATAACCATCCCTGGTCTTTTAGTTAAAGTTTGCCTGGAAAATCTTTTTCATTTCTTTTCCTTCCTTTTACTTGTGTCCTTGAGTCTAAAAATATTGAATTATAAATGTATTGACTTTTATAATTACCCATGTAGTTACCTTTGCTGGAGTTTTTTATTTCTTCATATGGCCACAGATTACTGTCTAGTGTCCTTTCGTTTCAACCAGAAGGACTCCCTTTAACATTTCTCATAGAGCAGGGCTGCTAGCAATGAACTTCTTCAGTTTTTATCTGGGAATGTCTTAATTTTACCTTAATTTTTGAAGGATAGTTTTGCTGGGTATAAAATTCTTGGTTGGCAGTTTTTTTCTTTCAGCACTTTAAATATATGTATATCATACATGTCAGCTCTAGAATTCCTATTTAGTTCCTTTTTAAAAGTAATTTCTATCTCTTTGTTATGTTCTTATCTTGTTAATCTATTGTTTTCCCAATATCTTCAGTTCTTTGTTTATAGTTTCCCTTAGCTCTTTTTTTTTTTAATTAATTAATTTATTTATTTTTGGCCATGTTGGGTCTTTGTTGCTGTGCACGGGCTTTCTCTAGTTGCGGTGAGCAGGGGTTACTCTTCATTGCGGTGGCTTCTCTTGTTGCACAGCATGCGCTCTAGGCATGAGGGTTTCAGTAGTTGTGGCATGTGGGCTCAGTAGTTGTGGCGCATGGGCTTAGTTGCTCCATGGCATGTGGGATCTTCCCTGACCAGAGCTCGAACCCACGTCCCCTGCATTGGCAGGTGGATCCCTAACCACTGTGCCACCAGGGAAGTCCCTCCCTTAGTTCTTTGAGTATATTTAAAACAGTATATTTAAAGTCTTTATTTAGTAGTCTAATGACTGGACTTCCTCAGGTTTGGTTTCTGTTGGTTAATTTTTTTTCCTATGAATGAGCTACACTTTGCTGATTTTTGTATACCTAATAATTTTTGTCGAAAATTGGGCATTTTGAATATTATAATGTAGTAACTCTGCAAATCAGATTTTCTCTCTTCCCCAGGGTTTGCTTTGGTTGATTTTGATGCCCATTTGTTTAGTGACTTAAACTATTTTTGCAAATATTGTATTCCTTGTTGTGTGTGGTCTCTAAAGTCTCTATTTTACTGTCTCAGTGGTCAGCAGGTGACCTGCCTGAGATTTCCTTAAATGTCTGGGCCAAAAAGAAAAAACAATAGTACTCTCTTGGTCTTTGTAGCTTGGCTCTGAGCTGGGGCATTCTTTCAGTACTAAGCCATGCTGCCTACAACTCTACCTTAGCCTTCATCTTCTGCTTGTGTGGAGCCCACAGAGTCATCAGAAGTGGAACCTAGGACATCTCAGGTCTTCTCTGAGTATTCATTACATCCTGAGCATGCACATTGCACTCTGTTTTCCCAGTCTGTGCAGTGGCCCTTCTGAGCTCTTATTCCCCCAATAACTGTCCTTCTCTCTCTTCTCCTTCCTGGGCTTTTTGGGTTCTGTCAGCCACTTGTCCCACCTGCCATTCTTTGCCCCAGGAGGGCATGAAGTATATATGACTTTAAATCCTTTCACAGATGTTGCTGCTGCCTGGAAAGTCACTCCAGGTGTGTGTGTGTGTGTGTGTGTGTGTGTGTGTGTGTGTTTGTGTTGAGGAGGGAGCGCATAAAAAGAGTCAGCTTCTGAGCCATTCCTCAGGGATCCACCAGTCAGATCAAAACACACAATTACAGTTTTTAAGAACAAGGTCTGTATTAGCCCCCTTTCATCTGCAAGTTACACCAGGAATGCAGGCTGTCATCCCCATAGCTGCTACCATGCTGGAGAATGAGAAACGAGGGTCAGGTGGGTGAAAATGTCTCAGTGTTCTCTTGCTGAAATTGTTTTTCTTTCTCTTCGTTAAGCATCTTCCTGGTAGCTGATTAGATTCCAGAGTCCCAAAAAAGCTGATTAAGTCAATCTTTGCCGACTTATGGTTGTTCCAGTGGAAGGACTGATTTAATTTTCTATGATTTCACATGGTCTCTGCCTTTTCTTAACTTTACATTTTTATTCAGACAAAGTTTACACACAGCTGTATACAGCTTGATGAATTTTGCATACGTATACACTCATGCAGCTGCCACTCAGATGAAGAGCTAAAATGTTTTCAGTTCCTTAGGGGGTCCTTTCATATTCCTTCCAGGAGAGTTACCCATTCTCTCAGTTATTATGACCTTTATCACTGTAAGTTAGTTTTGCCTGTTGTAGAACTTCTTATTAATATAAATGGAGTCAAACAGTGGGTATTCCTCTGAGTCTGGCTACGTTTGTTCAGTCTAATGTTTTTGGGACTCATCCATGTTATTGCCTGTAGCTGAAGTTCATTCCTTTCTTATTACTGAAACAATTCCACTGTATGCCTATATCATGATTTGTTTATCCATTCATCAATTGAAGGGCATTTGGGTTGTTTCCAGATTGGAGCTGTTATGAATAGAGCTGCTATGAACATTCTTGTACGCATGTTTTGGTTGATATGATGCATGGACTTTTTTCTCTTTGGCGTATGTTTGGGAGAAGATTCTCTAGGTGACTTGACTCTTGGGTGGGTGCCCTGTTCTCTATACGCAGTGGCCTTTTCTCTGTGTCCATCCGGCCTGAACTCTGGTTTAGCCCTCTGCTTCTTGAACTCCACAACTCCCAAGAATTCTGTGAGTTTTCTCTGCTGGCTTCTCTCCACCCCACTTAACTTTCATTTGTTTGTCCTTTAACTCTTCTTAATCACCAGCTGGAGCCCTCTCCCTCCAAGACCCTTCTGGACGCCTTCTCCACTGGATTTAGCTGGTCCCCTTGGCCGTCTCATTCCCTTCCAAAGCCTTGACTCTCAACCCAGTGAATATGGAATCCAAGACTTGACTTTCAGCCCTGCCCTCCCTTCTAAAAGTGGGCCAATGGGCAACTGCTTGTTGGACATCTCTGCTTGGGTGGCCCCAGACCCCTCACAATCCACACTTTCCCAGTTGCCCTTTCCATCATCCCTCAGCTGATTCTCTCCCCTCTGCAGTGCCCACCTCAAGAACTGCTCCACTTTTCCTCCAGCCACACAAGTCTGGGTCCCCACTTCCTTCACTCTGTCCATTTCCTTTCCCCCAGCAACCAATCCGGAGAACCCAAGCACTGTCCACAGCACCTTTCCAATGTCTTGGGGGTGGGGGCCTCCACTCCTCTCTAGCCCAATGGGCCTGAACCTGAGCATCTCCTTTCAGTATCGTCGCTGGGCTTCCACCCCCCAGCCTTGCCTTTGCTAATCTGTTTGGCCTGCGGCTCCATCCGTAGTCCCCATAGCCGGCTCTGGCCGTGTCTCCCTCAGCTGCGAGGCCATGCTCCGGGCCCTGCTTTGGGGCCTGGGCTGCAGCCGAGATAGCTTTGGGCACCATTCCTTAGCACCGGTGGTGCGTGGCGGACATGCTCCATGGTCGGGGCTCACAGACAGGTTTTTCGAGTTAGGAATTTGGAAGGGACCCCAGCACTGGTTGCAGTTCAGAGTCCGTGAGGCGCTGGGTAGACCCTGCCGTGAGCTCATCTTTCCTGGGGTGGCCGGACTCAGGGCTAAGCTGGCTGAGACAGCAGTTTGGAAAATTTCACACTCAGACTTCCCACTTGGCCGGCCTCTGGGTGACTTGTGGTGAGGCCTCAGTCAACCCTTTCATCCAACAAGTACTACAGGGGCTGGGTCCACCTAGAGATGGGTCACAAAAGGGCGCGGGGGGGTACCATGAGAGGCAGACCCTACTAGGAGGGGCTTGTGCCCTTGTTGGGGAAAGGAGATTCATAAGGAAACAATGAGAGAACAAGATTGGTGGGACTTTTTTTTTTGTGGTGGGGGAGAGGCTGTCGATCGTTTAAGACTGGAAAGCTAATTTATTTGTGCTGTAGTGTAATGTGTCCACAACGCTCTGGAAGAGATGCAGTGATATGCTCAGAGAGAGAGTTAAGAGCAGGTCTCTGGAGCCAGACTACCTGAGGCCAACATCTAGCTCCACCACTTGCTAGCCGTGTGACCTTAGGCAAGGTACTTAACTTCTCTGTTCTTGTATCTCCTCTAATATAACATGACGGTAATAATAATTAGCACCCATCTACCTACTTAATCTGATATTCATAATCATTAACTGCATTAATACAAGTGAAGCATTTAGGACAATACCTGACACCTAGTAGATACTCAACAAATATTCACATTGTTATTACTATACTTATTCCAGCCTACCTCTCCACACCCTCCCTCCATGCTTTTGCTACTCTATCTCCTCCGTGGTACTTTTGGTCCTCTCTGTCTACGCTGAGGAACTCTTACTCCTTCAGACCCAGCTCAAAAATCACCTCTGCTGGGAAACCTCCCCCAACCCTCAGATCATTTTCTCTGTTGTATCAACACTTGCACATTTTAATTTTAAACGTCTGTTTACCTGCCTGGTCTTCTCATCAGCTGGTGAGCAACTTGAGGGCAAACCTGTTTCTAAGCCACTTCCTTGTTCCTAATACCCCCATCCCCCCAGGGCTAGCCCCAAATAACCATCTGACGACTGTGTGTTGGACAAGTAATTGAAAGAATTAATGACACATGATAAGAAAACATAATGGAAGACGGATATAAAATCCTACAATGTGGCAGTTACAGTGTAGTGTCTGACCAGGCATAAATGGCAATGATACTTCCTGGAGCCAAGGCTGGTGGGCTGCCATGTTGTGAGATCCTGTGGGTGGCAGCAGTCAGGGCGGGCTTCCTGGATGGAGGAGGAGGGGCAAAAGTGACAAGCCCGAGCTGGCTCCAACTGGCTCCAAAAGTGTCAAGCACTGTGGGATTGGCAGCTGGTGCCCCCAGCGTCCGTCCTCGGCCATTCTGCTGCCACTTTGGGGCTGGGGGAGCTTGGCAGAGTGAAGGTTCCCCCCTCTGGTCCAGGGAAAAGGCCTGAATGTGAGATGGTGGTGCAGAGAACCAGCCCCTATCCGGTGACACACGGAACTCCTCAGAGTGGATTTTACGCTCCTTGCCCTAATGCAGACCGTCTCCACTGTGCTTCGGAAAAACAGAGGTCTCACTCCAGCCTTCTGAAACCAACCTTCCCTTCCTTCCCCTCCCCCAGCATTTTTGGAGACCAAAAAAAAAAAGCAGAACAAGGCTGAATGAAGCAGAGCAGAATGGCCGAGGGGATCAGGACACCACTCTCTGCACTGAGCAGAGTAGCCACTTCCTCTTGGATGGGTGGGAGCCAGCTCAGACCATCTCTCCAAAGCTGCACTCCCCATTCAGCTGTCCATCCTGCCTGCTCACCAGGAAGGCTACAGACAGGGCCTGGCAAAGCCGATGCTGGAATGGAGCCAAAGCCACACGCCCACTCGGCAGTGCTGACACCTGCCCGCTGCCCCTCATCTGTAAGGTTTGTGCTCTGCAGCCTTCTGCCCTGGCCCTGGTCCCCACTGCTCCTTCTTGTGCCCTGTCCTCTCCCTGATTGTCACCCAGGACAGGCTGAGAGGGCCCAGCTTCTCCCGACTCACTGGATTCATGCCCTGCTCGTCCCCTCCACTGCCTGGGTGACCTTACCCAAGTCCTTGCATCTCTGAGCCTCGGTTTCCCGGTGGGTAAAATGGAGAGAGTGAGAGTGACTGCCTGTGTGAGGGGGAGGAGGCCCCACCACAGAGGGTGCGGGAAGGCACATGTGTGAGTTACTGCCATGACGCTTGCCTGTCTCCAGGTCTGAGCCTCACCTCTGCTCCTCCAGTTCCTTGCAATTTGTGGTCCAACTCTGGGCCACCCCAGGAAACCTCCCTGGACCACTGTAAGCCCCCGCGGATGCCGTGTCGGTATTACGCTCTGCATAATTCGGCACTTACTCTGCGCACCTGCTTATGCTTATATATCTGTTTATTCATAAAAAAGCGCAGCATTGGAGGCCAAAGGTCTGGGTTGGAGTTCCTGCTCTACCACCGCTGTCTGGCTAAGATGGAGAGGCAGCCTGCATCCTCTTTCCAAGTCCCCAAGTTCCTCATTTCTGAGCGGAGATGGTTATAATCACGCCCACCTCCCAGACTTCTCATGGGGCACAATGGGAAGCATGCATATGAAAGCACTTTGTAAACTATAAAAAGCATTTGGTCCTGTTGCTTCTTTTTGTTTCCAGTTTGATGTAAGTTTCCTATGAGAAAGACTTGAGCCAGGGTGGTGGAGTCAGGAGGGTGTGGTACCAGGCAGGTACCCAGGGAGTGGTCCTGCTTGACCCTGCATGTGGAGGCCCATGTGTCTGGGTGGTGGCAGACCAGGAACGCTGGCCTGCCGTGACTCAGACGGCCCATAAGAGTGCTGGCTGGGGGAGGTGGCAACCCTGTGGAGTGATTTCCTGCCCTGGTCCCCATCTAAAGACATCCAGATGGTTGCTTGATGATGTTACCCAGGAAACTGGTTGCCAGACATGGGGGCTCTGAGAAGAGGTCCAAGGAGACACACCAGAGGACACAAGAGGACACATCTGATCGTTGAAATGTTGGATTGCCCAAATTCCAGCTAGAAACCATCAAAATACAAACACCCGGTGGTAAACAGAGCCACAGCGATCAGATTGTGAAATGGAGTGCCAGAAAATTCTGCATAATTGAATTATGAAAATTCTTTTTTGGACATGGAGGAGGGAGGCTGCCTGGTGTGGTGGGGAGGGCGAGGGAGGGCTGGGCCGGGGGAGGATGTCTTCCTGAGGGCCACACCCAGGCTGGACTTGGCTGTGTCCCCTCTGTGTTCCCTGTGCCCAGCCTCCCTGGGTCCAGAGCAGGCATCAGCGAGAGCCTGGAGGATCTCAAACACGCGGCCAGGAGGTTGTTATCTTTAAGATGATGGGGAGCCACGGAGGGTGGTTACAAATATCACGTCCAGATATTTGGACTTGGGCCACGGTGAAGAAGATTGGGTGGGATGGTCCTTAAAGGAAGTGAAGTAGGTAAGGAAAGAGAAAACCATGAGATAATAAAGAGACAGAGTCTAGGGGAACTGGCTGGATATTGTAGATGGGGGGTGGTGATGATGCTTGAGGATGACCCTCTCACTTTGGGACTGGGAGACAGAGTGGGCAGGGAACGGGAGGGGTAGGCTTGGAATAGAAAAGGATGATCTCAGTGTGAGGCTTATGGAGTTTGGAGGGCTGGCCAGCTGGACATGTCCAGAGGAGTTTGGTTAAGCAGCCTGGGGTTTGTGGTAAAAACCTAGACTTGGAGTTTCAGGCTTGGGAGTTGCCTGAGGTTGGGTTTCTTAGAAGCAGACCCTGAGATGCAAAGTTTTGTGTGAGTGATTTATTAAGGAAGTGCTCCCAGGGGAGCCTGGGAAGGGATGGCGGGGGGCGTAGGACAGCACAGGGAAGGAAGTCAAGCAGAAAAGTGTGATCTCGGGCAGAAGCCCCAGCAGCCTGACCCTGTGGGGACCGTGGACTGTACTTACGCTTCCTGGCCTGAGGCAGGCGGGTTGGACTTTCTGCCAGTGTCAGCCAGTGGTTGGAGATTGTGGCAGCAAGGGGTGGGAAAATTCCTGGCATCTAAACTCCCTGCAAGTGCAGGGAAGCCTCCAGCAGCCCAAGGGCAGTCCTCCCAAAAGGGGCCATGAGCCAGTTTTTGGACAGGAGAGCCTACCAAGGCCAGGGACACAGGGTGGTCACCGGGTTCTTCAGTGGAGAGGATGTATCACATTGTCTGCTCCCCAAGTCCACAGCACGTTGACAGTCATCAAAGCTGGTGTGGATGGGTTGGCCCTGGAAAGGGCAGAGCCAGAAGAGGAGAGCACTGAGGGTGGGCCCTGGGCAACACTGACAGTCCAAGTTCCTGGCTGGAAGGGGCCTTAAAGTCCACCTAACCCAACTTCCCACGGATGCCAGCAAGCGTTGGTCACGAGTGACTGCAACTCTACTCAGATGACTTAAGCAGAAAAAGAAGTTATTGACCCGGGGAGCTGGGAAGTCCAAGGGTGTGGCCAGATGCTGGAGTGGAAATTACGTAACCGGGTTTCTCTCTCTCTAGCTTTCGACTGTGCCTTGCCATGTGTGCTGGTGTCCCTCTCAGACAAGCTCTCTCCATGAGCTGGGAAGGCTGGTGTCTGGCAGCTCCGAGCATTATCATTAAAATTTTCAGTACAAAAGGAAGAAAGACAGTCTTCCTCTCTGCTGCCAAACATCAAACCTCACAGAAGACTAATTGTCCTGCTGCACCCATCACTATGGGGCATCCTGTCCTGAAAGTACCCACTGTTGACACCATTATCCAGCCCAGCGTCACCCACTTCCCAGGTCTCTTTCTCTCTCTTTCCCTTTCTCTTTGTATTTCACTCAGGCTTGAGTCAAAAGACTACCTCTCAGAGAGGGGAAAGGGAAGGATCAGCCCCTCCAAACCAGATGAAATGGGTTTTCCATGGGAAAAAGTGTTAGCTACTGAAAGAAAGGGAGGGCTGACGACCATGGACATCCTTTCCACCTGCTGGGTGGCCACCTGGCCTCCCCTTGTGTTTCTGAGACGGAGACGCCCCCGCCAAAGGCCTCTAGGAAGGTCAGTGTGGAGCCTAGGAAGGGGGAATGGGGAAAATGGAGGGCCTACCCTAGAGAGATGGAGAGATGAGGGACAGGCTTTGGCTAGCTGGCTGTAGCGTGTCTGGGATCTGGCCCTGGGACAGGGGAAGGGGCAGAAGCAGGCCCTAAATTGAAGCCCCAGGGGTCTAGCCTTGGGGTTTGGAGATGCTGCTCCTAAGACACTGGCTTATGGGGCAGGTAGAACAGACACTCCCCATGTCCAACTGAAAAGGAGGGGCTGGGCAGAGCTGGCTGTCCCAGGAGTCAGACAGGGGGACCTAGCTGGCATCCAAGGGCAGGGCAGGCTCAGTGGTGGCCCTGGAACTCTAACCCTGCTGGTCGACATAATAGACTTGGTCAGCACCTGGGGCACTGGGGTGGGAGTCAGCCCCCAGATGCAGGGAGGCAAAGAGCATGCCCCTCCTACAGGGACAGAAAGTTGATTAGTGGTTGCTTGGGGCTGGTGGGGGGCTGGAAGGGAGGCAGGGGGTGAGAGCTAAAGGATACGGGGTTTCTTTTAGAGGTGATGAAAGTGTTCTAAAATGCACTACACTGATGGTTAGTTACACATATCTGTCGGTATACTAAAAACCACTGAATGGGTGAGCTGTCTGGCGTGTGAATTATATCTTAATAGAGCCCTTTGGTTGTTGTTTTTAAAAGAGTGATATTTGGGACAGGTCACAGAACAGGAGTGCCTGGCAGGGAGACTGAGGCATAAGGCTCTCCTGTGGGCTGGCTGGGTCCCCACAGAGGGGTAGAGGCAGCTATGGCTCAGATGGTCCCTGGCGTGTCCCCAGGCAGGTGGGAGCCTGGTGAAACCAACTTCAGATGCCACCTTCTGTTGGGACTATGGGGAAGACTCACCTGTCTGGGCCCCCAGTTCCATCATCTAATTGTCTGTAATAGCTCCTAAGTGGGGAGCCCACTCTCCTCTGTACCCCCTCCACTCTGTAGTCAGGGCATCTTTGCAAATGCAAACGTACTCCTGTCATCCCATGAGTGACAAGCATATCTGACCTTCCTGCACATCCGGCCCCTGCTAACCAGTAACACCGACCTCTTTCCATCCTTTGAACCCGACATGCCCTCAGGGCCTTTGCATTTCCTGTTCTTAGGGACCAAAACTCCCTTCTCCCCTTTTGGCCTAGAGTAGCTCCTACTTCCTCTCCTATCCTCTCCCTGGGAGCAAGTATACATTCCTGTCCGTTTGTAATGTGAGCTCTCCGGGTCTGTGTGTGCTCACCCTACCCAGAACACCCAGAATAAAAATGTGTTCAATGAACGAAAGAAAGTTCTCTCTGGCCTGGGAAGGCTGGAGACTGCGGAGGGAATCTCTAGGACTCCAGGGTAGACAGCTGGGTGGGAGCACATGGGGCCAGCAGGTGAATCCCGTCCTGCGGAGTCGTAGCGCAGTGATTTCTGGACCCTGAGGTCACGCGTCTCTCTGTGGCCAGCACCCTGAAGGTCAGAACGTCCGGCTGCTGCACATTTGCAGACTTGGGGCAGGGCAGTCCCGAGACTGGCAGGGATGAGTTGGAGCTGGAGGCTCTGAGGGTAAGGAGATGCTTTGGCCTGGAAAATCACATCACGAGCTCGAGGCTGGCCTCAGGACAAGGCAGGGAAATTGCTAAGGGGCTGGTGTTCCAAGAGGCGGCCTGTGCAAGAGGAGAGATTGATTCTTGGAAAGTGGAAACCCCCATGGGGACTGCAGTGGGTCTTTGAGCTGCTGCTGAGCGCCATTCTGGCTTCAGGACCATCCAGAGTGGTGAAAACAGAGTGGCTGGAGATTCTAGCCACTTCACAGTGTGGACAGAACGGTGAGGTCCAGAGGACTGGGGCCATCATCTGAGGCTGGGGCAAGCTGGAGCGTGGGCCCAGGTACCCTGGCTCTTGGCCTGGCCTCTTTCCTTTCTGTCAGGCCGCCGCTGCCACTGCCTCTTCCAAATGGGAAAATCCACGTGGCATTTCTCCTTGATTCTGGAAGGGATACTATAGTGAGTGTGTGGATGCTCACAGGTCCTCTCGTGTAAAGTAGACTTCCCTTCTTAAGCATCCTTGGGTGGGGTGGTTCTCAAAAGCATCTCCACTCTCTGCGTCCCTGTAGGCTACCTTCACGCATTCACTTTATTGGTTTTTGAGACTTTTTATTTAGAAATAATTTATAACTTACAGAAAAGCTAAAAGAATATTACAAGGAACTCCCTCGCAATTGTTTTATCCTGGAGTCATCACTTGTTTACATTTTGCTCCATTTGCTTTATCATTTAATCTCCATCCACACAGACATAAACACACAGAGACAGATACACAAACACAGACACATAGACACACACATTAAAAGCTGTTAGTTTGGGAATTCCTTGGCAGTCCAGCACTGCAGGGGGCACGGGATTGATCCCTGGTCAGGGAACTAAGATCCCGCATGCTGAGAGGCAAGGCCCAAAACCTCCCAAAACTGTGAGTTCATACTGATACACCCAATTCCTATCCAACAGCTTAGTATACTTCTAGACTTCTCCTTTTCATGTATGTGTGCTTCCCTCCAACAATGAGAAAAGTAGCCCCCATTTTGTATTTATTTGCTCAAGGCTAGAATACAAGAAAACTGTTTCAGAGTTGGTAACCCATACCACCATAACAGGAAAACCTATTAACTGGTGTTCAATATTTCCTTTTTTTTAAAAATAAACTTATTTATTTTTATTTATTTATTTTTGGCTGCGTTGGGTCTTCGTTGCTGTGCACAGGCTTTCTCTAGTTGCGGCGAGCGGGGGCTACTCTTCGTTGCGGTGGACAGGCTTCTCATCACAGTGGCTTCTCTTGTTGCGGAGCACGGGCTGCAGGCGTGCAGGCTTCAGTAGTTGTGGCATGTGGGCCTCAGTAGTTGTGGTGCGTGGGCTCCGTAGGTGTGGCCCACGGGCTTAGTTGCTCCACAGCATGTGGGATCTTCCTGGACCAGGGCTCGAACCCGTGTCCCCTGCATTGGCAGGCGGATTCTTTTTTTTTTTTTTTGCAGTTTTCTCTTTTATGATAATAACCAGATCAAAATTTTTCTTAAAGATTATAGGAATCTTCAGCATGTCTGAAGCAGTGTAAGTAGTAAATGCTTTGTGGGTGTTGATTAAGTTATAATTAGTGCGGGGAAGAGACCAACTGAGGGACGTGATTGAAGGCTTGAGTGGGTGGAGGGGTCACTGCCTGCCCAGGTCTCCTGGGATCAGGTGGCAGGTGGATTCTTAACCACTGCGCCACCAGGGAAGTCCCTGGTGTTCAATATTTCTTTACATTTCCTTAAGATAAAATTTAATATAGAAAATGCACAAATCTTAAGTGTGTGATTTGATGAGTTTTAACAAATATATATATTTATATTACCCACAGCCCAATTGTCTTGGTAAACCATACCATAGCCTGGGTGGCTTAAACATTAGACATTTATTTCTCATGGTCTGGAGGCTAGAAGTCCAAGATGAGGGTGCCAGTGGATTCAGTTCTTGAGGAGGACTATTTTCCTGGTGTGCAGATGGCCATCTTCTAGCTGTGTCCTCATGAGGCAGATAGAGAGAGAGAGAGCTCTGGCCTTGTTCTTCTTCTTATAAGGTTGCTAATCCCATTATGGGGGCCCCACCATCATGACCTCATCTAAACCTAATTACATCCCCAAAGCCCCGTCTCTAAATACCATCACCTTGGGGGTTAGAGCTTCAACATAGGAACTTCAGAGGGACACAAACATTCAGTACATAACATCAGTCAAGGTAGAGAACATTTCCATCGTTTCAGAATGTCCTCTAGGATAACTAGGAGCAGAATGGCTGGGTGATGAGGAAAGTGTATGTTTAATCAAACAAGAAATGGTCAAAACTTTCCTCACAGTGTTCATATTTTTTACCTTCTCCCTAACAATAAAGGAGAATGGTACTCTCAATCTTTTTAAATTTCATCCTTTAGAGTGGAAACATACATTATACATATACTTTTTCAGTCTGGCCATTCTAATAGATATGTAGTGTATCTCACTGTGATTTTATTTTATTTTATTTTAATAAATTTATTTATTTATTTATTTTTGGCTGCATTGGGTCTTCCTTTCTGCAGGTGGGCTTTCCTCTAGCTGTGGCGAGTGGGGGCTACTCTTCGTTGCGGTGCATGGGCCTCTCATTGTGGTGGCCTCTCTTGTTGTGGAGCACGGACTCTAGGCACGCGGACTTCAGTAGTTGTGGCATCTGGACTCAGTAGTTGTGGCTCGTGGGCCCTAGAGCGTAGGCTCAGTAGTTGTGGCACACGGGCTTAGCTGCCCCGTGGCATGTGGGATCTTCCCGGACCAGGGCTCGAACCCGTGACCTCTGCATTGGCAGGTGGATTCTTAACTACTGTGCCACCAGGGAAGCCCCCATTGTGATTTTAACTTGCATTTTCCTGCAGACAATTATGTTGAACTCGTTATCATTTATAAAACTTCATTTGAGAAGTGTCTAATGTTGAGGTGTTTTGCCTGTTTCTTAAATTGAGTTTTAATTTTTTTATTATTGATTTGTAGGAGTTATTTATATATTCTGATACAAGTCGTTTGTCAGATATATGTCTTACAAATATTTTTTTTCAAGTCTGTGGCTTATCTCTTTCTTTTCTTACTGGTAACATTTTATTGTGATAAAATACACAGAGCATACAATCTACCATCTTAACGATTTTAAAATGTAAAATTCAGTGGCCTTTAGTACATTCGCAATATTGTGCGACAATCACCACTGCCTAGTTTCATTTTCACCAGTCCAAAAGGAAACCCAGTATGCATTAAGCTGTCATTCCGCATTCTCCAATTTTCCAGCCCCTGGCAACCATTAATCTACTTTGTGTCCCCATGGATTTGACTACTTTGGATACTTCATATTAACAGAATCGTACAGTATTTGGTCTTTTGTGTCTAGCTCATTTCAATTAGCATAATGTTTTCAAGGTTCATTCACACTGTAGAAAGTATCATTCACTGAATATGCTCCTGTTATCTGCAAATGGATCTGGTTTTACTTCTTTTCTAATCTGGATGCCTTTGTATCTTTTCTTTCCTTATTGTCCCGGCTAGAACCTCTAAAACAATGTTGAACAGAAGTGGTAAGAACAGATATTCTTGTCTTGTTCCTGATCTTAGGGAAAAAAATGCTCAGTCTTTCATAATTATTAAATATTATGTTGTCTCTGGGTTTTTCATAGATGTCTTTCATCAGATTGAGGAAATTCTCTTTTATTTCTAGTTTGTTGAGTGTTTCTATGTGGAAAGGGTATTAGATTTTGTTAAATTCTTCTTTTACATTTATTAAGATTATTATGTGTTTTCCCTTTATTTTGTTAATATGGTATATTTCACAGATTGATTTTTGTATATTGAACCAAGCTTGCATTCCTCGGATAAATCCCACCTGGTCACATTTTTGTGATACAGGTCACATCTTGCTTGTATAATCATTTTTGTATGCTGCTAGATTCAGTTTTTTAATATTTTATTGAGGATTTTCCATCTATTTTCATAAGGAATATTGGTCCATCATTTTCTTTCCTTGTGATAGTTTTGTCTGGCTTTGGAATCTGGGAAATGCTGGCCTCACAGAATGACTTAGGAAGTGTTCTCCTCTCTTTTATGGAAAGAGTTTGAGAGAGATTGGTGTTAATTCTTTTTTAAACATTTGGTAAAATTAAACAGTATAATCATCTTGTCCTGGGCTTTTCTTTGTTGAAATTATTTTGATTACTAACTCAATTTCTTGTTACATGCTTTTTCAGATTTACTTTTTCTTTTTCAGTCACTTTTGGGAGTTTGTGCATTTCTAGGAATTTATCCATTTCATCTGGGTTATCTAATCTGTTGTCATACAATTGTTCATAGTGTTTTCTTATAATCCTCTTTATTTTTATAAGATCTGTATTAATATCCCTTCTGTCATTCTTGAGTTCAGTAATTTGAGTCTTTCTTTTTTTTACATCAGTCTGGCTAAAGATTTGTCAATTTTGTTGATCTTTTCAAAGAACCAGTTTTTGGTTTTGTTCATTTTTGCTATTGATTTTATTGTCTCTGTTTCATTTATTTCTATGCTAATATTTATTATTTCCTTCCTTCTACTTCTTTTGGGTTTGGTTTACTCTTTTTCCCCTTACTTTCTTAATGTATTGATGGAGTATTAGGTTGTTGATTTGAGATCTTTCTTCCTTTTTATTTTAGGCATTTATAGCTATAAATTTCCCTCATTTATAGCACTACTTTTGCTCCATCCCAAAGGTTTTGGTATGTTGTGGTTTCGTTTTCCTTAATCTCAAAATATTTTCTAGTTCTCCTTGTGATTTCTTCTTTTGTGACCTACTTTATTTGAGTGTGTTATTGAATTTCCATATATTTGTGAATTTTCCAAATTTCATTATGTTATTAATTTCTAATTTCATCACTTTATGGTCAGAAAGTATACTTGCATTATTTCAGTCTATGACAATTTATTGAAACTTCTTTTATGGCTTAACCTATTAATTATCCTGGAGAATGTTCCATGTGCACTTGAGAAGAATCTGTATCTTGCTGTTGTTAGGTAGATGTTCTATAGATGTTTGTTAGATCTAATTGGTGTATATTATGTTTAGTGTTCCCTTCATTAAAAGTGGGATATTGAAATATTGAAATCTAGATATGGGAATTCCCTGGTGGTCCAGTGGTTAGGACTCGGCGCTTTCACTGCTGGGGCCTGGGTTTGATCCCTGGTCGGGGAACTAAGATCCCGCAAGCTGTGTGGCAAAAAATGAAAAAAAAAGAAAAAGAAAAAGAAATATCAGGACTTCCCTGGTGGTGCAGTGGTTAAGAATCCACCTGCCAACACAGGGAACACGGGTTCAAGCCCTGGTCCAGGAAGATCCCACACGCCACGGAGCAACTAAGCCCAGACGTCACAACTACTGAGCCCGTGAGCCACAACTACTGAAGCCCACATGCCTAGAGCCTGTGCTCCACGACCACAACAAGAGAAGCCACCACAATGATAAGCCCGTGCACCGCAATGAAGAGTAGCCCCCGCACACGGCAACTAGAGAAAGCCGGCGCCCAGCAGCGAAGATGCAACACAGCCAAAAACAAATAAATTAAAAAAAAAAAAGGTTACATACTATAGGATTTCAAAAAAAAGAGAAATATCTAAATATTATAGTTGGATTGCTTATTTTTCCCTTCAATTCTTTCAGTTTTTGCTTTGCATTCTGTGGGGCTCTGTTTTCAGGTCATGTATGCTTACAATTGTTATATCTTCCTGATGGATTGACCCTTTTATCACTTTGTAATGTCCTTCTTTGTCTTTAGCAACATTTTTTTTTCTTAAAGTCTGTTTTGTCTGAAATTAGTGTAGATACTCCATCTCTCTTTTGGTTACTGTTTACATGGAATATCTTAATCTATTTATTTTTAAATCCATTCTGCCAATCTTATGTCTCTTAATAGGAGAGTTGAATCCATTTAGTTTAATGTATATACTGATAAGGAAGGACTTGCTTCTGCCATTTTGCTATTTGTTAGATCATGGTCATATGATTTTAGTTCTGAGTAATTTGTAGATGCTCTTTATCAGGTTGAAGAAGTTCCCTTCTATTCCTACTTTAATGAGAGTTTTTATCCAGGATGGATGCTGAATCTTGTCAAATACATACATTGATATGATCATATTGTATGATACTACTGGGATTTTTAAGGAGGCTTCAGTATTTAGGCATGATCAATTATTAACTCCATTTCTAGGCCCTCTCCCCTCTCTGGAGAATGTGAGGGGGGGAAGGTGGGGCTGAAAATTTCAAATTTCTAATTATGGCTTGGTCTGTCTCATGATCAGCCCCCATCCAGGAGCCCAACAAGAGTTACCTCATTAGAACAAAAGACACTGCTATCACCCAGGAAATCCCAAGGTTTTCAGGAGCCCTGTGTCAGGAACCAGGGCCAAAGACCAAATATTTTTTAAAAGATGCTTCTAGTGCTCTTATCACTTAAGAAATTACAAGGGTGGGCTTCCCTGGTGGCACAGTGGTTGAGAGTCCGCCTGACGATGCAGGGGACGCAGGTTCATGCCCCGGTCCGGGAAGATCCCACATGCCGCCGAGCGGCTGGGCCCGTGAGCCATGGCCGCTGAGCCTGCACGCCCAGAGCCTGTGCTCTGCAACTGGAGAGGCCACAACAGTGAGAGGCCCGTGTACCGCAAAAAAAAAAAAAAAGAAATTACAAGGGTTTTAGGAGCTCCATGCCAGGTACTGAAGGCAGAGGCCAATATAAATAAATAAATAAATAAATAAATAAATAAATAAATAAATAAATAAATATTCCCCCATTATCTCATATATATATATTTTTTCATTCTTTTACTATACTGGTTTATGTAGGCATCATAGTTAGGTCTTACTTTTTAATCCAATCTGACAGTCTCTGCCTTTTAACTTTTTAACTGGGGCATTTTGACCAGCAGTTGAAGAACGTTTTCTGTAAAGGACAATTAATAAATAACTTAGGGTTTGTGGGCCACATATGGTCTTTGCTACATACTCCTTTGCTTCCTTTTTTTTTTTTTTTTTTTTTTGCGGTACGCGGGCCTCTCACTGTTGTGGCCTCTCCCGTTGCGGAGCACAGGCTCCGGACGCGCAGGCTCAGCGGCCATGACTCACGGGCCCAGCCGCTCGGCGGCATGTGGGATCTTCCCAGACCGGGGCTCGAACCCATGTCCCCTGCATCGGCAGACGGACTCCCAACCACTGCGCCACCAGGGAAGCCCCCTTTGCTTCCTTTTTAACAATACTTTATAAATGGACAAACCATTCTTAGCTTGAGGTCCATGTAAGAACGTGCTTCAGGCAGGGCTCGGCCTGCAAGCCATAGTTTGCCACCTGTCCTATAAACCATTTATATTTTATATCATTATTGATATGGTGGGACTTAAACCTGCCATCCTGATATCTGTTTTCTATTTGACCCATCTTTTCTTTGTTCCCCGTTCCCTCTTTTTTGGGCTTCTTTTGAATTAATTGAATATTTTTTTATGATCGTATTTGTTTATTAGGTATAAATCTTAGTTTTTTATTATTTAGTGATTGTTTTATGACATCGTGTACATCTTGAACTTATTAGTCTACCCTCAAGTAACATTATACACTTAAAATATAGTATAAAAACATTACAACATTGTACTTCCATTTTTCCCCTTCCCCTTGTGCTTTTGTTGTCATATGTTTTGCTTCTACATGCTATGATGCCACAATACACTGTTAGTTTTGCTTTAAGTAGTCAATTCCCTTTTGAAAATATTTTAAAAAATAAGAAAAAGACTTTTTTTATGTTTATCCACACACCATTTCTGATGCTCTCAGTTCCTTTATATCCATCCATATTTTCATCTGGTATCATTTTTCTCCTGTCTGAAAGACTTCCTTTAACATTTTTTTGAAGTGAAGATCTGAGGATGATTAATTCTTTCAGTTTTGTACGTCTGAAGAAATCTTTAGGCTCTGGTTCTGGGTAAAATGGAGCAAGTGCGCTCCACCCTGTCTCTCCTGCTGAATACAGCTGTTAATTCTGGACAGAATACATGGAACTGCTATCTGAGGACTCTGAAAAGTCCATATTAGTAGGAACATTGGAAAAAAAGGCAAGTTGGAGCACCACTGAATCAGTGGTGAGCCTACCCATGTTTTTCCTATAGTATCCTCCAGCCTGAGCACAATATAGCCTGAAATCAAGAACTGGTGTTGGCATGAACAGTGAGAAGTCCAGGAGAAACCTTTTAGTTCCCGCTGGAGGAGCAGGAAAGGGACCTCCTAATGCTCAGAGAGAGAAGAGAATTCTTCTTTTTTTCCTCCAGTCTCTCATGCCACTGCCCCAAGCAACTCTATGGTAGTGATGTGAGACATCCCAATGGAGCCCACAGGATCAATTCCTCAATAACAACAAACTTCTGAAATGATTAAATAGTTAACCCAAAGAGTTCCATGTTTATTGAAGAAACTGAATTCATAGCTAGAATTGACCAGTGAACCCGACTGGGTGGGTCTGGTGCTGTCTATTTTGGAAGGTTATTAATTATTGACTCAATTTCTTTAATAGATACAGGCCTATTCACGTTGTCTATTTCTTCTTGTGTGGGTTTCGCAGATTGTGTCTTTCACGGAATTGATCCATTTCATCTAGGTTATCAAATTTGTGGGTGTAGAGCTGTTCATAATATTTCTTTGTTATCCTTTTAATGTCCAGGGGAGCTTTAGGGCTGCCTCCTATTTAAGTTCTGATATTAGTAATCTGAGTCCTCTTTCTCTTCTTTTCCGAGCCTAGTTAGAAGCTTATGAATTTTATTGATCTTTTCAAAGAACCAGTTTTCGGTTTCATTGATTTTCTGTTTTCAATTCCATTGATTTCTACTCTTATTTTTATTACATCTTTTTTTCTGCTTACTTTGGGTTTAAATTGCTCTTCTTTTCCTAGTTTCCTAAGGTGGAAGCTTAGTTGATTGATTTTTGATCTTTTTTTTTTTTAAGTTGTGTTTTAATTTTCATTTCATTCAAAGTATTTACAAATTTCTCTTGATATTTCTTCTTTGATCTATGTGTTATTTAGAAGTGTATTGTTTAATCTCCAAGTATTTCAGGATTTTCCAGCTATCTTTCTATTATTGATTTCCAGTTTAATTCCATTGTGGCTTGATAGCAGACATTGTACACTCTCTATTAAGTTCATTAAGGTGTGTTTTATGCCCCCAAATGTAGCCTATCTTGATCAATGTTCCATGTGAACTTGAGAAGAATGTGTATTCTGCCATTGTTGGATGAAGTAGTCTATAGATGTTGCTTATATCCAGTTGATTGATGTTGTTGAGTTCAACTATGTCCTTACTGATTTTCTGCCTGCTGAATCTGTCCATTTCTGATAGAGGGGTATTGAAATCTCCAAATATGGTAGTGCATTCATCTATTTCTCCTCGCAGTTCTGTCAGTTTTTGCCTCACATATTTTGATACTCTGTTGTTAACCATGTACACATTAAGGATTGTTATGTCTTTTTGGAGAATTTATCCTTTCATCATTTCTGCCTTTTGTGGCTTTAATTGAGCCTTTTTATTATTCCATATTCTCTCCTTTCTTAGCATATCAGTTAATACTTCTTTATTTAGTGGTTGCCCTAGAATTTGCAATATATATTTACAACCAATCCAAGTTCACTTTCAAATAATACTATACCGCTTCACAGGTAGCGCAAGTACCTTAACAAAATAATCCTAATTCCTCCCTCCTGTCCCCTGTATTGTTGTCATCCTTCATTTCACTTAAACATAAGTATACACATATATGTGTGTATATATATATATATATATATATATAATTGAATACATTGTTGGTGTTATTAGTTTAAACAAGCTATTATCTTAGATCAATTAAGAATAAGAAAAATAAGTTTTTATATAACCTTCACTTATTCTTTCTCCAATGCACTTCTTTTCTTTATGTAGAAGTGGGTTTCTGATCTTTATCATTTTCCTTCTCTCTAAGCAATTTTTAAAAACATTTTTTGCAAGGCAGGCCTACTGGAAACAAATTCTCTCAATTTTTGATTGAGAAAGGCTTTATTTCTCATTCACTTTTGAAGGATAATTTCCACCTAGAATCCTAGACTGGTGGGGTTTTTCTCTCTTAATACTTTTAAGTATTTCACTCCACTCTCTTCCTGTTTGCATAGTTTCTGAGAAGTTGGATGTAATTTTCATCTTTTTTTCTTCTGTAGGTAAGGTGTCTTTTTCCCCTGGCTTCTTTCAGGAATTTTTCTTTATCTTTGACTTTCTGTAGTTTGAATATAATATGCCTGGGTGTAGTTTTCAGCATTCATCCTGATTGATGTTCTCTAAGCTTCCTGGATCTGTGTTTGGTGTCTGACATTAATTGGGGAACTTATCAGTCATTATTGTTTCAGAAATTCTCTCTGTTCCTGTCTCTCTTTCTTCTCCTTCTGGTATTCCCATTTTGCATATGTTAACACCTTTTATAGCTGTCTCACAGTTCTGTTCTACTCTGGGTTTTTTTTCCAGTCTTTTTTCTCTTCGCTTTTCAATTTTGGAGATTTCTACTGAGACATCCGCAAGCTCAAAGATTCTTCCCTCAGCTGTGTCCAGTCTACTAATAACCCTATCAAAGGCATTCTTCATTTCTGTTTCAGTGCTTTTGATGTCTAGCATTTCTCTTCGGTTCTTTCTTAGAATTTCCATCTCTGCTTACATTGCCCATCTATTCTTGCATGCTGTCTATTTTATCCATTAGAGCCCTTAGCATAGTGATCATAGTTGCTTTAAATTCCTGTTTTGATAATTCCAGCATCCCTGTCATATCTATCTGGTTCTGATGCTTGCTCTGTCTCTTCAGACTTTTTTTTTTTTTTTTGCCTTTTAGTATGCCTTGTAGTTTTTTTCTTGATAGCTGTACATGATGTACTGGGTGAAAGGAATGACTGTAAATAGCCCTTTAGGGATGTAGTGGGAAGGGGGTGGTGGCGGAGGAGCATTCCATAGTCCGATGGTTAGATCTCAGTTTTTTAGTGAACCTATGCTTCTGGACTGTGAACTTCACAAGTGCTTATCAGTTGTTTTCCCCCACTTGGGTGCCACAGGATGGCTAGAGTGGGCTGGAGTTGGGTATTTCCCCTTCCCCAAGACGGGCTCTGATAAAACCTCCGCAAGTAAGGCTCTGGTTAGGTAATTTCTCTTGAGTGCAGGCTTTGTTAAGAAGAACAGAATGCTCTGGCATATTTCATAATGGTTTGTTTTCTTCTCCCCCTGCCAGAAGCACTAGGGGGGTTTTCTCAGATATTCATTATGAGAACCTGGTAGAGCTTCAGGAGGTAAAACACACAAGTGTGGGGCGTCACCCTGTGACTGAATCCCTCTGGAGCTTTTATCAATCAGACTTGTCCACACTGAGCCTCCAGCAATTTGTCATTGTAGTTGAGGTTTCCCCACCCCAGTATTGGTCTCTGCTCTGGTAAGTTGTGATTCTCTGCGTTCATCTGCTAGTCTCTGCAGTTTGGGGAGTGGGGGTGGGCAGCAACTTTCCCCGTGACCTCGCTTCTCGGATAGATCTGAAGTTGTGGATACTTTAGTTCCTTTGGTCTTTTACTTACTGTTAGGACAGAGCGATGGCTTCCAAACTTCTTACATGCTGGATGGGAAACTTTCCCTTCTATTTTTAGTTTGCTGAAAAGTGGTTTTATCATGAATGGATGTTGAATTTTATCAAATGCTTTTTTCTGCCACTGTTGAGAAGACTATGTCGTTTTTAACCTTTATTCATTAATATGTTGTATTACATTGATTTTTTCTTTTTTTTTTGTAAACATTGCATTTCTGGGATAAATTCAAGTTGGCTTGTTGCTTTATATGTTTCTTGGTTGATTTGCTAATCTTGCTAATAGATTTTTGCATCTTTATTCATGAGAGCTATTTGTCCATAGCAGGGAATGTGAAGAGTCAGGTAGCAAATATTTGCGGCTTTGCAGACCATGTAATCTGCATCACAACTCCTCAGCTCTGCCACTGTAGCATGAAAGCAGCAATAGACAATACACAACTGAATGGCCATGGCTGTGTTTTCATATAACATTATTTATGTAAACAGATTGCAGGCTGGTTTTGGCCTCTAGGCCATGGTTTGCTGATCTCTCGTCTACATTTGTTAGGGTTTTTTTTTCCTTGTAATGTTTTTGTCTGGTTTTGGTATCAGAGTAACATTGCCTCATAAAATTAGTTGGGAAGTATTCTCTCTATGTTCTGTAAAAGTTTTTTGGAGATTGGTATTACCTCATTCTTAATTGCTTGCTAGAATTTACTAGTGAAGCCATCTGGGCCTGGAATTTTTCCTTGTTGGAAAGTTTTAACTATAAAACATAAATTTTAGTAGATATAGACTCATTCAGATTTTTCTATTTTTTCTTTTTTATATCACATACCATAAAATTCACTTTTTTTAAAAAGGAAACAATTCAATTGTTTTTAGTATATTCACGAAGTTGTGCAACCATCTTCTAACCTCATAAACATTTTCATCTCCCCCCCAAAACTCCATATCCGTTAGCAGGCACTTATTCTCCCTTCCTCCCAGCCCCTGGCAACCACTTTCTGTCTCTATGGATTTGCTTATTTACAGATTAACATTTGCTTATTTACAAATTACGTTTCATATAAATGAAATCATATAACATGTGACCTTTTGTGACTAGCTTCTTTCACTTAGCAAAATGTTTTCAAAGTTCATCCATGTTGTAGCATTGATAAGTCTTCATTCATTTTTATAGTTGAATATTATTCCATTGTATGGGTATACCACGTTATGTTTATCCATTCATCAGCGATGGGTATGATGGTTGATTCGACTTTGGGGCTACTATGGATAATGTTGCTATAAACATTTATGTACATGTTTTTATGTGAACATATATTTTCAGTTCTCTTGAGTATATATGTAAGAGTAGAATTTCTCCTTTGGCAACTTCTTTGTTTAACTTTTTGAGATACTGCCAAACTGTTTTCCAAAGTGGCCGCACCATTTTATTTTTCTGTCAGCGATGTATGAAGGTTCTAATTTCTCCACATTCTTGTCAATATTTTTTATTGTCTTTCTTTTTATTATAGCCATATGGTGGTTTTGGTACATCACAGTGTGGTTTTGATTTTCATTTTCTTAGTGACTAATGATGTTGAACTTTTTTCTCATGTGATTTTTGGCCATTTGCATGTATATCTCCTCTTGGGAAATGTTTATTAAAACCCTTTTCACATTTAAAGAATGAGTTACTTATCTTTTTATTGTTGTTATGAGTTCTTTATATATTCTGGAAACTAGTCCCTTATCAGATAAATGATTTGCAAATATTTTCCTCCATTCTGTGGGTTGTTTTTTCACTTTCTTGATGGTGCTTTGAAATATAAATGCTTGCTCTAATTACAATGGCCAGAACATACAAGCGACCTAAGTGTCCATTGACAGATGAATGGATAAAGAAGATGTGGCACATATATACAGTGGAATATTACTCAGCCACAAAAAGAAGCGAAACTGAGTTATTTGTAGGGAGGTGGATGGATCTAGAGTCTGTCATACGGAGTGAAGTAAGTCAGAGAGAGAAAAACAAATACCGTATGCTAACACATATATATTGAATCTAAAGAAAAAAAATGGCTCTGAAGAACCTAGGGGCAGGAAAGGAATAAAGACGCAGACATAGAGAATGGACTTGAGGACATGAGGAGAGGGAAGGATAAGCTGGGACCAAGTGAGAGAGTGACATGGACTTATATATACTACCAAATGTAAAATAGATAGCTCGTGGGAAGCAGCTGCATAGCACAGGGAGACCAGCTCGGTGCTTTGTGACCACCTAGAGGGGTGGGATAGGGAGGGTGGGAGGGAGACGCAAAAGGGAGGAGATATGGGGATATATATATATGTATAGCTGATTCACTTTGTTATAAAGCAGAAACTAACACACCATTGTAAAGCAATTATACTCCAATAAAGATGTTAAAAATATATATATGACCAGTTTTGATAATTAATTGTTAAAGAAAAAAGAAATATAAATGCTTAAAATTTTGATGAAATCCAATTTACTTATTCTTTTCTCTTGTTGCTTGTGCTTTTCACATCTTATCTAAGAAATCATTGCTTTGTCCAAGGTCACAAAGATTTGCTATATTTTCTTCTAAGAGTTTCATAGCTTTAGCTCTTACATTTAGGTCTTTGATCCTTTGAGTTAATTTTTGCATACGGTGAGAGGAATTGTTTTGTTACTTTCACTTTAGAATTGTTCATTTCTAATGTATGTAAATTCAATTGATTTTTGTATATTTCTCTTGTATTCTGCAACCTTACTGAATTTATTAGTTCTAATAGGTTTGTGTGTGTGTGTGTGCGTGTGCATGTGTGTGTATGTATTCCTTAGGATTTTCTGTGAACAAGATCCTGTCATCTACAGATAGAGATAGTTATACTTCATCCTTTCCAACCTGGGTGCTTTTATTTCTCTTTCTTGCCTAAATGCCCTGATTTCTTTGTCTTATTCCCGGTCTTAGTAGGAAGGCTTCCGGTTTTTACCATTATGTATGATGTTAGCAGTGGGCTTTTCATAAATGCCTCATATCACATTGAGAAAGCCGTGTTCTCTTGTAGCTCACCGAGCTTCCTTAAAATGATGATTTTGAATTATTTGTCAGACAATTTGTAAATCTTCGCATTTGAGGGGGTCAGTTGCTGAAAAATTACTGTGTTCGTTTGGTGGTGTCATGTTTCCTTGATTTTTTGTGTTCCTTGAAATCTTGCCTTGTTGTCTTCACATTTGAAAAAGGAGTCATTTTCTCCAGTCTTTACTGACTGGCTTTGGGAGAGAAATACTGTTACCAGTCAGCCCAGCTAGGAATTCTGAGGCTCAGCCCTTTCCTATGGATGTGCCCACTCCACACCTCTTGTTCCATCTTGGAGGGAAATTCTTAAGATGATATGCCTTCTATGGATTCTATAAAGCCAGGCTGGAAGCTGAGAGCCCCCTGTTTGTTTTTCCTAGTGTCGTGCCCTGAAAATGCTCATGGTTGGGTGCCTTCTCTCAGAAGTCCCAGAGTCAGGCCAGCTTTCTGCCTGTGCTTGTAAGTGGTCTGCAAAGATTCATACTCACTGCCCATGGGGGCGTGTGCAGGGAGCTGACCACAGGAGGTGGGTGAGGTGTGCAGAGCATTGGGGGGTACGCTTGCACTAGTTGGGGGGTCTGCAGGTGAGACATCCGAAGGGGCTCGTGGGTGGGCTTCCTGATGGAGTCCACGAAGTGGTCTGTAGGATCTGCAGCCCTTTAATGAGTTTTGAGCCCTGGTTTTTTGCTCCTAGCCTCTCTCAACCCCTCAGCTGTGCTGATCACCCCAGGATTCTGGGTGGGTGAGAAAGAAGTGGGCCTCTTGGGCACCATCTGCCCTGGTTGGGTAGCCAGGTGCTGATTCGCTACACTCTCACTTTTCCCTGTGGGAGAAATTTCAGGCCAAGGGAGTCTCTCTTGGCATTGAGCTATCCCACCTTGAGAGAGAGGTGACATAGGTAAAAGTGAAACTGTTCATTACCATCTTCAATGCATCTGTTGTTTTTGTTTTTTGGTGGTTTTTTTTTTGTTGTTGTTCCAACAGTGGTGGAACTTCTCTGCTGGACTCCTGGACTCCCACGAAGGTACTGTCATCCATCAGTGGTTGTCAGAATTGATGTTCTGGGGGGGAATGGTGATAGAAAACGCCTATTCCGCCGTCCTGCTGATGTCAGTCCTCCAGTATCAATTCTTCTTTAAACGTTTAGCAAAATTCACCAGTAAAGCCATCTGGTCGTGGGCTTTTTTTTGTGAGAAGTTGATGACGATGATGAAGAATTCAAACTGAGGCTCTCAGCCCAGCATATCCTGTAAGGAACTGAATTCTATCAATAACCACATAAGTTGGAAGCAGTCTCTTCACCAGCTGAGCCTCAGATGAGACACCTTAATTACACCTTTGTAAGATTCTAAAGCAGAGGACCCAGTTAATCTGTGCCTGGACTTCTGACCCACAGAAGCCATGAGGAAATTAGTGTAGGCTGTTTAAAGCCACTATGTTTGTGGTAATATTGTTATACAGCAATAGATAACGAATACTTTAATGATTCGGACTTTTCAAATAAACTGCTTTTGGTATCAGCAATTTTCTTTATCGTTTGTCCACTTTCTATTTCATTGATTTATGCTCTTATCTTTATTATTCACATTTTTCTGTCTCAGGTTTAATTTGTCCTTTCATTTCCTAGCTTTTTAAGGTAGACCCTTTACTCATTGATTATCGACTTTTCATCTTGTGTATAGCCATTAAAGCTATGAATTTCCCTCTAAGCGCTGCTTTTAGAGCTGCAGCCCACACATGTTCATATATTGTGTTTTCATTTCCATTTAGTACAACATACTTTCTAATTTCCCATGTGGTTTTTTCTTTGACCTATGGGTTATTTAGAAGTATGTTAATTTCCTAATATCTAAGAAAATTTCTAGATTTTAGAATTCACCTTATTTCCCTTCTCTTAGGTATCACTTTTCAGTACTGCCTCTTCTCCGTGTGAGACAACTGCTGTGTCATCTTTTATTTGGTTTTCTACTTGTTAAGGTGGGAGGGCAAATCCAGTCCCTCTTACTCCATGTGACTAGATGCAGGGTGATATGTTTGGGTTTAACTACCATCTTGCTATTTGTTTTCTTTCTTTTTTAATATATTAAAATTTAAAAAAAATTTTTGGCTGCGTTGGGTCTTCGTTGCTGCACACGAGCTTTCTCTAGTTGTGGCGAGTGGGGGCTACTCTTCGTTGAGGTGCGTGGGCTTCTCACTGCGGTGGCTTCTCTTGTTGCGGAGCGTGGGCTCTAGGCGTGTGGTCTTCAGTAGTTGCGGCATGCAGGCTCTAGAGCATGGGTTCAGTAGTTGTGGTGCATGGCCTTAGTTGCTTCACAGCATGTGGGATCTTCCCGGACCAGGGCTCGAACCCATGTCCTCAGCATTGGCAGGCGGATTCTTAACCACTGCGCCACCAGGGAAGTCCTGCTATTTGTTTTCTATTTGTTCCCACAGCTTTGTTCATTTTTGCCTCTTTCCCTTCCTTCCTTTGGACTGAGGTTTTTTCTTTTGGTTTTTGCCTTCCATTTTGATCACTTTTGCCTATTAGCTAGTTCTCTCTCTCTCTCCCTGTGTGTGTGTGTGTGTGTGTGTGTGCGTGTGTAATTGCTCTAGAGTTTATACTTCGGATTTTTAATTTATCACAATCTACCTTTAAAGTATATTTAACACTTCATGAATAATATTAAGACCCCGTAGCACTGTACTTCCACTTCCATCCTTTGTGCCGTTATAGTCCTTTATTTTACTTCTATGTAGGTTATAGACCCCACAGTACAGTGTTATTTTTTCTTTAAAAGTTAGTTATGTTTAAAAAAAATTTTAAATTTCTTTTCAAAGCAAACAACTTTTTCCTGAAATATAGTTGATTTACAATGTTGTATTAGTTTCAGGTATACAGAAAAGTCAATTATCTTTTAAGGAAATAAAAACGAGAGAAAATATGTTTCATATTAGTCCACATATTTGCCACTTCTGATGCTCTTCATTGTCTATAGATCATGTTTACACATAGTATCTTTTTCCTTCAGCCTGAAAAACTTTTTAAAAAATTTTTTCACAGTGCAAAGTACACTGGCAATGAATTTTCTCACCTTTTGTTTGTCAGAAAATACCTTCATTTTTCTTTCTTTTTTTTTAAAAAAAACTTCAGTGCTGAAAAATGCTTTCCATAATTGGACAACACAGGGTTGCCATAAATCTTCAATTTGCAAAAAGTGCAGTATCTGCAAAGCACAGTAAAGCAAATTATGCCTGTACATGTGTGTGTACTGATGTACATGTATAATTAATATGCATAAAATATGTATATATAATTTAAATATTAAAAATATATGTGTTAATGTTCATTGTTTGTCTGAAATTCACTATATCCAGGTGTCTTGTATTTTTATTTGCTAAATCTCTCACCCCTTGGTCTCTGTGTATGCTCTCTGCATTCTAATCTCTTCTTTTTTTTAAAATCATTTAAAAAAATTGAAGTATAGTTAATTTACAATGTTGTGTTAGTTTCAGGTGTATAGCAAAGTGATTCAGTTACATATATATGTGTATATATATATTCTTTTTTAGATTCTTTGCCATTATAGGTTGTTACAAGATATTGAATATAGTTCCCTGTGCTATACAGTAGGTCCTTGTTATTTATCTATTTTATATATAGTAGTGTGTGTTTGTTAATCCCAGACTCCTAATTTATCTCCCCAGCTCACCCTGCTTTCCCCTTTGGTAACCATAAGTTTGTTTTCTATGTCTGTGAGTCTATTTCTGTTGTGTAAATAAGTTCATTTATATCATTTAGAAAATATCTTTTTCTTTCTCCTTTTCTTTCTTTCTTTCTTTCTTCCTTCCTTCTTTCCTTCCTTCCTTCTTTCTTTCTTTTCTTTCTTTCTTCTTTCTTTCTTTCTTCTTTCTTTCTTCCTTCTTTCTTTCTTTCTTCTTTCTGTCTCTCTCTTTCTTTCTCTTTCTCATAGCCTTAACCACTGGACCACCAGAGATGTCGCAATACTTTTACTTTTTTTTTTTTTTTTGCGATACGCGGGCCTCGCACTGTTGTGGCCTCTCCCGTTGCAGGGCACAGGCTCCGGATGCGCAGGCTCAGCGGCCATGGCTCACGGGCCCAGCCGCTCCGCGGCATGTGGGATCTTCCCAGACCAGGGAACGAACCCATGTCCCCTGCATCGCCAGGCAGACTCTCAACCACTGCGCCACCAGGGAAGCCCAATACCTTTACTTTTCACCTTCATTTTTGGAAGGCTATTTTCATCAAATAAAGGAGTCTAGGTTGAGTCTTTCGGCACTCTAAAGATGTCATTTCATTGTCCTCTAGCTCTCATTGCTTCTGACCAGAAGTCAGCAGTTACGCTTATCTTTATTTCCTCTACATAATGTGTCATTTTCCCCTCTGGCTGCTTTTAAGATTTTCTCTTTATCATTGGTTTTCAGCAAATTGATTATGATGTCCTTTGGTGTGGCTTTCTTTGTAGTTATTCTTCTTGGGATTCTTTGAGCTTCTTGGATATTTGAATGTATGGTTTTCACCAAATTTGAAATTTGTAAAAATTTCAGCCCTTATTTCTTCACCCTCTGGTACTCCAATTATATATGTGATAGATGAATTAATGTTGTTCTATAGGTCTCCAAGTCTCTGTTAAAATTTTTTAAAATCTTTTCTCCCCCTCCAATCTGCAGTTAAACTCACCCAGTGAAATTTTCATTTCGGACATTATATTTTCAGCTCTAGAAGTTACACTGGTTCTCTTTTATATCTTCTGTTTCTCTCCTCATTACATTTCTTTTTCCTTTAAAATCTTGAACACATTTATGATAGCTATTTTAAAGTCTTGCCAGCTAATTTGATTATCTTTGTCACTATCTATTTCATTGATGTTTTTTCTTGGTTATAGGCCACATTTTCCTTCTGGGTTCCCCAGACACAGAGCCTGAGTCTGTTATTAGAATTAGGTGCCATGATTTCCCGAGGTAGGGAAGCAGGATGTGGCCTCAGGGGAAGTGTGTTCTTGGCCTGATCCACAGGGAAGGCTCTGGAGCATAAGCTGCACCATTGTGTTAACTTCCCTGGAGGCCCCCATTTCAGCTGGCCATTGGCCGTAGGCTGCCCAACATCCAGGCTACTAGCTCCCAACAGCTGAGGGCTGTTCTCTGGAGAAGGGGCAGCTGTAAGCCATGAGCAGCCCATGTTCACAGCCCACAATTTTGTGGGCGCACAGCTGACGAAGGGCATCTGGGTGGAGTCCTGCAACGGCCTTGACCACAGCATGTTTCTCTGTCTCAGAGTCTTCCAAGTGGGTCCCCTCTCTGCCTGACAGCAAATGCAGCCCGGCATGTGGGAATGGGGGTTAACTCTCCTGGCGGCAACCCTCCACCAAGGAGAAAACGCCCATGTCCTGTCACTCGGACAGACCAATCTGGGTGACATTCTGTATAATCCTGGAGGTTCTGGTGGAATTGAGCCCCTGCTGCCTATGGCAGAGAGCACCCTTAGGTGGGCTTCATGCTTTCCCTGCTCCTCCCTCCTGTCTCTTGGAATCTTCTCCCAAATGCACACTCTTGCTCAGGCACTGCATTCCCGGGAATCAGACTAAAACGCCTGGAGCAGAAGTTCTGGACTGAACCCTGAGGGTAACGGAGACCTGTAGGAAGGTGTTATGCTTTCAGGGTGACTTAATTGGATTTTCACTTTAGAACAGTCCCAAGGGGCGGTGAGGAGTGGACAATGTCACAGTGGGCCGTGGGAGAGGGAGTGGGTGTCAGGGGAGGAAAAGGACAGGAGTCACTGAGAGGGAGAGAGACGGGACTTGTGGCTGGTTGGAGATGGCAGGGAGAGTCTGTAGCCCAAAGCCCTGGCAGCCTGGAGCCCAGGGCCTGGGGCAGGATGGGGCCATAGGGAGGGGCTTCTTTGGGGGAAGCAGGCAGATCCGGTTTGCCCAGTGCTTCTCTAAAGAAGCAGTGATTACTTGAAATGTCCAGAATAGGCAAGTCTATAGAGACAGAAAGTAGATTAGTAGCTGCGTAGGGCTGGTGCGGGTAGAGGTAGGGCCCAGCAGGATTGGGAGTTGGGGGGTGATAGCTGAAGGGTTTCTTTCTGGGGTGATGAAATGTTCTAAAATTGACCGTGGAGATGAGTGTACAACTTTGTGAATATACTAAAAACCATTGAGTTGTACACTTTATTACTACTTTTTTTTTTTTGCGGTACGCGGGCCTCTCACTGTTGTGGCCTCTCACTGTTGTGGCCTCTCCCGTTGCGGAGCACAGGCTCAGCGGCCATGGATCACGGGCCCAGCCACGCCGCGGCACATGGGATCTTCCCGGATCAGGGCACGAACCCACATCCCCTGCATCGGCAGGCGGACTCTCAACCACTGCGCCACCAGGGAAGCCCTGAGTTGTACACTTTAAATGGGTAAATTGTATGGTATGTGAATTATATTGCACTCAAGCTGTTTTTTTTTTTAAAAAAAAACAGTGAGTGCAAAGCTGTGCAAGGGATATGGCGTTGGCTGAGGGAGGGAACTTTGCTGACTCATGGAAGGTGGGATGGACCTCAAATGTTCTTTTATTCACCCACCTTGTTTACCAGTGGGGTGCAGGGAAGGAGTGAGTCAAGGGCTTACACCCAGGTCTCTAGACTCCCTGGTGTAGCTCTCCCCCCGCCATCTCCAGCCAATTTGCCTACAGCTGCCCCTCCCCGGCCACTCCATCCGCCACAGCATTGCCTTCCCTTCCCTTTGGCCAGTGGCCTGGCTGAGAGGTGGGTGACAAATTGGATGAATGACCTTTCCACCTTCTGCCCCCTCCCTGCCGTTCCTGGTGAGTCTAATTGCAGCCCCAGGGGTCTTCTTGCTGCCAAGGACGCGGCCTGGGAGGAGCCAGCTTGGGTGGAGGGACAAGATGTTTGGTTCTCTGAGCAAGAAGGATCGGGAAATTGAGTCTGACACCTGGCAAGGCCCACTGCCTGGGCGGCTCGCAGGGTCCTGACAGAGTCCAGAAGTGGGCATGCCGGGGGACGGGGGTGGGTGTGTGGGAGCAGACAGCCTGTGGGTAATGGAAAAGCTAGAACATTGGTCATGGCGGGCCTGCAGTATTCGTGTGTTGATGTCAACAGAAGAGGAGGAATTTGTGACCTTTTGCCAAAGATGCTGGTATTCCCAGTGGCCGCCTCAGAGCGCATGCTTGGACCACTCCTGGAATCTTCTTGCCATCATTGCTCCACCCTTGCTGCCAGCAAGACCCCCAAACCCCCCTGCCTCAGATACCTCCATCAACCTCGTCATCCCACTCCTGGCAGCTCCCTCCAGGACAGAAGCCTACGTAGCACTGGTACCCAATGTGTCCCTTTCTACCTGTCCAGTGTCATTCTCAGAAGACCCTCTGCTGGGCCCTGTCTCCCCACCTTTATGGCCTCAGGGGCTCAGGGATGCTCTGAATCCACCCAGTGGAACCTTTGCTCTCCTGCCTGACTGTGGCCAGGGCTCTGCTTCTTTCCTAGAACAGGAGGGCCTATCCCCAGGTGACCTCCTGACTATCTGGCACCCCAGGCACTAGCCTCTCACTGAGTTGGAAACCCCTACCCTGTCAGCTGCTGGGTCATGCCTGATGCTTCATTCACATTAGCTAATGCTTGGGAGGCAACTGGGTCCCCTTCCTTCCCATTATCTTATCTGGAGACAAATGCTCATCGGTGACACTGGTCAGAGGGGCTTCTCAGACTGAAATAAAGTTGTGGCTGGAGGAACTTCTATGTTTGGTGGACGGTTCTGGGTCAAGAGCTACTTGCAGCAGTTCCCTGACTGTTAGCCTCAACGTTACTGTTGCCTCCAGATTCACTAGCAACAGTGCCATCCCCATCACCACCACCATCGCTGCCACCAATATCTCCATTGTTTCCATCATTTCCTCCATCGCCATCTCCATCCTATCCACCACTTCTCCCATCATCACCACTCCAAACCCATTGCCACCAGCTTCAGCAGCTCTACCATCATCACCGCCATGGTCATTGCCCGTGTCTCCATCATCTCTACAAGTTCCTCCATCCTCACTGCCATCTTCACCTCCATCCTCACCTCCATCCTTACTTCCATCTTTACCTCCATCTTAATCTCCATCCTCATCTCTATCCTAACCTCCATCTTTGCCTCCATCCTCACCTCCACCAACCTTACCACTTGTACCATCAACACCACTGCCCCCCACCCAGCTCCCAGCTTGGGCCCCTAATGTCACTAGACATTTCTTAACAACCAGGCCTGTGCCTGGTTGGAGAAGTGAGCTGGATGTGGGGTGTGGCCAGAATTGCAGGTCCCAGGTGCCTCATGGCTCACGTA
>NW_021703769.1:76996537-77092110 GCF_005190385.1 Monodon monoceros | reverse complement strand
CCATCCCCCTCCCCCCAGCCTGTCTGCCTGCCTGTCCAACCCCATCAACAGTCAGGGTGGGCTTGTAAAAGTGGCACATGGGGCCATGTCACCCTGAGCCTTACGTCTTCCCTGGCTCCCTGTTGATTGCAGAGAAAGTTCCAGGTCCTTAGCTAGTTGTCAAGGCCCCTGATATCCCAAGGCATTCTTGCTCTCCAGGCCCCAGTCTCCCTTCCAGGTAAAACATCTCTGGCCCCTGGAAGGTCTGGGCTGTTCGACAGCACCTCCTCAGTCCTAAGCCTGGATTTGGCTAAAACATGCCCCCTTCGTGAAGCGTTCCTGCTGATTCCTTTGGCCTGGGGGACTTGCTGTGGTGCACCCACATGCACTGTTATGCTCAGGGGCACTGACTGGGCTCTTAGCCTTCCTTCCCCATTATGGTGAAAGCTCCTAGAGGCAGGAGTCAATCCTGTTTCCTGGTCTTTTTGGCCCCAGTGCCCAGCACGGGGTCTGCCCCAGAGAGAGGCTATGCAGGAAGTGTGTTCATTCATTCATCCATCCATTCCCTACTATTGAGGTGTTTTTGGAAGGCTGGACAACGTTCTCAAGCAGGACAGCCACGGGCAGCTGTGCTCAAGACCACAGGGTTTGGGGACAGCTGACAGGACCTGAGAAGCAAGGGGAGGTACAGATGAGCGGTGTCTGAGGGGGAGACCTGGCCCCCGCCCCAGGGAGACCTGTTTTGCAGTAGCCTGGTGCATGGGACAGCTTGGGTTTAATTTTAAGCTCTCCTACTTCCTAGCTGTGTATCCTGGGTAAGCTGATGACCTGCTCTGAGCCCACAATGACATTTTCCCTTAGAGTTTCGTGAGCAAGGACGTGGTGCTGATAAAGCACATGGTGGGTACTTGATAGATGGCTACTTTCCACCCCTTCCTTCTCTGGGGAGCTTCTTGCTCAATGTGGGACACTTGGAGCCTATTCTCAAAGAATCAGGACGTTGGGACTCCTCAGCCTGTAGAAGCCATCCTGAGGTGTCCCTGGGGGAGTGTGAGCACGGCAGAGCGGTCCTAGAGGTCTCTGCCTTGGGAGAAGGGGCTGCCTGAGTCAGGGGCACAAGGGTGCCTGCCTGCCCTTCTTGCCCACAAGCTGCCACGGCCCCTGTCCTCTGCGCTCCTTGGCAGCCCAGCAGGGCCAGTACTGGGTGCGCCCAGCATTGGCCCGACAGCCGCTGGCAGGGCCAAGCCTCCAGTCAGGCCTGGCCCTGTGCCTGGTATCCCTCTGGCATTGCCCGGGCACTGGCTTCCTGCAGACAGATGCAGGCTTGTGCCCTGTGCTGGCAGGCCCTCCCAGAGCTGAAGGTGCCTGGGGCCAGGCCCCCACCACTGACCCTCCCAGGGAAGGCCTGATGAATGGAGGCTTGTCAGAAAAGGGCCACATCTCCGCACAGGTCACAGCAACCAGAGCAGGGGGACACCTCCCTCCTCTGACTGGGGCTTTTCAGAGCAGGGCCTTGCTCACCACCCTCCTCAGACTAGACTTTCTGAGCCAGGGCTGTGTCTCCCCGCTCAGATTAACTTACTTTTTAGGGTGGGTCCGTGCTCCCTCCCTCATAACCAGCTTCACGGGACAGAGCCATGGCCCTTGCTCAGACTAAGAGAGAGGAAGGGTTGCAAGAACATCCTAGAAGCACCTGGTGGTGGGGAAAGCATGGAGAATTCAAGGTCCTACAAATGGTGCCATGGGTGATGGGTGTTAAGTGGTAGAGGAGGGAAAATAATGGATGAAGTGTGCTGGGCCCTATGGCACCCTCAGGCTGGGCTTTTGTCCTGAAGATTATGGGGAGCCAGGGAGGGAAGCAAGAGGGTCAGATGGGCAAGTCCTACAGATCCTTCTAGCTGCTGTGTGGACCACGGGAGACAGAGGCCTGGGCTGCCGAGTGGCGGAGGGTGCATGGGGGCTCACAGGGGGCCGTTTGGGAAGGAGGGATTGACGGCGCTGGTGGCGGGGGGAGGATGGCAGAGTCAGGCCCAGGCCCCTGAGTTCGGCTTGGGCAGTTGAGGCAGGGTTTCCGGCAGGGCAGCAATGAAGATGGTCCTTTCGGGCCTGCACCTGAGAGGTGCCCCAGGGCTGTGCAGGTGGCGGTGTCCAGAGCACAGTCCTGGGAGGGCTTTGAGACTCAGGAGTCCGGGGAGGCGGGCAGCAGGTGGAGTCGCCCCGCGCACGAGAAGGCCGGGGAGAGGGAGAGGCACAGATTTCCCGGCTGGGCTGGGGGACGCAGGGAGGAGAAGGAAGGGAGATCCCCCACTGCAACGCCTGCGTCCTCTTCCGGAGAAGGGGAGGACTCGTCCTGCCGGGCTGGGGTGAGGGCCCAAGGCAGCCGATGTTCGGACGGCCCTGTGGGCTCCCTAACGGCCCGCCTTCCTGGTGTGAGGCCGCCTGCCCTCACCTCCAACCCTTCCACTCAACACCGAGCCCGCACACTCCCTTGGAGTTTTCCAGGTGGAAATTCACCTCAGAGGCCCTCTGGCCCCGCATACTGCATCCATCTTGTCTCTGGTCCCACCCACCCCTGAGCCCCAGCAGTCCTATGGGCTCCAGGACCGAGGCTCCCTTGGACCACAGGGCCCTCCTCCTAGGTGAGCAGCGGCCAGGGAAGGAGGCAGGCTCCCTGGTGACCCCCACGTACTTCTCCCCACTCCCCACCAGATCCAGACACATTTGCGATTTATCTCTCTCTGTTGTTTATTATGTGCAGTCCAGGCCTCCCAGCCAACTTGGAGCTGGACCGGCTAGCCATGGCCCGAGACAGCCGTCCCAGCCAAGCCCTGAGCAGCCCCCCGCCTGCCGTCCTCTCCGCCGTCCCTGAGCCAAGCAGGCCCTGAGCTCTGGCCGGGCCAGACGCTCTTTATGGAACCCCAGGGCCCGTCTCCCCTATTGTCTGTCCATGTTTACAGCCTTGCTGTGTTGGCCTCATGATTTTATTGCAGGTGACGCCCCAGTCTGGACAGGGCCTGCATGCCATCCTGCTGAGGCCTCTGTCATCGCCCGGGCCCTGGGCCCCTGGACCCCTCATCCATCATTCCGTGGAATCTCACCCGCCTGCAACAGCATCACTGGGAGGGCTTATCACCCACAGGAGAGCGAGTGAGAGCTCGGCGGGTGGGCAGGGCAGGAGGAGTGCCTGCGTGTGTATGCTCGTGTGTGTGCCTGTATGTGTGCACGTGCGTGTGTTTGGGGAAGGCACATGCGTGCGCGTGCACACACACGCACTCTTACCCCCTGAATCTGTCAACTGTTGCCCCATCTCTGCTGTTGCAACACAGCCTGGAGAGCTAAGGATGTGGATCCTCGCAGACCTCCAGGCCGGCTCTCTCCTTCACAGGCTAAGCCACTCACCTGTCTGGGTCTCAGTTTCCTTTTGGGTAAAAAGAAGGCTGTGCTGATACCAGCCTCACAGCGTGCCTTTGGGCAACCAGAAGGGCTGTGCTGGCCTCTGGTTGCAGCCCTAAGGCCTGTCTGCCCCTCTGTCCCTTGCTCCCTCAGCTGCAGTTGTTAATTTTTGAGGCTCTTCCCAGAAAAACACAAATGTACACATACAGGTAAACTTCGGTAAGTCCCCTGAAGCACCTGCATCAATCTTCTGGTGAAAAACCTCTATGAGACTGGACAGAAAACTCCCCAGGAGGCCTAGAGTTTTCCATCGCAAATGCAATAAGAGCGGTAATCACCGTGATGTCCCAAGAGGCCAGCAAGGGACCCAGGCAGCCGCCCAGGCTCGTCTCCTCTGTCCACCAAGAAACAAAATAAGGGGGCAGGTCTCACACACCCTGAGGCCAGGTATGGCAGATAACCTGAGGTCATACCTTGACACTGGATTGTTTGATGACAAAGGTTGGTGCCCCCATCTCTAGAAATTGGGGGTGCTGGAGTGCTCACTTAGCTGTGTGATCCTGGGCTTAGGGAGTGACCAGGGCAGGCCGTGGCTGAGGGCCTGTAGCTCTCCGGGCCGGGGAGCGGACGTGAGGGAGGATGGGGCCGGGTGGTGTGCCGGATGGCGAAGCTTTGTGGATCTTGCTGGGTCTTTATGGGGTGCTGACAGCCGGGCAGCGCTGCATACCACTTCCCAAGCACACTCCTGTCCCTTGGGGCTGGAGCTCTAGAGGCCAACGGTGGCAGTCAGATGGCCACCACCTGGGGCTCCCAGGGGCAGGCCCGGGAGGTTTGTAAACTCCTTGGAGACATCAATGCCCAAGGCCACCTGCCTGGGATGCCTACCCCCTGACAGGGCTGGTTTCCCAGGGTCTCCCTTCCTGGGAGCCACAGCTATATTTCTGTGGCCCCCGGTGCTCTCTCTGGAGCCAGACTGGAGACTGGGGACCAGCCCAAGCCCTCTGGGGCTGAATGAGGAACTGACAGCTGGGCTGGTTGTGGCTGAGGCAGGGGCGGCTCAGGGGTGCCCTCGATAGGGAGAGGGGTCACCCCAAGGATGTGGAACCCCCAAAGGGGCAGTGGCCTCCTGGGCCTCCTGACCCCGGCTAACCCCTGTGCACTAACCTGGGTGGGCAGGGGGCTCCCCCAAGCACCCTCAGAGGCTGAGGTGACCAGGCCCGGATAATCTCTTCTCCCCTCACCCACCCCAAGCTGCCTCAGACCCTAAGAAGCTTCCACTTGTTCCACACCAGCCGGGGGTGCCCAAGGAATTGACACAGCCTCTTCCTGGATGGTACCGGAAGGTGCAGGGAGGATGGAAGGCTCCCCTGTCCCCACCAATGGGCCAGTCCCCCAAGAGCCAGGCTGGAGGGAGGGACGGACGGTTCTGGAGAGCCAAGCTCCTCGTCCCTCTCTGTGACCAAACCTGGTGCTCAGGAAAGGCTGCACTGTGCACATGTGTGAATCCATGTACACTCGAAGCCTCGGGGGTCTGTCCAGAGTCTACAGAGACAATTAGACACGCCCCGTGACTCCGCGGCAGGCCATGCGGCTCCATCTGGGAATCCGCGGTCCTAGCCAAGCGTGGGCTCGCGGCCCACTCGCCCCACACACACGCAGAGGCCAACATCCCTCTGATCGCCCGCCTTTCGGAGAACAGAGCATTGGGGGTTGAAGGTCTCGGGAGAGCTCATAAAAGCTCCAATAAGCGCACTTATGTTCCTCCAGATGACACCGTAACAAAGCACACAAAAGAAAGAGGCAACGTTTCACTTGCCTTCAATCGCAGCCATGAGGACCGTGCGATTAATTTCCATTTATCAGCTTCCCTGTGCACTTGAAACGTCCACTTCTCAGACTAGCCCCCTCCCCCACAAGCCGGTTGCAACCAGACGCTCATAAATCTGTTTTGCTGGTTCCACACGAGCTGCCTGGGAAAAGGCCTCACGTGCCGCGTCTGCCCCTCTGTCCAAGCGTTCAACGCCTTCGAGATTTTATGGTTTCAAGTTATTGACTTGGCTTCCCGGGTCTCCTGGGGCAGGCGGCTGTTTGAGAGCACGGCAAGAGACCTGGGGTGACCTCAGGTTCACCCCCTCGCCTGGCCGGAGCAGGGAGGACCATGCAAAAGGCATGTAGCTGCCCAGGGGCCCTGCGGCCTCACCTGGGAACTCCTGGCGGACCCTGACAGGGCTGCCCCTCTGTGCCCTGACTCAGGCCCCACACCACACCCCATCCTGAGGCCTGTTTGTCCTCAAGTTCCCCCACCTGCATTGCCAAACCCTCAGCTTCTGCTTCCCTCTCCTCCCTCCCTCCCCAGCCCAGCTCCTCCTTTCCCCAAGGATGCCCCCAAGGGAACAGACCTGAGGTCAGAGTGTCCTGAAAGCAAAATGTCCAGGTGCAGGGGAAGGTGTGCAGGGGTAGTGACCAGGGTCATTCACTCCGTAGCCACGCCAGGCCTCCTCTGTGCCACACATAAAGGCCGGGCTGATTTTCAGCTGGTACGTCCTGGAGAAGTGGCATGGGTTGTTAAGTACTTTGACTCAGGCCCAGAATAAGGGGCACGTGCCCTTGCCTGGAGGGAGCTCGTTCTTGAGGGCTCAGTTTCCTTTTGGGTAAAAAGAAGGCTGTGCTGGCAAAGAAACAGGCAAGTAACTAAATAATGATGATTCCAGTGTTCAGCATGACATGGGCATTCAGAGGTACCATCTGCCCCTGATCAAGGCTCCTAGGGGAGGGGCAACCTCTAAGTTAATCCCTGAAGGACCCACAGGAAAACTAGAAGTTTATGGTGACAGAAGGGATTGGGCAGCGGGGTGGGAGGTAGGAACTTCCAGGCAGAAGGAAAAGCATGTCCAAAACCCAGAAGCAAGAGAGACACATTTGATGTGTTTGAGAAACAGCTTGTGGTGTTGATGAAACGGGGAGATGAGGGCTGGACAGTTTGCCTAGGGCCAGGTGTGAGCTAAGGCATCTGCACAGCTGGGCTTGGGAGGCTGAGGTTTGCCTGTGGGAGACAGTTTAAGCAGGGGAGTGATATGCGGAAGTTTGAATTTTGCCAAAACCATCTTTCAATGAGGGGAGTTGATTGGAAGAAAGAGTCAGACCGATAGAGGTCACCCTACCTCACACCATATACAAAGGTTGATTCAAAGTGGATCACAGACCTACCTGTAAGAGCTAAAACTATGAAACTTCTAGAAAAAAACATAGGGAAAAAATCTTAATTACCTTGGGCTTAGAAAACATTTCTGAAATGCAATACAAAAAGCACAAACAATAAAAGAAAAACAATCAATAAATTGGACTTCATCAAAATGCAAAAGTTTAGTTAGCCCTTATGAGACACTATTGAGAAAATGATAAAGGCAAGATACAGACTGGAAATTTTGTAAAATATATATCCAACAAAGAATATATGGAGAAATTTTACAACTAAGTTGTAAGATAAACACCCAATTTAAAAATGGGCCCAAACCGGAACTCCTATTCATGGCTGGTGGGATTGTAAAATGGAACAGCCACTCTGGAAAACAGAGTGGCGGGTCCTTAAAATGCTAAACATACATATACCTCATGACCCAGCTATTCCACTCCTAGGTATTGCCCGAGAGAAGTGAAAGCATCTATCCGCACAAAAAATTATACCTGAGGATCCATAGCAGCTTTATTTGTAAGAGCCCCAAACTGAAAACAACCCAAATGTCCATTAATGGGTAAATGAATGAATAAACAAATTGAATTGTAATTATACAGCAGAATAAGACTTAGCAATAAAAAATGAATAAGCTATTGATACACGCTGCAACATGGATGCATCTCAAAATAATCATTCTGAGTGAAAGAAGCCAGACCAAAAAAGAGTACAGAAAATCCTAGAAAATGAAAACAAATCTATAGCGAGTTGTTGGAGGACGTGGTGGGAGGCTGGAGGGAGGGATTGTGAAGGGGCAGGAGGAAACTTTGGGGGGTGATGGATGTGTGTGTTCATTATCTTAAATGTGATGATGATTCCATGGGTGTATACCTGTGTCAAAACATATTGAAATTAAACAATTCAGATTTTCGATGTTAATATATGTCAATCGAACCTCAGTAAAGCTGTAAAAACACAAACAAACATGCAAATTACAGTGGGCGACCAGAGAGGTGTGGGGTGATGTCAGGACTGCGGGTGGGGTATTAAATACATGATCATTCATTCACTCATTCACTCATCTTTTGCTAAAGTTTAAGTCCCATAAAGGGATAAATGAAGTCCCCCATGCCCAGGTTATAGGAGGCACTGGGGCAGAGAAAAGTGGATCGTCTCAAGAGGCATTTAGAAGGTACTTGGCCAGACCTGAGGATGTCTAAGGTGAGAAAGGTTGAGGAACCAAAAATAACCCCCCATGTTTCCAGCTCAAGTAAATGCTGCTGGGGTACAGACCTGAAGGGGAGAGGAAGGTGCATTCAGACTTGGGGATGCTGAGTTCTTGGTGCTGGGGACCATGAAGTGGAGACAGACAGGATTTGGGGATCACCAGTGTCTCTCTCAGTGGTTCTGAACATTGGCTTCATACTAGAATGAAAACTGGAAAGTTTATTTATTTATTTATTTATTTATGGCTGTGTTGGGTCTTTGTTTCTGTGCGAGGGCTTTCTCTAGTTGCTGCGAGCAGGGGCCACTCTTCATCACGGTGCGCGGGCCTCTCACTATAACGGCCTCCCTTGTTGCGGAGCATAGGCTCCAGATGCGCAGGCTCAGTAATTGTGGCTCACGGGCCTACCTGCTCTGCGGCATGTGGGATCTTCCCAGACCAGGGCTCGAACCTGTGTCTCCTGCATTGGCAGGCAGATTCTCAACCACTGTGCCACCAGGGAAGCCCTGGAAAGTTTTTTTTAAAAATACTGATGCCTGGTCCCCACCCCTAGACCAATAGCATCTCTGAGGAAGGATTCTGCTTGGCACTGGAATTTTCCTAAAGCTCCTAGGGTATTCTAAAGTGCAGCCAGGGTTGATACCCATCACTGGGGACGGTAATTGAAGCCTTCAGAGAAGATGAGCTCCCCAGAGGAAGGTGTGGGGAGTGAGAGAGAAGAGGATCGGGGACCGAACCTTCAGGAGACTACAAATTAAAACCATGACAAGATGCTCCCATATGTCTCCCAGAATGGCCGAAATGAAAAAGACTGACAATTCCAAGTGTTGACAGGATGTAGGGCATTTTATACTTACACGATGCTGGAGGAAGCATAAAATGGTCAACCACTTTGGAAAATTATGTTGTAATTTCTAATAAGGTTAAATACACATCAACCCTCTGACCCAACAATTTCACTTCTAGGTGTATAGCCAAGAGAAGTGAGTTCACAGGTCCCCCAGAAGACTTGCATAAGAATGTTCAAGGCAGTTTAATTCATAATGCCCCAAACTAGAAACAACTCACATATCCATCAGCAGAGAATAGATAAATGAATTGTGGTATATCCCATACAATGGAATCTACACAGCTGTAAAAGAAAGAACTAACTACTGATTCACACAAAACATGGATGAATCTCAGAAACATGTTACTGAGAAAAAGAAACTGGGCACAAAGGAATGTATACTGTATGACTCCACTTTTGTGAAGTTCAAGAAGAGACAAAAGCAAAAGTGGTGATAGAAATGGGAGGGGATGTGCTTCCTTCTTCCCTTCCTCCTCCTTGATGACTGGAACAAGGATACGATGGCCCAAAACAACCATTTTGGGCCATGAGATGGATGCTCTATGTTGATGCTAAAGATAGCAGGGAAGCAAGAAGGAAGGATCCTGGGATCCTGATGATTCTTTTTTTTTTTTTTCTTGCGGTACGCGGGCCTCTCACTGTTGTGGCCTCTCCTGTTGCGGAGCACAGGCTCTGGACGTGCAGGCTCAGCGGCCATGGCTCATGGGCCTAGCCGCTCTGCGGCATGTGGGATCTTCCCGGACCGGGGCATGAACCCGTGTCCCCTACATCGGCAGGCGGACTCTCAACCACTGTGCCACCAGGGAAGCCCTCCTGATGATTCTTGAAGCTTGACCCTTGACTGCCTTTCTCTAAACTCTTTTTAGAGAGCTATAAATCTCTTACTTGTTTAATATACGTTTTCTTTTTTTTTTTTTTGGCTGCGTTGGGTGTTCGTTGCTGTGCGCAGGCCTTCTCTAGTTGCAGCGAGTGGGGGCCACTCTTTGCTGTGGTGCACGGGCCTCTCATTGCACTGGCTTCTTTTGTTGTGGAGCACAGGCTCCAGGTGCATGGGCTTCAGCAGCTGTGGCACGCGGGCTCAGTAATTGTGGCCTGTGGGCTCCAGAGCGCAGGCTCAGTAGCTGTGGTGCATGGGCCCAGTTGCTCCATAGCATGTGGGATCTTCCCGGACCAGGGATCGAACCTGTGTCCCCTGCACTGGCAGGTGGGCTCTTAACCACTGCGCCACCAGGGAAGCCCCAAATATACTTTTATTTTGGATTTTCTATCACTTATGATCCAACCTTTTCCTAACTGATACAGCAAAAGAGATATGGAGTCTGGCCGGAGAGGGAGGGTCGTGAGGACCAAATGTGATGGAAAATAGAAGGACCTACAGACTGGAGGTCCTGATGCAGTGGGCGCACAGTGGGAGTGGGAGCCAGGAGGCTCAGGATACTGGTGTCACAGAGTGGTAGTTACAGAAGGGGAACAGCGTAGGTGATGACACTCTTCAGGGTGGATGGGATTGGGGGGCAGACATAGCTTAGGGGTGAAGGTGGCCAAGAAGCATGCAGGCTGTCTGTGCTGTCCCTGGGCAGCCGGAGGCACTGGGGCTGGGCAGAGATGAAGCATGCAAACTAGAAGCTGTCATCTCCTGTGAAGGACAGGGGTGACCAGGTGGTTGGCAGATGAGACAGGGGAGAGAGTGGCTTACCCACAGGGCCTGAGCCTTGGGCTCGGGTGGAGGAACGGCTTGGAAGAGGCGTTAGGAAGCAACAAGATTGGCAGGCAGCAAGGACTTGAGATCTGAGCTGGCCAGATTCTGAGCTCGCGGCCAGGTAAGCCTGCCCCAGCTGCCGGTTGGTGCTAGAGACAGCAGTGGGGGGGTGGGGGGGTGCTCCGGGCTTCCAGGAAAGTATGGGTGTGGCCTGCTTTTCCATAGGCAGGGGGCAGGGACTCAAGCTTGGCAAGGAGTCACTGTGCTATGTCACGCTGCTCTCCTAGGCCTGGGTGCCCTCCATTTCCCACAGGGCACAGCTGGGGAACAGCTGCCTGAAGCCACACAGTCCCTGTTTCTCTCACATCTCTCCTGCCCCCGACCTTTCTCTCCATCCCCACCCCGCTACCCCGGACACCCGAGATTACAAAGCACTGCCCTGGGCCCTGCTAACCAAGCCTTGAGGCCAGCAGTGCAGCCAGCATGAGTCCCAGCTCACAGGGTGGGCGGCAGAGGCTCAGCCCCCCTCTGATGGCAGGGGTCCCCCTCTACCAGCCCGTCTCCTCTCTGCTGGCCAGTTCCGGCAACCTCCTCATGCTCGCCCAGCCTCCTGTCTCACCTCTCCCCCTTCGTGATCCACGTGCTACCTTACCAGCTGCTGCTGGAGCCCTTCAGTGGAGCCACTGCCTTCAGGCTAAAACTCAAGCCCCTTGGCGTGGCATTCAAGGCCTCTGTGGCCCACCCCATTTGCCTCTCCAGCCCGTGAGACCAGATGGGGGATATGGGACCTGGGTGGGATACGGAGGGTTGTGGGGCTGAGTACACACTCACCAGGCAGGCTTTGGGGCGTGCCGGGGGAAGGCTCCAGAAGACCCACAGCACTGTCCGGGGCTGAGACAGACCAGACAAGGCTTGCATGCAGTAAGGAGTGGAGGTGGATTGCTGCTGGGGGTGGTCCCTCTGCCCCTCCTAGTGATGCACACGGCCAGGGCACAGGGGAGCAGGTCAGGCCAGTCACTGGTGACACATCTGACTTCCCAGGGGAGGAGGTGTCAGCATGAGTGGGTCTGGCCCAAGGAAGTGGGAGTTCGACATGGACTCTTGTCCCAGTGGGGAAACTGAGGCAGAAGCCTGGACCTGTGGACGAGGCTGTGCCGCAGATGAAGAGAAAGGGCAAAGCCTGGGCCATTAGGAGAGTTCAGCCGATTGGTGGTGGGGTCTCAGGGAAGAAGGACCCAGGTCCCAGCTTTGTTGAGGTGAGGAGGGTTCTGGGGGCACCAGATCCTGTGCTGGGTTCTGTATCAGGAGAGTCTCGGCAGGGGCTCGGTGATACACCCAGAGGGATTAACAGAAGCAACTTTAAGGAAGGGAGTGTGTGAGGAAAGAGATGGGGGAGGGATGCATAAAGCGAGAAGGGTTGCAGAGGCCCAACATGGCAGATGTGGGCTGCCGTCATCTGCCCGCCTCCAGGCCCGGAGCGGCGCACGAGCTGGGACCACGCCAGAGAGCCTGAGACCCCGGCAAAGTCAGGACCAGTCGTGAAGCTGGCTGGGGATAAACACCCCAACTTCTCCTGCCTTCCTCCCAAGGGCACCTCAGATGCACTGCTCCGTTATCGTCCCTCAAAGTGGCGATTTTTAGTCCATTTTATGGGAAAGGAACATAAAGGTCAGTGGTGAAGGGGCTGCCCGCAGCCACTGCACAGTTGGTAAGTGGCTGAGGCCCAGGCCTGGGGCCTTGACCTTGGTGCTCCGGGCAAGCCTCCCCAGGTGCTCCTCGGGTGGAAGATGGAGAAGGCAGCCTGGGGTGGCGGGTGCACCGTGGTTAAAGTTGGCTTTGAGGACCCTGAGCTTGTCACCAAGCAACGGGCTCCCTCAGGATGGCAACCTCAGCCCCCTCCTGGCTCTGAGGCAGGGCCCTGAGCTGAGTCTGGGTCCCCTCTGACGGCTCCCCTCACAGCCATGTCCGGATGCTGGCCCATCACGCGGCCGGTGCTGGTAGATTGGGCATCTCCAGTGTGCCGGTGGCTGCCGCTAAGTGGCTTGCTGGCAGGGGGTCAGAGGTCACCGCATCGCTGCTCTGCTCAAACAGTGTTGGCCTCCTCGGGGCACCTCCCACGTCTGTCTGCCAGGATCAGGTGTGTTTAGCATCACCTCTGAGAGGTAGCCCTTGCCTTGTGACTCTCTGGGAAGAGCAACTTCGGGAACGAGCAGCCTCATGGGGCAGATGAACTGCTGGCCAGAGGGGCCCTGGGCCCTGGGCCCTGGATTCAAGCGAGAGCTGGCAAGTCTCACCACCTGTGTACACGGTGTGCCACATGTGCAGGGCTGGTTGTATCCAAGGAGCTTATATTCCATCCCCTTGTTCTGGAAGGTGGTGTCCAGGCCCCTGGTTCTGGGCAAGTCTTTGATGTCAGAATTTTTCTTTTTCTTCTTGTAGTGTATTTTCCCCTCGAGGCCTGTCTGGGGCCTGGGGACTGGGTGAACCTGCCTCCAAGCCACCATCTAAGACTACGGTCCTGGTCAATGAGGCCACTCACCAGCGCAGGGAATGATCACAGTGGTCAGACCAGCACGATTCCAGGACCAGTGCCATCACCTAAGCTGAGTGACCCTGGGCAAGTCACTTCCCCTGCTTGGGGCTCAGTGTTCTTTGAAAAACAGTGAGAAGAGAGCCGAGTACATCATAGGGCTTCAGCAACCCAGAGGCGTGATCTGGGCTTGTGCGTCACTGCAAGGCTGGTCTGCCCTGCTCTCCCAGCAGTCCTGGGCCAGCCCTGTGCTGGGGGTTTAGACACAGCCCCAGCCAGGAGGGGAAGCAAGTTTAGTACAGGGTGACAAGTGCCACTAGAAGATATGTCAGAAAGAAGGGGAAGCATGGACAAGGTGGAGATAAGGAAAGCCTTCTCGTAGTGACGTTGGAGCTGGTCCATGAGGCCGAGTAGGGGTATTCTGGGTAGAAAGGAGGTGGAGGAACAAGACTTCCAGGTGGAGAGACCAGCACGTGGAAGAGGGAAGGTGATTGTGTTGGGGAAGCAGATATGGTTCTCGATGGTCAGAGCAGAGGGTGCATGGGGTGAGGTGGCAGGAAGTCAGCTGGAAAAGTGGGGTTCTGGGGACCGGGGGGCAGAGGCCGGGTGAAGGCGCAGGCTTTCTCCAGGTGTGACCAGGGCCCCCTGCCTCCGATCACTTGAGGAACTGTTAAAATGCAGATTCCAGGCCTATAGCTCCACAGCTCCAGCTGAGTGGGTGGCAGAGAAATCTCAGGAACAGGGAGACAGCCCCATCTCAGCCCAGTCTAGGCCTGGGGCAGTTTGGGGACCATTTGCAGAGGGTGGCTGAGGCCCAGGTTGAGCCAGGCGACAGGCCCTGGGGGTCCCACTCGTGCCCCATCTGTGCCAGGCTCCTGGCGCTGGGGACAGGTGGGCCTCCGTGTGTTTCCCAGCAGGGAGAGGGCCCATTTACCTCCACCTTTCCCTTCTGAGGCAAGGAGGGGCAGGGGCTGAGCCTCTGGGGTCCCTGGCAGGGGCTGTAGGCCTGGATCCCTGCAGCAGAAAGCCTGGCCCCATACCCAGCAGGCAGAGCCCTGTCTGGCTGGCACTCACGCTTTGTCTGCATGCCAGCAGGGGAAGGTGCCTGGGTTGGTGTCCAGGCCAGGTCGGCAGCGCCAGCCCCCCATCTGGCCCTGGAGACGCCCCCAGAGTTCCAGGGCTCCACTGAGAGAGGTCAGGATGCTGGCATCAGGGTTGGGGAAGCCTTGGGCTTTTCTACCAGCACAGGCTGAGGCTCAGCGAGTGCCCAGAGACCTGGCTGGGCCATTCTAGGACAAACCCCCAACCCAGCTGGACCAGGGTGGCAGACCGCATGCTGCCCAGACAGCTCTGTGAGTTTGCACATGGAGGTGAGGCGTTCCCCAGATCGCCAAGGATCCAGACTTGAAATAATCCCTGCTCAGTGAGGGCTGGGGGCTGAGGAGGCCAGGGAGGAGGGTGGGGCTCAGGGACAGAGCCCAGGGAGGGTCCAGGGGCACTGAGAGGGGCTTGTGTCCTGAGCCCAGGGATCAGCTGAGGCTGGGGTGGGTCTGGGTTGGCCTCTTCCAGAGCCCTCCTTGCTGGGCAGTGGGGGGGGCGGGCTGGGGGCTACGCGTGGCAGCTCATATCTAACGGGTTACTTCATTCATTGTGCTCCCACGGATCCCTTGTTTATCTCACTGGGAATGCAGCCGTGGTGGAAGCTGGGGTCAAGGGAAAAGCCAAAGCCTGGGCCACCTCCAGGAGGGCCCCAGCCCCAGTAGCCTGCCTCCTTATCCTGGGTTCCTGGGCTGAGCCCGCTGGGGACAGCCATCTCGGCACCGCCAATCTCTAACACGGAGCCCAGAGGCAGCGTTCTGGGCTGGGCCCTGCCATGGATGGGCTGTGTGACCAGGCCAAGAACGGACTGTCTCTGGGCCTTGCTTTCTCCATCTGTGAGTTGGAAGTTGTCCTAAGTGACCTTTGGGAATGCTTGTGGCCATGAGCAATAGACTTACTATTTCATAAGTGCCCACCCCGTGCCTACCCCGTGCTGGCTCTGGGGCTCCCTGCCCTCACCCGATCCCCACATCTCCATGGATTACCGTGATCCCACTTTTAGAGAGGGGCGGGGGTACCTGGGGCATCCCCAGGGGGAGGTGGGGGTGGAGGCCAGACTGGGGAAGACCCTCTGGGCGGGGTGGGGGGAAGCAGCATAGGAGGTCAGAGCTGCAATGGGCAGGGGTGTGAGGGCCCAGCAGGGCCGGTGCCTGAAAATGTCCTTTAGGAACTGACCAGAAGGATATGCCAGGCCTCCACCACACCCCCTGTTGCAGGGCCCCCGGCTGAGGGTGGAGGGTGGTGGCGTTGGTGGCCTCAGGGGCTTGGGGTAAGTGGGCTCTAATCCCCATCGCTGAGAAAACCTGTCTGCCCCGGAAGATTACCCCTCTGGGATTGGGGGAGGCACTTTGGCTTTAAGCAGGCCATTCTGAGCCCTTGTCCTTAGTCAGTGACATCCAAGGACACCACCACCCTGCCAGGAAGGGGCTGCCAGTCCCCCAGTCACATGTGGAAACTGAGGCTCAGAGAAGCTGATTGAGCTGCTCAGGGTGCACAGCCGTGAGTGGCAGAGCTGGGATCCATCCACAGCCTGTCTGACCCAGACGCTTAGACCACTGATCCGGGCCTTGACCCTCCTCCAGGGCCCCTGCCCTGAGCTCGGCGACCCAGGAGGGCATGAGTTCAGGCCGTGAGAGCCAGGAGAGCCAGAGTGTCAGTGCCCTCTGACTTGGTTTTCCCCTCTGACTTGGTATTCCAGTCTGTGAATTGGGGTGGGTGGGCCTAACTCCAGGCCTGTTTCTGCCTTTCATCCTGAAGCCTTGGGGAGGAATGAGGTCATATTTGTCTAGGAGTTGAAGTGTCTTGGAAGGAGAAAGCTAGGCAAAGACAAGGGCCCATTGTCCCCTCTTCCCAGCCCTGCCAGCTTCCGCCCCAGTCACCAGACAAGGCCAGCCCTGCCTGTAGGCCCCAGAGGCCACCGCGTGCCAGTAGGAGGTGACTCAGTGCCCCCTCCCTTCCCATTGGTTGCCACTGCCTGGAATCCCACCCTCAAAGCTTTGTCGGGGTGTGCAGAGGGGCAGGCAGGAAAAGAAGGGACGGGTTTGGGGGTCCCGGCTTGGGGATCCCACATTCAGGGCATTACAGTAGGCTTGAGTGAGGGGTCAAGGACAGCGATGTGTACACTTGCCTTTCAGCAGCCTTGCTGTGAACCTCTTACAAACATCAGCTCAATGAAAGCTCACAGCACCCCTGGGGGGGCACTGATGCCATCACCCCCATTTCACAGTTGTGGAACACTTGTCCTAGGCCACCCAGCTCATAACTAGTAGATGCGGAAGGAAGAGGTGGAATTTGAACTGGAGTCTGTGTGGTTCAAGAGAATCCTGCAGAGAGGATCCAGGATGTGCAGGCGAGGGCTGGACGGGGGGACAGAGAAGGGACAGGCCCAGATCCTGGAGCTCACAGTGGATGAGCGGTCCCAACAGATATGCAACACCTCCCCACTGAGCCTGTAGACCAGGCCATGGTCCTTCTTTGCTGCAGAATGAAGAGTTTGGGGCAAATCAGCTCTTCCCCTGCTAGGGACTGGGAAGGCTCCTTGGCCTCCGGAACTTCGAAGGCAGGATAAAGGATACTTGCACAATTTCGGCACTTCGAAACACCTAATGGGGCCACACATGGCCGGGGCCACTTCTGGGCGAGAGCCACCCCCTCTTTCTGGCCTTCCCACAGCTCTGAGGCCCGTGGAGCTCTGTCAGCAATTAACCAGGCAAGACAAATAACGGCTCGAGTGTAACAGGTCCAAAAGTAAACTCTTGATTTCCTCCCCAACCTGCCCCTCCCTGTGTCTTCCCCATCTCAGGAAATGGCACCATCGTCCGCCCAGTTGCTCAGGCCAGAAAACTGGGAGGCATCCTTGAATCCTCCCACGTCTCACCACCCACACCCATCCCTTGCCAAGATTTGTCAATTCTACTTCCAAAGTAAATCCCCAATCCACTTTCCTCTGTCCCCGCTGCCACCACTGTGTCCGAGCCACCACCGGCTCTCCCCTGGACCACAGCGCCAGCCTCATGCCTGCCTCCCCTCTGCCCCCTCCAACCCACTCTCTCCAACAAGAGCCAGAGGAATGGGCTTAAAATGTAAATCAGATCCCACCCTTCCGCTTAAACAGCCCCTCCCCCCAACAGCTTCTTATCGCTTCCGAAGAAAAATTGACATCCCCTCAATGGCTACGAGGTCCTGGTGACCCGGAGCTACCTTACCTCCTTCCACTCTCCCGGCAGGATCTTCTCTTTGCATCTGTGTATTTGCATGTGCTGTTCCCTTTGCCTGGAAGCTCTTCCCCACAGTTCTGCACCCAGCTTGCCCCTTCTTGTCATTCAGGTCTTGGCTCGTGTATCACTTTCTTCACTCCCACTCCCAACTCGGTCTCCTCCAGGCTGTTTCTTCAGAGCCCCCTGTCTGTCTCCTTTACAGGAATTTGCCTTCATTTACAATTATGCATTTCCCCTTTGTCTCCACCACAAACGATTGAGATCCCTTGCTCTGTGCCTCTGGTGGGCACTCAGGTCTCTGCTGAATGAAGTAGCAACTGAAATAACAGTGGCAGCTATTCCTAATTGAGCACTTCAACCTCCCTCTCACGTGGAACGTAAGCATCTCCGCCACCCAGTGAGGTAGCTAGTATTCGTGCCCCTTTTTCTCAGATGTGGAAACAGAGGCTCAGAAGCTGGGATGAGTCACCAGTATTGACAGCCAAAATAGGGCAGAGCCAGGCTTAGAACCCAGGTCAGTCAAATCTGAGGTCTGACCTAACCACTATGCTGCAGTGGTGTAACGTAATCAATGCCATTACTATATTCCAGCAAATCTTAGAAGCCACTGAGTCAAGGATGCACCATTGTTTTCTGGTCTGTTAAGAAAGGTTAAAAATCCTGACAATTAAACTAGGACAAGCCATCCCAGTTTCAAAGATGTGAAAATGTGAAAACAGTGTTTTTTTTCCGTAATTGATGAAATATGGTATTTTGGGAACAAAAACCATTCAATCCTTAGGACCCAAGGGAAAAAATAGACGGGGTTTCTTAGCAGGGCTGAGAATTGTTCTGTAGCTCCAGGGGGGCATGGAGAAGCCCCACCCTTGGCCCTGGAGAGTTCAAGGTTAAGTGAGGACAGCCCAACGTGCTGAATGTACAGTGGCCAAGAAGCCCAGGACTCCCTGGGGGTACGATGGGGAGACACCAGCCCTGCCGGGGAGGCAGGGAGGCGGAGGGCACAAACAGGCTTCACGGAGGAGCGGGCATCTAAGGCAGATCCTAGAGGAGGAGCAGAGGGGCTGAGAAGGGTTGGGAAGCGTGCCAGGCGACGGGAAGAGCCCCCAGAGAGGCCTGGGGCGCACTTCCCTCATGAGACATGGCTTGTAGCTCCCTGGGGCTGGAGCAGAAAGAGAGAGCAGGCTAGAGGTGACGTGGGGTGAAGGGCGATGGTTCTTCCAGGGCGGATGAAGCCACTGAGGCTGCGGTGCAGGGAACCCAGGAAGTCACGAGGCAGTGGAGTGACAAGGCCAACTTTAAAAGCCAGAAGGATGGAGTGAGGGGCGACAGGGGGCTTGAAGGCAGCGTGGAGGTCTGGGAACGTCTGGGAAGATGTTGTCAGGATCCCCAGTCACCCTTGGGCTGGACGGTACAGACGCTCGCTTTTGGGGGCTCCTCTGGCTGTGGCCCGATCCACTAGTGAGGGGCACGGGGCGCAGGCTGGGGCGGGGGGCAGCCTCCCTCCCGCAGGCCTGGGAATGTCCAGGCCGGCTGAGAGCCTGCTAGAGGCTGGTGAAATGCTCACTTACCACGACAGATGGGGGCCCCGTCAGGCCACGCCAATTAGGCAAGATGGAGTGCCAGGGCAGTGCTATAAATATCTTGGCCAAGGGCCGGCCCAAGAATGTAAATGGTGATGTTGAACAAGCAGGAGAAAATGTTCAGTTCAGACATGATGGGTTTTTTGTGTTTTAAAAACACGTTCGTCCCTCTGCGAAGACTTCTATCGGGCAGCAACGAGACTGGGTGCCCAAGAGCTGGCTACTTGTCCAGTCGGGCCAGAGCAAAGGCTCATGAGATTGAAGTTTCAGGGAAAGTCTCTGAGAAGATCCATGTATTTGAAGCCCAGAAAAATCCTGAACCCCACTTGCAGCTTTGACCCTGGGTGAGGGAATGCATTAACCATCCAGTCTGGGGACACACAGCCAGCTAGGTGTCAGGGGTGCGGCCAGGGAGTGGAGGCATCTCCCAACACCGGGCTGCTCCCCCAGAGCTCTCTGTCCAGCTGCGGGCACGCTGGACAGGGTGTCACAAGTTGGGGCTGAGGGCACAGCTGTTCAAGGTGAGACAGGGGGCCCACTGGGGTCATGGAAGAGTGAGGCTGGGAGGCCCTCAGCGGTGCCTCTGAAGGTGGGATCCTATCCACCCTACACTTTTGAGAATCTCAGAGCAGCACAGACCCACAAGATGAACCCTCCACCTCATCACCTCTTTGTCTCTAACCACAGGGTTGCAGGGTCACAGACAGCGGGGGATGAAGGTCTGGCTGAGAAGGGGAGGCACTCAGGCACCCTGCAGCATTGGTACCCGTCCCTCTGCACAGAGAGGCCGCCAGTGCCAAGGGCTTGGGGCAGCCTGGAAACCCTTGGTCAAGCTCTGAGAGTGAAATATTCGTACTCAGAGGGGTCTGAGGACACCCAACACAGGAGGGACAGGGTGAGAGGCCCGGGCCTCCAAATGGAACAGTGGTTATAGCCCAGGGTGATCCAGGGCTCTAGAAAGCCTCGAGGCAACAGAAAGGGTGATGTCCAGGGAACCTTGTGGTGCTGGGGCCCTGCTCTGTGTGCCCAGGGGAAGGCGCTCCGAATCAGGAAGGACGTAGCCTCCCCAGGGAAGGGAGAGGCAAACAGGGTGCATGTGGGGGGCATGAACAGAGTTGCATCGAGCATGGCCTCGTCTCCTGACCCAAAGCAGCCCACCCCTAGGGGCCAGGCTGAGGGGAGGGGTCAAAGAGATTACTAGAATTTTCGAGGGGTCATTGACTCATTTGTCAAATCTTTATTGAGGACCTACTATGTGCCAGGCACTGTGCTCAGCCCTGGCTGGAGTTCCCGGGCAAGGAGGCTGGCAGGGGGTCTGGCCTTCCAGGGAAGGGGGTCCCAAGGGCTTGGAGATGGGATGAGGGATCAGCCAAGCTCCAGACAGAGCTCAGGGCAGAACTCAATTTCTAAGGGGAAGTTCTGAGTCTGCGGGTTAAGCCCAGGCAGGCACTGGGGGTTGGGCTGGACCGACTGGACGTGGGTAAAGGGTAGTGGGGCTTGCTGGGCAGGAGCAGACCTGGGAAGCACAAGGTGGAGGTCAGCACTGCTCCCTTGGAGACCCCCCACTCCCCCCGCAAGCAGGTGGTAGTGCCTCCTCCTAGCCTGGGTAGGTAGGAGGGCTTAAAGAACAGAACTGAGCCTGCAGGTGAAGGGCATCCTGTGACCTTGCCTGGAACATGGCGCTTGTCTTTCAAGGCCTACAGACAGGGATTAGAGCAGGCACAGATGCACCGTACTTCTTGAGCTGGAGAGGGGTCCAAGGTGGGAGTATGGGGGTGGGGCAATAGGAACTGGAGCACAGCAGAGGGGTGAGCTAGCCCCAGGCTCCCAGTGGCCCAGTCTGGGTGGGCACTCAGGTACCACGCTCTGGAGTGAGGTGACCACCCAGGGAGGCCCAGGCTGTGCAGGTAGATGAGGCCCTGGTCTGTGCTCAGCCACCAGCTGCATCTCCCCAATAGACGTGCACATGCCCGTACATCTCAAAGCAACTCCCCAAGGGAGCGCTTTTGTGGGACACAGATGGGATGCATGAAGCCAAGAGAAGATGCATCTGTGGGAACCCAAGCGTGTGGGAGTGCAGCCAGGGATGTAGTACACAACCACGGGTGTGAGTGTGCCCTGAGGGTACGGCCTTTGTGAACATCCAAGGGCAGCCAGGCGATTCCCAGTCAGTTTGACTTCAAAGGCCATAATCTTAATTACTATGCTATAAAGGCATAGTAATTGGCAGCCGTATGTTGGTCTATTTCTCGGTCTTCACAGGTGATTTACACTGCTGGTCACTGCGCCTTCGCCCCCCCCGTGGTCACTCGCAGGGGATGCCCTCTGCTCCTTCCCCCTACACCACCCATCCTGTAGCCAGAAAGGTTCATCTTTTTCCTTGTGATTTCTTCTATTGCTTGGAAACTTACCAACCCCTCAGGAAGTTTAAGAAAAATTAAAGAATTTAAGGAATATGTATAAATGCTTTTCCAGAGGGTAAGAAAGCCTTCAGTATTTCCTACTAGCTACTGTAGAATTTTATTACTTATTTATATAAGTTTTAACTCTGTCCTCTGCCTGGAGATGACTTTAGTGTTAAATAGAAATTATTAGCTAATTGCCTCTCACCCCGAGTTGCTGACCCTTCAATTCATTTGATAGTCCTTGCTTTACCGTGCATTGCATTTTTATATATAATTGGTTCTTATATATAACTGCTGCTTTGTATTCTATTCCAGTGTTGCATGTTTCTGATCTTACATCAGTACCACACTGTTAAATTATTGTTCTTATAGGACATGTTTTATTGAAGTCTTTATAGCATAGTAATTAAGATTATGGCCTTTGAAGTCAAACTGACTGGGATGTATATAGGAACTTTGCCACTGAATAGATGTGTGACCTTGGGCAGGTTACCTCACAGTTCCTCCTCAGTAAAATGGAGTATTAGGAGGCCCATAAATAACATCTTCACAAGTTCTGAAAAAACTGAGAGCTACAGGAATCAGTCAGAGAGACAGCATTAGCCTTATTACTGTGGATTGCTGTCCATTGTCACCACTTGCATTCAGCATTATACAGGAGGGCCTAGCCACTGCAATAAGGCAAGAAAAAGAAATAAAAGGTATGATGATTAGAAAAATAAGCCCCAAACAAAGGCACAGTGGGCATCCTAACCCTTCATCCCTGACTTGGATAGACTTGGATAGAACCCCAGTCACAGGTAGTGCCAGACACCCTAGATCTTTCTTCCACCCCTGCCAGGCAGAGCCTTCCCTCATAAAGTTACTACGGAGCTCAGCAGAAAATACAAGTGTCCTGGTGGAAGAAAAACAAGAATGGAGAGAGGACTGGCATGTCCTCTAGCTGAACTCCCTTCACATAGAAATGTGAGGTGGGGTGGCAGTGGAGACTCCCCCAGTGACAAGCTCACGTGGGCCCTAGTGATTATGCAGTAAGATAATGTCCATGAGGCACTTAGCACAGTGCCTGACACACAGCAAATGCTGCTCGTATTATGAATATGCATGGGGTCTTGTTCCATTTCATTTCTCCTCTTGTCTTTTTTTTTTTTTTGGCCATACCACACAGCACGTGGAACTTCCCTGACCAGGGATTGAATCCGTGCCCCCTGCAATGGAAGCTCAGAGTCTTAACCACTGGATCACCGGGGAAGTCCCTTTCCTCTTGTCTTGAATTTCTAAACAAATTGTCACCCATGTATTTTTCCAGATGAAACATAGGATGCTTTGATGGTATTTTAAGGAAGAAAAAAACAAAAACACCTCTCTCCAACCCTTGCCCCACCCCCACCATTTCAATAGTTGCTATATCAACATATAAATGACCCTTAGGTGTGGAGGCTTAATCTAGGGTTGGGCAAGGGTGGGCAGCAGGGATGGGAAGCATGACATTCAGGTACGGCTGGAGGGAGACAAGGCACAGAGGGCTCCAGGGAGAGGGTCGCCAAGTTCTGGCTGAGAGGGGAGCATGGTACACTCGGGTGCATCCACGATGGCTGGGGTAGAGCTGGAACAAGAGAGTTCAGGGCAAGATTGGCGCAGTAGGCTTGAGCCAGATAACACAGGGCCTTGTGGGCATGGAAAGAATTTCTTAGGTTATCCTACTGGGGGTGGAAAGTTATTGGTGGGTTTAAGGCAAGTGGCGTGATAAGATTGGCATTTTTTAAAGATCAAACTGGATTAGAAGGGGGCAGGAGTGGATGACATTAGGGGAATTGGAAAGCTATTCCAGTAAGGCGGGTGAAAGTGATGGCAGCTGGGTCTGGGAGAGGGAAAGGATGATGATAGAGGAGGGTGGTGGTGATGGGGAGGTGAGGGAAGGAAGGCGTGGGGGGCGATGGGAGTAGCAGTGAAGGAGCAGTGGTGATGGGAAGATGGTAGGGGTGGGGTGATGGGGATGGTTTGGGGGAAGGTGAAGAACTGTGGTGAGGATGCCGAGGGAGTGTAGATGAGGGTGGGAGTGGTGGCAGTGGTGGGGTGGGGGTGAGCAGGGGTAACAAGACAGTGCTGGGGTGGTGATGGAGTGAGCATAGGGTAGAAACAGACAAGTAGACACATACCAGAGGTACTCAGGAGGTCAGGTTTCCAGGGCACCGTCCTGGTTTGGACGTGGGGCGGGGAGGAAGCGGCAAGTGTGGGAAATGACTCGGGTTTGAGCGGCTGGGACGGGAACACTGCAGGGGGAGCAGTTTGGGGAAAGAGCAGTCTAGGTTTGGACGACTGAGACTGAGGGGCCGAGGGACAGCCAGCGGAGGTGACACTGCCTGTCTCGACCAAGGAGGGCAGAGGAGGGTCCTAGGAGCCGGGAAAGAGAGGGTCTTGGGGGGCGGGTAGTCCGCAGTGTTGAATGCTGCTGAGATGGCAAGTCGAAAAACCGCGAGGGGCTTCCCTGGTGGCGCAGTGGTTGAGAGTCCGCCTGCCGATGCAGGGGACACGGGTTCGTGCCCCGGTCCGGGAAGATCCCACATGCCGCGGAGCGGCTGGGCCCGTGAGCCATGGCCGCTGAGCCTGCGCGTCCGGAGCCTGTGCTCCGCAACAGGAGAGGCCACAACAGTGAGAGGCCCGCGTACCGCAAAAACAAAAAACAAAAAACCGCGATGATGCACGTGGGGCTGGGCTCCATGGGGTCGCCGCTGACCTCAGTGAGGGCCGGTGAGGGCCGTCTGGGCGGCGCGGTACAGGCAGCAGCCAGACAGGAGTGGGCTGAGGAGTGAGAGGGAGGTGAGGAGTGGAAAGAACTGTGCAGACAGCTTTTTGGAGAGCTTGGCTGTGACAGGGAGGCGAGAGATAGGGGGCAGCCAGAGGTGGATGTGGGGTTCAAGGAAGGTTTTCTTTTTATTTTGCTAATGGACTCTCTAAATGCCATTGAGAAGGTACTGATAAAAAGGCAAGTGCTGGAAACCTAAGGGTGGTGGATGGGCTGAGATGCTGAGCAGGTGGGGGAGGGGAGCCAGGCACAGGTGGGTGCACACTGGTAGAAATGGCGTCTCTTCTGCCTGGACTGGCAGGAGGAGGGCGGACAGAAGCCAGAAGCTTGGAGACGGCAGGTTGAGGACGGTCCCACAGAACTAGCCGCAGGCTGTGGATAAAGGCTCAGAGAGCGGACGTGGAGGATTTCTGTGTCAGAGCTCAGTGACGGAGGAAAGCCCAGAACCAGCCTGCGGCTGAGGTCAGGAGTCATGGTGGACCTTGAGCCAGGTCTGAGTCTGGAGTTAGAGTCAAGATTCAACCCAGGGGCAGAGAGGGCTCTATCCAGAGTGGGAGGCAGATGGTTAAAACACGGTCAGAGCCCCGCACCCCTGGGGTTCATCCCAAGCTCAGGGTGCAGCCCAGGAGCCACTGAGGTCAAAGGTGAACTCTCCCAGACGCTCAATCTCCAGGTGTCTGTCTGATCTGGCCTGGCCCCCATCCAAGAACCCTTCACCCCGAGGGGCGATGCCAGCCCAGACCCCACTCCAGCTCACCCTCCAGGGTCCCCCAGCTCAGCTCACCCTTCCCACAGCTGGGCATGAACCGAGTCCCACCCTGCCCAGGCCAGGGTGAGAATTCCGGCCACATGTTTCTGTGATGTGGTCACGTTGGAAAAATGTTAATCAAATATTCTCCTCCGTGTTTCCTTTCTTTCCCAGGCTGGATTCCTAGAAGACAGGAATTTATGGTGTGAGAGCTCCAGCCCCCACAAACCCACAGCCAAGGTCAACAGCACGAGGAGGGCAGCACTGCCAAGCCAGGAGGGGAGCCCAGAAAATCAAAGTACATGCATTTAAAAAATTCCCTTCTCCCCTCACATTCCCAAAGGGAGGGCTCAAACAAGGTCTCCCAGACCGGTCCAGATGAGCCCCACTCAGAGACAGGGCCTGCAAAGCTGCAGGGCAGGGGGTCTCTTGGGCCCACGGAGGGTGTGGAAGTAGCCCTATCGCTGAGCCCCAAGCACGGCAGCCCCCATCTGGTCCGATGGGGTGGAAGACTGGCTGCCCATGGTCCCCCTCCTTCTGGGCAACCAAGGGCCGCTGAGATGGACAGAGGTGCCCTGGGCCCTGTCACAAAGCCCCCTGAGGTGGGAGCCTGATTTGCCCAATCTCCCCTCTGCCTCCTGGGGTCTGGGGTCTTGACTGCCTACCCACAGTGACCGCCCCCCCCTTCCCCGGGGCCAGGGATCCCTGTCACAGGCCCTGACCCCGGAGCCTCTGGCAGACAACAAGATAGCTGAGGGTAGGTGAGGAGAGGCCTGGAGACCACCTCGATGCAAAGTGATGACTCGGTGCTGCCCTCACCCCGGCTGTGAGCCCCTGAAAGTATAACTAAACATCCACGAGTCACCCATGCACTTGCCACTCACTGAACCACGTGGAGGGAGGCGGCCAGGACCTTGGAAAGAACAGGGCAGCCTCCTGCCCCAGAGAAATGCCTCCAAGTGAGGGTGGAGGGAAGGCTGACGTGGAAATAGAGGGTGACCGGCACGTGAGTGGCTGTGGGCCTCCCAGGAGAGAGTGACCGCACGGAGGAGGGGGGGCGGAGGGAAGGACATCGGTCAGAGAAAGCTTCCTGAAGGAGGTGGCTGGAGTTCACCAGGCAGACACGGAGCAGGAGGGGGGCTTGGGGGTAACATTCCAGCTAAGTCTGCAGCATGTGCAAAGGCCCAGAATGTTTATACCGTGGTAAGACTTCTCATATAAATACCTTCTTAAATCCAAAACAAACAAGCAAACAAACCCAGACCTCTGGCAAACCACATGTCTGGGTTTCTTGCTCAGAGAATGAGGCCTTGCGCTGCCCTGGAACCCCGGGGACCAGCAGAGCGTGTGGCCCGACACAGCCCTCAGGGTCCCGCTCTCCCTACCGGCCACCACCTCAACAGCACCAACCCTGCACCCCCAAGGAGTCCGTCCATGCTCTCAGCTCCGGCCTCACACGGCCTGCTTCCTCCCCACCATCTCCTTCCCAAGCCCAGGTACCACCTTCAGCCTGTTCTCCACGTGTGCCAGGAGTGAGGAAGGGATGGCAGACACTCACCTGGGACCGCAGAGTCTCTCTCTCTCTTCCAGGGTCTCTGCTCCCCGGGTCCCTGGAGTAGAGGCAATCTGAACTTCCAGCTTATATTTTATTTTTTAAGTATCTTTTTGGCCTTCAGGCATAGAAGTTTCATTTACGTTGTCCCTTTCAGCCCCACGGCCCTACCCCTACAGTCATCTTTATAACGAATGTCCTTTTATTCATGTGTGTTCTTGTAAAACGTGGACTACTAGTGACTGCTTGACGGGTATGGGATTTCCTTTTGGGGGGATGACATGTCTCGGAACTAGATAGAGGGGATGGTTCATTGCACAACATCGGGAATGGACAAAATGCCACTGGATTGCACACTTTAAAATGGTAAATGGTTAATGTTATGTGAATTTCAGCTCGATCTTTTTAAAATGTGTGTCACTATTTGAAGGGATCTTTTTTTACATGAGTGGAATTGGGCTATGGGCTACATTTCTTTCCTACTTTTTCTACTCAGTGCTCTGTTTTTAAGATCTAATATTGTAGTCTTGTCTCCATTGGACTGGTCGCTTTGCACGGTTACCTGGTGCCCCCCGGGGGGTGGGCGGTGGCCACATTATATACCCACACTCCAGTGATGGGCACCGAGGGGGCCCATCTCCCTGCCACCACGAGCAATACTGCTATGGACGTCCCTTTGTGAGCCTGGGTGGCAATGTCTTGATGATATAGTGCACTTAAATTTTTTTAAAAATAAATTTATTTATTTTATTTTTGGCTGTGTTGGGTCTTCGTTGCTGTGCGCTGGCTTTCTCTAGTTGCAGCGAGAGGGGGCTACTCTTCGTCGTGGTGCATGGGCTTATTGCAGTGGCTTCTCTTGTTGCGGAGCACGGGGTCTAGGCAGGCGGGCTTCAGTAGTTGTGGTGCACGGGCTTAGTTGCTCCGCGGCATGTGGGATCTTCCCAGACCAGGGCTCGAACCCGTGTCCCCTGCATTGGCAGGCGGATTCTTAACCACTGCGCCACCAGGGAAGCCCACATGTGCACTTAATTTAACGAAGCCCTGCTAGATAGCCCTGCAGCAGAGCGGCCGCTCCTGCCCACACCCCGGCCCTCTGCCAATATTTGTCATTACCTGGCTCTCTAACACCCGGCAGTCTGACGGGTGTTGAGAAATATCTCATGATTGTTTTAATTAGCATTTCTCTGATTATAAGTGACTTTGAGTCTCTTTTCCTATGTTCTCTAGTTGTTTATGTTTTCTCTCCAAATCGCAGTTCATACCCTGAGCCCATTTTTCTACTGGGGCTGCAGTCTTTTTCTCCTTGCTCTGTAGGCATTCCTTGCATATTCCAGATCACAGTTCCTTGTTGCTTAAGAAGCCACAATATGTCGTCATCCTCCTGTCTGTCACTTTGTCCAGGGAATCCTTCTTTGAACCCAAATCCCTAATTCCAGCTGGATATTTTTGAGGAACTTGATAAACTTACTCTAAGATTTATATAGAAAACAGATTCATGAATGGCTAGGTGACTTTGAAAAAGAGAGCAGAAGGGGGCACTTGCCTGCCGGATATTAGCACATACAACAAAGCCATTGGGAGGAAAATGCTATGGTGTGGGTGCAAGGACAAACACATGGGGGACGGAACAGGTCAGCAAACTCAAGGACGGAGGTTAACCCACCACAGGTCCACCGGGAAAGGATAGAGCGCTTAATAGGGTTGAGGAAATGGGCTCACTTTACAGAGAAAAATTACAACCAGATCTCTACTTAATATCTCGTAAAAAGGTGACTCCAGATGGATTAAAGACCTCAACGTAAAAAGCAAGGCTGAATTTGCTAGAATGAACTGTTGGAGAATAGCTTTGCAACAGAGGAGTGGGGAAGGACTTAGAACAAAACCCCCAAAGCACAAACCAGAAGGCGAAAACGGCGGGCCTGCCGCCTTATCCAGAGGAAGTGGCATTTCCTCCCGGATGCCAGCCTCAGCCCTGCCCACCTAGTGAGTCACGGGCGCTCTCGAGGCTGGCAGCCTGGCCCGCCCTTCCCGTCGGCCCCCAGGAGGGAGCAGTGTGCAATGCCCGTCTTATCTCGCCCTCGCCCAGGCCCTGCAGACATGAGGTCAGGGCTGGGGATGCGATGGGGGGGGTGGCGTGGGGGGCAGGGGACAACGGGGGGACAGGGAGAGGTCAGGGGTCGCTGGCAAAGCTGCCACTGCCCTTTCAAGGTGGGAGTGGAAAACAAAGCAGGCCTGAGGGACCCCGACAGCCTCTGGGGCTAGGGACAGTGCAAGGCTCATGTCCTCAGGGGGTGGCAGGGGTGAGGGGAACAGGGACACATGTGGCAGCCTAGTGGAGCAGAGGGCCCTAGATTCGGATCCCCAATCTGGGAATCTCTCTGCACCACCACCCTCACCTCCTAACATCTTCTCCGGTTTCTCCAATGGCTCTTCGGGACCAGCTCTTCCAGCCAAGACTCAGCCAGACTGAGAACAAGCAAGGGTGTGTCTCCCTCCTTCCATGTGTGTCTGTGCTCCACCTGGGCGTCTTCCTGGGGCACTTTGTGTATCTGTGTCTCACCCTCTGGTCTTCCAGCACCAGCACCAGCACCAGCCCTGTCCCCAAGGCACTCTGAGTCCAGGGTGGGCTGAGTCCCTCTCAGCAGCAGGATAAACATACATGTGGGTGCCCGTGTCCAAGCCTGTGTGTGCGGGTCCACGTGTGTCTGTGACCATGTGTGTGCAAATGTCCAGCCGTCTTTCCCCCTTCCTTTGTCCGTGCGTCTATGCCGGCTGTGTCGACCACTCTTTTTCCCAGAAGGTCCCTGTTAAGTGAGACAAGATGGTGTGTCCTCCACCTGCCTCTGGGCATCCTGACCATTACTGCACAGCAGTCTGTGAGCTGGGCAGCCAGTGGATCAACAAATATTTATTCAGGGGTGTATAGCTCAGACATGAGGGGCTTACAGCCTGGTCTACCTCCGTCTGCCAGTTGCAGGGACTGGAAGGGGGATGTAGTCGTCCGTTCTGGCCAGCACTGCTCTACAGCTGTGTCTCTACAGCTTGAGGGCCCCCGGGACCCCTTCCCCTTCTGGGGGAGGGATGCCAGATCTGGGGGTCTCTGTCCACGGTGAGCAGGGAAGGGGGGACCTGGTCCACAGCCCTTACCTCCCTCCACCCACCCCCCTGCAGGGAACCCAATGTGCATAGAGAAAAAGTATTATCCAAGTTTTCCCAAATACATGTGGCTAAACAATGATAGATAGATAGATAGATGATAAATAGTAGATAGATAAACAGACATTAGATTTGTATGTACACACACATATATACATACATGTATATTAAAATACTGTGACTGATTTTTGAACTCTTTCATCACAGTATTATTTATATAGAAATGCACAAAAATCATGTGTGAACACTCATCAAATCAAATGTGAATTTTCACAAACTAAACACCTTTGTGTTGACAACAGATTGACCAGATCAATATATAGACCTTTGCTGGGTTCCCCCAAAAGCCACCTTATACCCACTTCCAGTCACGACTCACCTCCCCAGGATAACCGCTCTACTGACCTCTCTCACCATAGATGAGTGTTGCCTGTTTCTGAACTTGATGTAACTGGAATCCTGGAATATGTCCTTTTTTACGTCTGAGGTCCGTCAAAGCTGTCGCGTGTAGCTGCCAGTGTATTTTTTGCGTGTTTGTTTGATGTGGGCAACGGTCTATGCCCCCCTGCATTCTGCCCTCACCCCCACCTGAGTTCTCAGGAGCCCATCCCTGTGAGGAAGATCCCAGAAGGAGCCTTTTCGAGAGAACAAACAATACCTCGGGACCCCTGAAGCTGTTGTCCTCCCAGAAACGGGGGTGGCCTTGGGGGCGTCCACCAAGCTGCCCAGACCAGTGCCCCTGATGCTGGGCAGTAGGGACTGAGAGGTCAGATGAATGGCCCCAAGCCGTTCCTGGCCCTTTCCAGAAATGTGCAGTGGGAAAGCAAGCCGGGGTTGAGAGAGGCACATCCTAGGCACAGCAGGAGACCCCAGCCATTCGCTGCCTCTCTCCAAGAAAGGTTGTGCTTGTGGGCCATTCAACCAACAATGCTCCCTCCCAGAGCCCTGTGTCTGTCCCAGGCACAGGGTCACAGGTGTGGGTCAGATGCACTCTCCAGATGCCCCTCCTCTCCTCCTCGAGGCCCAGACTGAGTGACAGCTCCTCTCTGAAGCTACCTTGACCCACTGCTGGGGCCCCTGCCGGAGCCCACACCGCTTTCCTTCGTACCAATGGGTGGTGTTCTGCACGTAGGATGCGATGCCCTGAGGGTCATTCTAGGATGCAAATCTGGTCGTGTGACCCTTCTGCTTTGAGCACCCTATGGCTCCCACTTACCTCTATAAAAGCATTCAAACTCCTCCATCAGGCATTTCTTGCCTGGAGAGATCCAGTCCCACTGACCCCCCCCACCTTTTTCTTTCCACTGTCGGGTCTCAAGCACCCTACTCAGGACCCAGCCTTGGATTTCGGGCTTGTGTGATTTCTGAATTGTGGTCACCCTAATTGCAATGTCCCTGTCTCCCTTTAAACTAGCAAACTTCTCCTCGTCCTGGAAGACTTGGCTGAAATATCCCCTCCTCCAGGAAGCCCTCTCTGACTGCTGAGGCAGGGTCAGTGCCTCCTCTGGGCTCCCACAGCCTCATGCTCCCCTCAGAGTATCCCATTCTTCCAATGCAATATTATCAGTCCGCATGACTTGGTGCATCTGGCAGTGGGAAGATGTCAGGGGGTCCTGGCCAGGCAGCCCAAGTGAGAAACATCTCCCCAGGGATGAGCTGGCCTCTCCTCCAAGATGGCTCGGCAGCAGAGAAGGCGGTGTGACCCTTTGGTCACAGAAGCCAGTCTTGGACAGCACCTCTGATTTAGGCCTCTTGTGACTCCCCCAATTGCCCCCCAGGATCCCACAGTCCCCTAACAGGACTCTCCACCTGCCCCAGCTAGTTCTCCACATGGCAGCCAGAGGGCACCTGCCCACATCCAGATTTGACCATGATGCTCAATGTCTCAAACCCTCCATGGCACCCCAGTGCCTTAGTGGAAAGTCTTGGCCTGATTCCCATGGTCTGTCACCCACACCTCATCCCCAGCACTTCAGTCCATCAGCTAGACCATGGGCAGGTCCCCAACTCTTCCCCCAAGCCTTTGCCCACCACACTGCCTCTGCCCAGAGCACTCTTTCCACACCCCACTGGCCCCAGGTATTCTATAAATGGATCCTGTTCTTTCCAGAGAGGACTGACCGCTCTGCCTTTTTCTCCCTGCGCCCCCCATACCATCTGTTCTAGACCTTGAGGCACTTTGGGGAACTCCTCTGTATTTGTCTATCGTCCCCTCTAGACTGTAGCCTTGGGGCCAAGGCGCTGCTTGGTGCAACTCCATGCCTGGGGCCTGGCATGCAGTAAATGTTTGTTGAATGAAGGAGTGAATGCACCCATTTTATAGACAAGGGGCTTGAAGCCCGGTAGAGCACTGACAGGGGCTCTGATGCATTGTGGCATGCAGACACAGGCCTCTGAGTTTCTTTTCCTTTTTTTAAAAAATTAATTTATTTAGGCTGCGCTGGGTCTTAGTTGCGGCACGCGGGATCTTCGTTGAGGCATGTGGGATATTTTAGCTGGAGCATGCAGGAGCTAGTTCCCCAACCAGGGATCAAACCCAGGCCCCCTGCATTGGGAGTGCAGAGTCTTATCCACTGGACCACCAGGGAAGTCCCAGCCTCTGAGTTTCTAGGAGGGTGTGGGCCGGTTTCCAGCCTCTAGCATCTGCCTTCTCCCCGTCCCACCCCAGATCAGTCCCCTGCAGAGAGCAGCAGGCTTGACCAGCCCTCCAGGAGCCAGGAAAATGAGGGTCCCTTGGAGCAGTCTTTGGAGACCTGTGGGGATGTGTACTGAGAGCCAGGTCACCAGGACATCTGTTCTGCAGAGCTAGGAGCTCTGGGCAGGTCCTAGGCTCACCTCTGGGCCCTCCTCTGCCTCCCCTGCTGGGTGGGACTCAGGGCAGGGCAGGCAGCAGGGGAGGGTGTGGCAGGGGCAGGGAGGTGTTGGGGAGAAGCAGGCCTGATTTATGAGACAAGCAGCGATGGGACCACTTGGCGAGGTGGGCATGCATGACAGACCCTTGGAGATAAGAGCCCAAAAGTATGTGAGCAAGGTAGACAGTGGGTTGCGGGCACCCCAGCTCCCCCGTACCAGCCGGAGACACCGAGACTGGGGCAGGTCAAGAACATCTTGGATGAAAGGAGGCATCAGGACCTTCCAGGGCTGGGCCCACCTTTCCCCACGAGCCTCTCATTCATCGTGGCTCCACACATCCCTTTATTCCCTCTCAAAGCAAACCTGCTCCAGAATTTTCCCTGACTTCTCCAGGCTTTCTTTCATCACTGTCCCCTGGTCAGGTCAGTCTCTCCTCCTTCACGGCTCATCATGGCCCTTTTCAAACTCAGCCTTCCCGACTTCCTGCACTTCCTGGGTGTGCCTCACACTTCTTGCCACCTCGGCACCTTTGCACACATGATGCCTTGACTATAAAGTCCTCCATGCTGATCTGCTGGCAAACTCCTACTCAACCTTCAAAACCAATCCCATAGGTCCCCTTCTTCAGAGTCATTCTTGCCTCCCTAAGGTAGGATAGGGGCTGCCCTCAGCTTCCACAGCCCCCAACCCCATCCCATTCGTCTTGGTCACAGTACTCAGTACCCTTGCCAAGCTGCTCTTCCTTCAATGGGGCTCTCTCTAAGGCAGAGTCCTCAGGCATGCCCTCTCTGGGTCCCTGAGCTCCATCTTGGGCTGTTGAGGACTGAGAATCTCCAAGTTAAAGGCTAGAGGCTCCCTCCCTTTGTAAAGAGGCCAAAAGGATGAGGCCCCAGCATAATCCCCCCTCATACCCACCCACACTCTCTCTGTTGTTCCCCTCAACCCAGTCCTGGGCCAGAGACCAAGACTGTTCTGGTCATTTCCCCTTATCCTGATCACAGCGGTCATGTGAAGGGAATGATGAGATCCCCTTAAAGAGGAGGAAACTGAGGCTAGGGGCTGGGGTCACATCCTTCTCCAAGCTGCACTTGAACCAGCCCATGCAGGTTGACTGAAATGGCCGGTTTGTCCAGAGCAGGTTGAAGACACACCCACTCCAGGTACAGGGCAGGGGACACACAGCTGGTACTCGGGCAGGACCACACAGATGGGGAAAGGCCAGTGGATGCAAGGGCAGAGGCTGCCCCGGCTGCCGGCTCAGGGCTGAGGACTCACGTGGGCAGGGTCATATCGGTCACCCACGTGGGGCAGGGAGATGTACCAGCTGAGTGCCGGGGGCAGGACACAGAACAGGGAGTGAGCTGCGTGACACGGCTGGTGTCCTCTGGCTGCCTGCACAAGCAGGGCCACAGCTGTCGGCCCACGGCTGAGCCACCCGCCGGCAGACTCCCTTGGCTGTGGGCATGGCCCTGGGACCCAAGTCTGCAGACAGGACTGCGTGTCTCAGCAGAGGCCCCGCTCCTGCCGCCAGCCGAGACCCCTCCTCACAGCCCTCCCACAGGAATGCGTGACTTTGAATGGAGACTATGTCATCCAAGAAACATTCCATGTTTTCCTTGGTGTGTGCTCTGGGAACGTGGCAAGAACGGCTGTCCACACTGCCGTCCACATACTTGGGCAGCTGCCGGAAAGCTGGGCTGCCCGGGGCCAGCTCTGTCCTCAGTCCCGAGAGGATGGGCCCCTGAGAGGCCACCCCTACCCCGCACCTGCCTGGAGACCAGGTGGGAATACCCCTGGGGCTGGGATCTGGGTCGGGGGGAGGAAGAGGAGTTGGCAGGGAACGGAGGTCTACTGCCCCCCACCCAGGCCCTGGGCCCTGCTGGCCAAGCACTGTCTTTGAGTCTGGGAGACAGAAACGTGGGTGCCAGTTGCCTTACTGCCACAACCATGTGACTTTGGGCAAGCCACACCCCTCTCTGAGCCTCAGTCTTACCCTCCAGACAGTGGGCTCCCTCAAGGCCCTCTCAACTCTGAGGGGTCTGAAGTTAGAACCTGGGTCTTGGCCTGGACAGCTCACACCAAGAGGATAGAAAGGGGCTCACTAGAATCCCCACACCCCACGACAGCAGGGACATACCAGCCTTTGGTCCTGCGGACATCCTACCTGCAAAAGCATCCCTCCCTCTTCCTGCTTTGAGCGCAGAGGCCAGCCAGCCACAGGGTCCTGTAGTCTCACACTGGTCCCTGCCCTTGTGCTGCGAGTGACAAAGCAAAGCGGGGGTGACGGGGGGCGTGCTGTCTGTCTTCCTCCCCTCTCGAATGGAGAACCCAGACCCAGCCCTCAGGTGGCTCTGAAACATCCCTGGGGTAGGTACACTACCCTGGGGAACCCAGGGTGGCAGGAGAAAGTGTCAGGGACCCAGAAGTCCTCCAGCAGCCAGCCTTTCCCTCCCTCGCCCCCGCCTTCCCTCAGAAAGGCCTCCCACTGAGGCAGTGGGTCCAGGGGTCACTGGGCCCAGAGCATGAGGTCGGCTGGCACGGAGCGGCCACCTGCCAGCAAGTCCTGAATGTGCCAGCGATGGAGCCTGCAGTAGAGATGTGCACCTGGGCCCCAGCCCACAGCCCCAGGCCCGTCGCCGGCTCTGCTGGAGTTAACAGCAGCGCTCCAGCCCCTTCTGCTTTCAATCCGGATGTGGTGGACAGAGCTTAAGGATTTGCACGTTTCCTTAAACATTTCTGAGCTGGGGCCCAGGGCAGGGACTGAGGACGGAGACTTCAGGGAGAAGCGGTAGCCACTACCTGCCCCTCCCGGAAGCCCACATCAGCACCGCAGGCCTGACGCTGTCCTGGCCCCGGGCTCCCAGGGCACTGGGGTCCCATGGGTGATGGACGAGGAGGCTGAGGCCCACAGGGCACAGGCACGGGGCCCGGGGCCTCTACCGCCTCAGCCTTGGGCTGAGCAGCCTCTGAGGTGTGTCTGCCGGGACCCAGAGACCCAGGTTGGAAGGGCCTCTCCACCTGAACTGGGCCTCAGGCCCTTGCATGGGGGGTACAGGTGTATGTCCACGTGAGGGGTGTCAGGGCTATGCCCTAGGAGGCCTGGCCCTCTCTGACTGGCGTTCTGATTTGGGGGATTCTGGGTGTGTAAAATGACCTTTCCAGGCCGAGTGACCAACCCTGAAGCTCAGGGCCTCAGCTGGGACCCCTGGAACTGAGAACCAGGCCTAGGTCAACCTTTGGATCCCTTTACCTGCCAGGCCTGTCCTCTCTGCCTGCCCCCTGCCCGGCTGCCGTTTGCCTTGGCATGCCTCTCACCAGCCCCAGGGAGGCCCAAGCGCCTGGAGTTCGGTCACATCCGGTCCAGCCGTCTAAACAGGCCTGAGGCCCCAGAGCCCGCCGGGCCCAAGGGGAGCCCAAAATAACATCTGAGTCAGCATCTCTGCAGACGCCCCCACCCACCTGGGCCCACAGGGAGGCGGCCCAGACAGGGGACTGGGCCAGGTCAAGCGGCCACCTGCTCCAGTGGGGACCCAGCCAGTGATAGGCACAGCCTAGAGGGCAGCAAGACCATTAGCGTCAAGAGGGAGAGGCTGGGGAGTAGAAGGGAGACGGGGCCCTGTCCTGGGGCTCCTGTCTGAGGGAGACAGAGTATCTGCAGAGGATGGCAGTCCAGTGTGGTCACGGTCCCAGAAGAGGGAGAAGTAGGAGGCTGAGGAAACAGAAGGGAGCTGAGGGCTCCCAGCCTAGGGTCAGAGAAGGCTCCCAGAGGCAAGCAAGCCCTGAGGGATGAGTTGGATCTGGACAGGACAGAAAGGGGGGAGACACACTGCAGACAGGGGGGTAAAATGAGCAGAAGCCCCGGGCACTGGGGGACTCATCCCAGAGCAAGTGGGGTACCTCCACCCCTCAGCAGGCAGACGCAGGCACCCCAAGACAACCCCTGCCCCGGCCCTCTAACCAGAATGTGCCCCTCACACCATGACCCAGCAGGCACGGCAGGGCCGTCGATCCCACACCATCCCGGCCGAGCGCAAAGGCGGCCCCAGCAGAAGGGTCTGTCTGCCCTGAGCCGCCCACATCCTCCTACACCTTCCTCCAGCTGGGCCCCAACCCCCGGAGACTTAGAAGAGGTGAGATCCCAAGTCCGGGGGAGGGTTCAGCCTGGGATCGGGGACAGGAGCTAGACCGCTGTCATCTAGGGTCCAGCCTGGCACGGGGTCAGGCCTCAGCCCGGGCTGGAGGAGAGGGGCTCCAGGCTGTGAGACGCGGGCCTGTTGGGGGCAGAGGGGCAGGAGACAGCAGGCCTTGGCACCTCTTTGAAGGTGGTTCCCAAGCAAGCCGGTCGAGAGGGAATTCTGTCCCCACGTCCCTGGGAGGGTGGCAGCTGTGAGGTCATCCTGCCCCTCATCTCCAAGCCGGGACAAGAGACGGATACCTGAGTCCCCGCTGGCCTACAGCTTAATCCCCCAGCTTTCCTGAGAACAGCTCTGCTGTTCTTGGCCAAGGGCCTCTGCTGAGCCTGGCACGGCCCCGGCTTGGCCCTCACCAGCGAGTGAGGGCTTGGCGGGGGCCCAGCCAGGGCGGTGGACATGATGAAAGCACAGAACATGGGGCCCGGGCGGGCGGCAGGGGCCCAGCTGGGCTCTGGTCAGCAGCTCCACCGCAGGGTTGGGTCTCACCTCCTGGGACCCCTCTCGTCCGGTGGAGGCTGCAGTGGTCATTTCCCAGCTTACCTGGTACAGAAGACAGACAGACCCTGCTCCTTCTTGCCTCTGAAACAAATTAGAGCTTCCCCAGAGGGAAAGAACCAGAAGATGGAGAGCAAAACCCTGATCTCCCCTTCCTCCCTCCTGTAGCTGGCCTTGATTGCATCTCTACCATGTTCCCAGCTCACTGCCAAACTCTGTGCGGGGGGCACAGGGATGAATTTGCTACAGAGCCCCGAGGGCTGGACCACGCCCCTCCCCACTGCCGCAGTTTCTCAGAATAGCCCTGAGCCAGGGATCTGAGCGGGGCTTGGGGCAGCGCTCCAGCGAACATTTGCTGAACAGCTACCCAATGCCTGACATGTGCAATGCGCTCCTTGACATCTCACCACTCCCCTCTCTAATAGATGGGGACTCTGAGGCTCCGGAGGCTAACCTGCCCAAGGTCAAATAGTTCAAAGTGGGATAATGGGAACTTGAACCTGAGATATGGGAGCCCAGAACCTTGTGGGGCAGAGAATGTGTGTCTATGCGTACATTTATATATATGTCCCCGTGTGTGTCTGTGTGTCCCTCTGTGTGTGTGTGTCCTTGTGTTGTGTGTGTGTCTGTGTACATGTCTAGGCGTGTGTGTGTACATCGGGGAAGAGTGGAGAGCCCTGAGGCTGGCTCAGAGGGAGAAATGTGGTCCAGCAGGGCAGGACTAGAGGATTTGTCATAGAATGGTGCCCAGGCAGTCCCTGAGGACTGTTTTAGAAACCCCAAAGTCCCCCTGGTCCATTTGTTAGCAATTTCACATCCTTTTGTTACAGGTCTCGTCTGTGGATCACTTTCCTGAAAGTTATCTGGAGAGAAGCACTTCAACCGTGGAACCCCAGGTATCCACCAAGTTCCATTTAAAAAAAAATTGTACTGTAATCCCACCCTGGGGACTGGGGGCTGGAGGGTGAAAGAGTGAGCAACTGTGGGCTTGCTGGATGGCAGATGACCATCACATGAGACCCCTGATTCATTAATTCTGTATGTTGAATATTGGCATCAAGGAAATCACGGAACTAGGGATATACCAGAGTAGGGCTTATTCATCATTATATCCTCAATGCCCAGTACAGGACCTGAAATATAGTAGGTGCTCAATCAATATTTGCTAAATAAATGAGAAAAGGCCTCTTTGCTGAATGGATAATACCTGAGCTTCCAAACCATCTTTATTAATTAAGAGTTCAGTGTCCCTGAATGAATCATTTAAACTCTACTTTTGACCAATCCTAGTTAGAGCCTTAGGCTAGATCAGAGGCATTAAAGACACAACGTGTAGGGCACAGCACCCTTCTCTCGCTCCCAGGCATACGTTACCAAGCAAATGTATGATTCTCACCTGCTGAAACTGGATATCCTCAGAATCCTTTTTAACACCATTTCAGGCAGCCATTGCCTGTCAAATGCAGTTGGCGATGGAACTTATTTGCTGCCCTGGGACAGGACAAGCTCCTCCAGCCCATAAAAACAAGTGGAAAGAAGCTTCTGGGAAAGCCCAGGCTGTGGGGTGGGTTTAGGGAAGAGTAAGGAAGGATCAGGTAAGGAGGCTCCTCCCTGGAGATTACTTATCCCAGTCTGGGGACTCCCAGAGTTGTAGAAACTGGTGAGCTTATCACACACCAGGTAGAAATAGACATGCACATGGTGAGGGGATGGGGGACCCCACTTGCTGCCTGAATCCTGACAGAGGTTGGAAGCAGCCTTCAGCCTGAAAACCACAGGCAGCTCAGAGCTTTTATTAAATCCAGGGGCTGGGGGAAGGTCAGGGGCTAGTGAAAAAGGCAGTGCAGCCAGCAACTCAGGAGGGAAGGAGTTCTCCCAAATGCTGGGGCCACCAAGCTTGGGGAGGGATTAGGTGGGCAGGCTGAGGCCTGGCCCTGCTGAGACTTCAAATGCTCTAGGTCAACGTAGATCAGAGACCTAAAAGTGAAAGGTAAAAGTATAAAGTTTCTAAGAGAAAACATAGGAGAATATCTTTAAGACTTTTGAGTAGGCAAAGATTTCTTAAACAGGACAGCAAAAGCACTGACCACTAGAGAAAAGATTGATAAATGTGCTTTCACTAAAATCAAGGACTTCTGTTCATCAAAAGACAACATTAAAAGAAAGGCAAGCCACAGAGTGGGAGAAGATCTTTCTAATACGTATAACTAACCACAGAACTGTATCAGCATATATAAAGAGCTCCCACAAATCAATAGGAAAATATCAAACAACTCAATCTTAAAAAGTGAACAGAAGTCTTGAATAGGCACTTCACAAACAAGGATATTCAAAGGCCCAAAAGTCATATGATAAAGTGTTCACCATCATTACTCATCAGGGAGATGAAAGTTAAAACCATAATGAGATACCCCTATACACCCACCAGAATGGCTAAAATTTAAAGACTGACAATTCTAAGTGTTGGCAGGATGAGGAGCAACTGGAATTCTCCTAGACTGCTGGTAGGAATGTAAAATGGTACTACTTTACAAAATGGTCCAGAAGTTCTTCAAATAATTAAACATATACTTACCAGAGAAGCCAGCAATTCCACTCCTGGCTCTACACCCATGAGAAATGGGCACATATTTCTACAAAAGATGGGGATGTTGCTAGCAGCATTATTCATAATACCAAAAAAATGGAAGCAGCCCGAAAGTGCATTAACATTACAATAGGTGAATACACTGTGGTATACTTCTCAAATGGAATACTACATAGCAATGAAAAAGAACAAGCCCTAACTATACACAACAAGGATAAATCTCATAGTCACAATATGAGGAAAAGAAACCAAATGCAAAAAAGTACCCACTGTGGGATTCCATTTATATGAAGTTTGTATCAGCTTCCTGAGACTGACGTAATAAATTACCACACACTTGGTATGAAAACAACGGAAATTTATTCTCTCACAATTCTGGAGGCTAGAAGTCCAAACTCAAGGTGTTGAAAGGGCCATGCTCCTTCTGAAGGCTCTAGGGAAGAATGCTTCCATGCCTCTTTCTAGTTTCTGATGGTTGACAGCCATCCTTGGGGTTCCTTGGCTTGAAGGTGATTCATTCTGATCTCTGCCTCCATCTTCACATGGCCATCTTCTCTCTGTGGGTCTCTGTGTCCCTGCATCTTCACGTGACCTTCTTATGAAGGCACTAGTCATTGGATGTAGGACCCACCCTAATCCAATAGGACTTCATCTTAATTTGATTACATCTGCAAAGACTCTTTTACCAAATAAGGTCATGCTCACAGGTACCAGGGATTAGGGCTTGAACATATCTTTTGGGGGACACACTTTAGCCCACTGCAAAGTTCAAGAACAGGCAGAACTAATCTGTGGTGAGAGGCATCAGCCAAGTGGTTATCTCTGGTGGGTAGTGACTGGGAAGGGACACAGAGGAAGCTGCTGGGCTGGAAGTGTTCTACATGTTGATGTGGGTGGTGGTGACATGGGTATGTACCCAAGCTACCCACCTGCCCTCTGTGCACTTGAGTCTGTATGCGTTATTCTCACTTTAAAATGCCTTTGTGGGGGCTTCCCTGGTGGCGCAGTGGTTGAGAGTCCGCCTGCCGATGCAGGGGACGCGGGTTCGTGCCCCGGTCCGGGAAGATCCCACATGCCGCGGAGCGGCTGGGCCCGTGAGCCATGGCCGCAGAGCCTGCACGTCCGGAGCCTGTGCTCTGCAATGGGAGAGGCCACAACAGTGAGAGGCCCGCGTACTGCAACAAAAATAAATAAATAAAATAAAAAAATAAAAAATAAAATGCCTTTGTGGAGCTGAATTAACTGTTGGGTGAGTGAGCAGATGTCATTATGTAGGTTAGACAACACACACACACACACACACACGCACACACACGCACACACACGCACACACACACACACACACGCACACACACGCGCACACACACGCACACACACGCACACACACACACGCGCACACACACGCACACACACACACACGCACACACACGCACACACACACGCACACACACGCACACACACGCACACACAGTGCTACACAACCACAGACAGGCAGACACAGAGACACACATACAGACCCACTCATCCTCACTGATACCTCCCCGAAGGCCTCAGTCTCCTCGTCTGTCATCAGCACGGGTTGGCAGGAGTGTGGAGCCCAAGGCGGAGGGAGATGCTTCTCCCCCAGAGCTGAAAGCCAAAACCCATTCTGGGGGTCATGGAGAGCACCCCACCAGGCATCATTCTGGGGCCTGGAAGGTGAGTTCAGGTAGCCAGGTCTGCTCAGGATAAACAACTTAATGCAAACCCAGGGACCTGAGAGCCTCAGGTCCCGTAGGAGTAAACCCCTGAGAGGCAGAGAAAGATGCAGACAGGAACATGTAGAAACCAGCAGGAGAAAGAGAGAGACACACGGAGAAAGAGGCGGAGACACACAGAGAGAGTGAGACAGAGACATAGAAGGAGCGGGATGGAGAGAAGGGGACATTCATTCATTCACTTCTTTCCCACCCAGCCACCCCCAGCATGTGTTCTGGGCCAGGCCATGATGGGTGCTGGGGACACAGAGGGCAAGACATAGCACTACCCACAAGGAGCTCCTGGCTGTGAAATAGAGACTCCAGCTGACCAAAGGGAGTGGGGAAGGCTTTAGGGCAGGTCAGCCTCCTTCTTTTCCCAAGGGACTTTGTGTCCCATCCCCCTCCCTCCACCCCTTCTTCAAGAGCTCAGAGAGGGGACGGAGCCCACAGAGCAGTGGAAGTGATGGGCCAGCCTGGAGAGGGCCACAGACTCAGCAGGGACAGACCCCCACGGCAAAGGGCCAGCTCCAGGAGATGTGTCTCAACCCCCTCTGCATCCCCACTCTTCTTCCTCCCCACTTCCTCCCAGGCCTGCTCTAAGGACAGGGGCCAAGGACAGATGCTCGGCTTGAAATAAGGTTCAAAGGCCAACTGCTATTATCGGCCTTGGGACCTTGGGTGAGTCACTTAATTTCTCTGGGCTTCAGTTTAGTCATTTGAAAAATGGGAAGAGAATGCTTTAAAATATAAGTTTTGTTATTATTCGGATATGGTGAGGCCAACAGGTCAGGAGACCACTGCCATTGAAGAGGTAGTTTGAAATGGATGGCTAGTGGGAAGCAGCCGCATAGCACCGGGAGATCAGCTCGGTGCTTTGTGACCACCTAGAGGGGTGGGAAAGGGAGGGTGGGGGGGAGGCTCAAGAGGGAGGGGATGTGGGGATATATGTATACGTAGAGCTGATTCACTTTGTTATACAGCAGACACTAACACAACACTGTAAAGCAATTATACTCCAATAAAGATATAAAAAAAAAAAGAAAGAAAGAAAAGGTAGTTTGTAATACTCAGAGATCCCAAGAGAAGAAGACATGCCATTCAGGGCCACACAGGGAAGCACCAGGGCCAGTCAGGGGGCAGAGGGAGGGAGACGCATGAGCAATAGCCTTTGTTGTGGTTTTTGTGGGAAGGAAGATGGGAGGCAGGGTGAGCAGGGTTAGGGTTGGCTGCTTTGAATAATTTCAGCAGGCTCTGGGGCATAGGGCTGTCCCTGGTTGTCTGACACCTGGCGTGGGGTGATGAGGGTCAGTGGGCAGTAGCCCTGAGTGTGAAAGCTCCATAAGGGAGGTGGTCGAGGTGTGAACTCTCGATTGGTTGGTTTATATATGAAAGGCCCTCTCCCAGGCCACTTGTTTATCACCTCTAGAAGTTCGCTAACCCTGGGAGGGGTGGTCCCTGCAGAGTCAGCAAGGTCCCGAGATGGCAAAGCATCAAAAATACAGAATAAAAAGATGTGATTAATACAGGGGAATCACAGCAGCTCCTCATTCATTTGGAGATTAAACGAGTTACTGTTGTTGGAGCTCCCAGCATAGTGCCTGACGGGTGACAGGAACACAGTACAGGCTGGGATCCAAAGCCACATCCCTCCTCCTCTGAGAAGCCTTCCCGAGCTCACCACACCTGACATCTCTTCTGCTTGATGGCCCCCAGTTCCCCATTAGTGCCATCGGATTTTTTTTTTTCTATACCAGTGAATTCTACACACACATGGTTCTGGGGGACCAGGGCTCTCACCAGTCTGGGTTGATGAGGAAAGAGTGGGCAGCTCAGCCTGAATCCAAGGATATTTTAAAAGAAATGGATGAGAAGAATCATACACCCGCCTGGATACTCGACCATCTGGTAACACAGTGTGACCAGGAAAGACCCTTTGGAGAAGTCAGTACAGGGGAGGGGACTTCCCTCCTGTATGGGACATTTTGAATGTTGTGTCAGGAGGTACACACACTTCCTCAAACCCAGGCAAGAATCAGAACCAGAAGTTCTGCTCTCAGGAGGGGGTGCAATGAACATGTTGATGCAGTGAGCATCTGGAGGGCTTAGTTCCAGAATGTTCCTTCACTGTACTTGGGGCCTGGGAGGAAGAAGGTGGCCCCCTCGCCGGCTCCCACAAGTCCTTTGTTATGGGCTGATTTGTGTCCCCAACCCCAAAGTCTTATGATGAATCTCTAATCCCCAGGACCTCAGGAGGTGACTGTATTTGGAGACAGGGTCTTTAATGAGGTAATTAAGTTAAAATGAGGTCATCAGGGTGGGCCCTAATCCAGTATGACTGGTGTCCTTATATGAAGAGGAGATTAGGACACAGACACACAAAGGAAAGACCACGGGAGGACACAGGGAGAAGACGGCCTACAAACCAAGGAAAGAGGAAAAACCAACTCTGCCCACACCTTGATCATGGACTTCCAGCCTCCAGAAATGTGAGAAAATAAGTCCCTTTTGCTGAAGTCATCTGGTCCGTGGCACTTTGTCAGGGTAGCCTGAGAAAACCCATACACCCTCTAGAAACCTCTGGTGGCTCTACCTTCTTTCCAGAAGCAGAAGCTGTAGTTGGGAGACAGGTGACCCTTTTTGCCGAGGACTCTCGTGGTCGAGGTTAGGCCAGTGGTTCTCACACTTGAATGTGTATCAGCATCACCTGTGGGCTTGGTAAAGCTCAGATCACCGGTCCCACCCACCGAGTTTCTGAGTCGATAGATCTGGGGTGGGGCCTGAGAATCGGCATTTCTAACAAGTTTGTTCTCACGTGGTGCTGCTGGTTCAGGGACCACACTTTGTTTTTGTTTTTTAATTTATCTATCTATCTATCTATCAGGCCGTGTCTTTTTTGTGTCACGCAAACTCCTAGCTGCTGCATGTGGGATCTAGTTCCCTGACCAGCGATTGAACCCAGGCCCCTGCCTTGGGAGTACGGAGTCTTATCCACTGGACCACCAGGGAAGTCCCAGGGGTCACACTTTGAGAACCAATGATGACGATGCCCATTAAACTCTGAGAACCACTGGCCTGACAGCAGGAGGCCCCTGCGGGAGGGTCACTTTTAGAGACAGGCCATTTAGCCCAATGTTTCTCAAAGTCTGCTGTGCATTGGAAACACCTGAGAGGTTTTAAAAATACCAACACCTGCACCCTCCCCCAGAGATTCTAGTCTGGAGTACAGCCTGGGCAGTGGAATTTAGAAACTCCCAGGATTCTAATGTGCGGCCAGGGTTGAGAGGCCCTGCTCCAGTCTACATACCCACTGCTCTGCACCCCCTGCACCCTCACGCCCAGAGCGGGGAGAAGTCACCCAGGATCACACAGCGATTGGGGCAGGTCAGAGAGTGGAACGCCAGTCTCCTGGGGACCCTGCCTTCCCACCAGAGTGGTGGCTTTCATGATTTTTCAAGCCCCAGAAGGCTTTCTTCAAATGAAATGTTACTCAGAACCTTAGTATATAAACCAAACACAACTAGGTCTGTCTTGGTTGGAACCAGCTGGGTGGGGCCTGGAGCCCTGCCACCCCCAACCCCCAGCAGCCCCACCTCTGTCCTCAAGGTTCTGAAGAGCACACCCTAAGATCGCTGAGCTCTCCAAGATATCCTCTTGGGGGTCTCTGGGGAGTCTGGAGGGCTTTGGAGCCAGAAGCCAGCATAGCGCCCCCCTGAGAACAATGGTGACCCAAGCTTGGAGGCTAAGACCTCAGTTCTTTTTTAAAAATTTAATTAATCAATTAATTAATTTTTGGCTGCATTGGGTCTTCGTTGCCGCACACGGGCTTTCTCTAGTTGCGGCAAGAGGGGGCTACTTTTCGTTGTGGTGTGCACGCTTCTTCATTGCGGTGGCATCTCTTGCTGGGGAGCACGGGGCTCTAGAGCGCAGGCTCAGTAGCTGTGGTGCACGGGCTTAGTTGCTCCGCGGCATGTGGGATCTTCCCAGACCAAGGATCGAACCCGTGTCCCCTGCACTAGCAGGCGGATTCTTAACCACTGTGCCACCAGGGAAGTCCCAAGACCTCAGTTCTTATGAGCTTAGCAGGAGCCTAACCTGTGGCCAGACAAGGGGGTCAGGGAGGTGTGTAGGAATGGGGGTCTTCCTCCCCACCGTTCACCTGTCCACCCGGACATCACTCAGCCACATCGTGGGTGCCTCCTTCCCACGAGCAGGAGAACAGCCCCCAGCGCAGAGCGTGAGGACAATTTGTAAACACTCATGGTAACAGTGTCTCTCAGACTTTCTGACTGTGACGTGCAAGAAAAAAGTTCATCTTCATCTAGTACTCCCATGCAAACACGTGAAACTCAGACAAAAGATTTAGTACACAAGGTCGATTTGGTCACATGTATTACACTTGCATCTCTATTCTCTCGTTTTTAAATGCTGTTCCTGACCCACTAAATCAATTTTATACCCCACCAACGGGTCACAGCCTGCAATTTGAGAAGTGCTGGTAGAGCGTGAAAGGCTGAGCAGGAAGGGCTGAGCAGTGTCCTCGCGGAGTCAGTTACTGGTGGCTAGAAGCAGGGCAGGGCCAGCTGAAATCGGTGCTTTCGGAAGCTCCCCTCCCCGTGGCCCCACTGTGGGTAGGCAGGCAGGCGGCCTGTGGGTGCGCTGGAAGGAACAGGCCTTGGTCAGGGCTTTCAGCCTTCCTGCTTTTGCAGGTGCCACCAGAGCGCATCTCCCTTTGAGAGAAGGGAACAGGATGCAGCTCTGGCGTCATCTCCTCCAGGAAGTCTTTCCTGGACTTCCAGCCTCCAGATCGCTCCTCTTTCCCAGGATTGCTGGTGCCAGTGTCCTGTGTGTCCCCCACTCCCGAGGCTTGATGCTCAGCCAGAGCAGGCAGCTCAGGAATGTGGAGGACAGAATGAACGAGGGAGTAGATAACCCAGGCCCGGCAGGAGCCCCTGGCCTGGTCTCGCCTTCCTCCTACCCTGCACCCTGGCAGCTGCCCTGGCCGCCCCGTGGGACCCGCCTGGAGCCACAGGGATCAGGCCAGCTGAGGGCTCCGGGCATGGGTGGAGGGGTCTGCCTAGGGCAGGGGGTGGCTACTGGCAGAGCCCAGGAGGAAGAGAACTCCCTGCCTGGCAGTGTTCCTGGGTCAGGCTCTTGGAAGGACTTCTGGGCATGGCGGGCTGGGGGAGGTGAGGCAATAAGGGCGATAAGGGCACGTGCAGGAGCGAGCACTACTGTGAGACAGGCAGAGGCAGCACGGAGGAGGGCGGGGGGTGCCCGGACAGCTCTGCGCACCAGCTCCCAGAGCCCCGTGGGACCCCCTGGGGCAAGCAGCTCGGCCCCAGGCCCTACTCTGCACCCAGCCCAGGGAAGAGAAGGCCCTGCTCTCCAGTTGCTGAGTGTACCCCAAAGCTGCGGCCATCACCCCATCAGAGAATGGTGTGGCTGGTGGAGTGAAATACCCTGAAGGCCTCAGCCCCAGGCCACAATGCCTTGGGGTGACCTTGGGCCAGGGGTGTGCTTCCTCAAGCCTCAGTTTCCCCATCTGGGGAGCAGGATAGTTTATTCGGTCGTGGATACCTGTGTGTGTCAGTCCTGTATCCCTCCCCTCCTGCAGCTCACCAGGCTGCCGCCAAAGCAGACTGAAGTCATCTTCTCTCTGAGTCAGAATCCCAGAGGAGCAGGAGACCCAGAGGAAAGGTGTCCTGCTCTGGGACTGGGACAGTCCCCTGTGAGTCCCATGAGTGGATCACCCCTTGCAAGCATCCCCAGAGGCGGCCCAGGCCCCAGGCTCCCCAGCTTCAGCACAGTGTCAGGGTGCACGAAGGCACAGAGGCTCCCACAAGGGAGTGATTGAGGCCAGGGCTTAGAGGAGACTCCTGGATTTTGGTTGGGGACGGACAGTGGAGGCCGAGAGACCTAGTAACTGGGATGGAATTTACTGCCCCCACCCACGTGACAGGGGCTCTGAGTTAAAATTAAATAGATCTAAAGGAGATAGGAGTGCTCTTTCTGGTGGCCCGAGTTCGTAGACAGGGCTCCTAAACCCTGTGTTTATAAACTTGGCTAATAATATCTCCGATTGAAAATGGAGATGTGCTTTGTAAACTGTCAAGTGTGAAAGCAATGAGAGGCGTGTTCTGCACTCCTCTGTCATGGTCCCCTGGGGAGGGGTGCAGAAATCACCTGGCTCACAATGTTCTCCCCAGACTGCAGCAGACAGCCCGTGAGGCAATGTGGGAACAGCACGGGGCAGAACGGCCCGTCTGGGACACCCACCCCCCTCCCAGCTCGCACGGGTCAAGGACCCAGACTGACAAATGACTCAGACACACAAACACCCAGGCCTGGGCAGAGGTGTCTGGATCAGAGATGCGTGCCTCGGGAGCTGGGACACCCTGGGCCAGCGGTGGAGCTGGCGCTCGTGGGGAGGGGCCTTCCCCCTGGGCCTCTGGCTCCCCCAGCCTCAAACATCTGCCTCAGCTGCCTGAAATGGTGTCACGGACCCCGTCCCACTTTTGAGCACTTGCTGTATACCAGACTCTTACGGACACGAGTCATCGATCTTAAAGGCTTGTGAAGACCCCTGTCTCCATAAGAGAAAGTGAGGGCTGCTGAGGGTTAGTTCCTATTAATGTCACCGTTATCAGGTATTAATTACAAGGTGATCCATCCAAGCTCACACTCTAATCAGCGTTAATCCATGTCACAATGATGACCTCTGGCCCCTTTGCACCCCCAGCCTGCTCCCGGCACCCCAGCCTGGGGGTTGCAGAAATTCTAGCCCGCCTCCCCAACTTCCAAACCCCGCTCTGAGCACAGCCTGTACTTCCCTTGGGCTGATCCCGTGTGATGAAATGAGATTCCGTGAGTCGCCCAGATCTGCAGCATCTTTACCTCCAGAGGTCTGCTGAGGAGGGCCCAGTCGCCTTTGGGGAGGCCGAGATGCTAAGGCCTTTCTCCTCTCCTGCCTGAAATGTTGGCTCTGGGCCGAGGCTGCCTGGTACCCCTCAGTAGGAGGCCGCCCCCTCTGGCTCGGTCATCAGCATGGTGGCCTCTCCCCTGTGGTGTGTGCGCCTCAGGCCTCCCCCTGCGGGCCCTCAAGGACTTCCCTTCTTCCCTCTGTCCCTCACCCTCATGCCCCATCCCACCTGTAACCTTTTAGTAGCAGGAACCACCCTCGATATTCCCTCCTCGCTTGTCCCAAGTCGGGCTCATCCCCACCAGACCCCTTGTGGTCTCGCCCTGCACCGTCCACCCTGCAGCCACTGGCCACATGTGCTTACTGAGCACTTGAAATGCGGCTAATCCAAATCGAGACGTGCCCTGAGTGTTAAGCCACGCTCCGGTTTTAAGACTTAATACAGAAAAGAATGCAAAATACATCACGAATAATTTTTTATATCTGTTATCTGTTCAAGTGATAATCTTTTAGATATATTGGGTTAAACATAGCTTAGTTTTACTTATGTTTCCTTTCATTTTATGTGGCTACTAGAAAGTTTAAAATCAGAGGGGAAAGCTCGGACTTAATGTCCGCAGCTGTGTCTCATGGATGAGAGGGGACGGGCCAGAGGTCCTTCACTCTGCCTTCCTGCTAATTCTCTCTTGGAGCATCTACACTGGAACCTACACTACCCAACCAGCATGCATTTCCTTCCCAAATCTCACTTGGGTCCATATGAGAAATTCATGTTTTTCCCCTATTGGTATAACCTGGACCTTATTTCCTGTGGGACCACCTGGAGGGACACTCACCCACACAGAGGTGTAAATGACTGACAAAAGTGGCCCCCTCACTGGGAGGGACCCCAGTAGGGGTCCCAGGTCTGGATGACACCCAGCTCTTCCCAGCCTAGCCCAGCAGCGCACGCTTACTCTCTCTGGTCCAAGGTCCCATGCACACAGCGCATCCTGCATTCAACGGATAAAAGGACCATGTGAAGACAAGGAAGAAAACAGAAACAACACCTCCCAGGATTCTGGAGCTCTGTCCATACCACCAGAACTCTGCCCACATCTCCTGGCGTGCCCATCTGTGTTTGTCATCCCATACTCTTGGACAACGAGGGAGACGGAAATGGGTCTGTCCTCAAACTGCCTTCAGTGATGGCCAGGCCGGTCAGTGGGGTATAAGATGAAGCACGAAGTTCAACTCAAGAACCATCAGAGAGGTTCCAGGGGCAGGGATGCTGAGGGGCACAGACCTGGAGGAAGCTGAGACCAGGGAACCTCAGCAACAAAAGTCTAGCACCTAGCCCTCCAGGACAAGTCCAGCAGCTCCACCAGCCAGAAGGAAGGAGGGCAGCAGAGCAGTGGAGTTGGGTCAGGCAAGGCCTTGAAGGCCGTACTCAGAAGACTGGACTTTATCTGAGAGGCAACTGAGGGTTTCTGAGCAAAGCAATGACATGCTGAGAGCCGAGTGGAGGCTGGGGCTCCTTTTTTTTCTAAACGGCTACACCTGGAGATGCTGGTGGACAGGGAGAGCCTGTCAGTGACTCACCTGGATGCCCAGGAGCAAGTGGGTGGGTAATGCCTGTCAGTGACAACAGTAAAGCCAAGCTCCTCCAGCACTTGGTACACCAGGCAGTTCGACATTTATGACCTTATTTAATCTGTACAGCTATGCAGGAAGGTGAGCACTGAGCAGTTGAGGACTGTTGCATTTCTTGAATGAATGAATGTTGGTCTAAATTCTAACCCCCAGTCCTTACATTATGCATTGAATGCATTGGGCTAAATTGCACTGAATAATCAGTCTGCTGGGTTTGACTCTGAATTGAGGCCCCCTCTTGAGGTGTACGGAAGCCTTGTTGGATATGAGTTCATGGAGCTCCTGTAATACAGGATGCTAAGGAGAAGGGGGGATGCAGCTGGGGGACAGGACACGGGGCCTTGGCCCTGTGGGGAGAGACCTGGCCCAGCAGCCTCAAGTCTATCCCTGCAAGCGCCCCTCCACACCTCTCCTGATCCCCACAGCAAGCCCTCTCCCGCTGGCACCAGCCTCTCTCCCAGTCCTGGAATTAATAAAGACTGAGCAGACTGCGGTTTGAAAGTCTGAAAGCCGGTTCCTGCCCACGTCACTGCTCCGAGAGAAATGGGGCCCAGCTTCTCCCCAGCACCCCCTTCCTCCCCCCTCCCTGGGAGGGGGCAGGCACGCAGATGCACCCCACCCCTCCGCCTCCCCTCCCTTCCCCCAGCAGGCACAAGTCAGGCCCTGAGCCTCAGACCCTAACCCTGAGCACCGCCACCCGCACCAAGAAGGGCTGGCTTGGGCTCATAATCTCCATGAACCACCCCTAGATCACCACCAAATAACACATATAGGAAGTAAGAGCTGTACACTTGCTGTGCACGCACAGCTTCAAGACAGTTCTGCTAGCATGCGTGCCCTTCCAAACTCTTGGAGCAGCTGCCGCCTGAGACCAGGGAGAGGAAGGGAAGGTCCAGGGTCCCAAGGTGACCCAGCATAGAGCCAAGCCTAATACCAACACAGGAGTGGTTCTTGCAGAACTAATGTAGTTACGGTAGCACTATAGGACTAGGACTAGTGTACAGAGCATTTTGGATCTGCAGACACAGTACAGAAATATATGACCACATCTTATCCATCTCTGCAATAACCTCCTAGGCGGGAATATTTATTACCATTTGACAGACGAGGAAGCTGAAGTTCTCTGGAGAGGTTAACCTGCTAGAAAGTGCTAGAACAAGAATTTAGTCCTAGGTCCTACCGAGTCCAGTGCCTGGCCTTTGGCAACTGCACTCCGGGCTGCCCCTGCAGGCCCTGCAGGCTGCTTCAGTGCTCCTGGCTGGAAGAGGGGTCCTTTAACCCCTTTCCTCTGACTTGCGGCTGTGTCCTCCTCTCATTCTCCATCTGGGCGCAGGGAAAAGCTCTCAGAACTCATGGCCTCGACTTTTCCCCCTCACAGGCTGTGATGAGGGCAGGTACCAGTTTCCCTCTCCTATCCTCTGGCTCCCAAATTTCTTCCCCACTTGGGTGAGGCGGCGTGACCCCCTCGTTTCCCACCCCACCCCATCCCCCAAATCCCTAGGGTCCCCATACCACACAGGCAGGCGGGAACAGCCCGAGTCCTTCTGGAAATGCTGGTCCCTGTTGTTTTAGCTCAGGGCCGCCCCCTCCTGGCCACCAAAGGAATGTCAGCCCGGGGAGTTCTTCTGGGGCAGGAAGAGAACCGGCAGTCTGGGGGCTCCTGAGTCTGGTCTGGGTGCTAGGGATGCTCAGCATTGGGACAGGTGGGGGCCAAGTGATAGAGGGGGGCTGGGCCACCTATCAGTCTGGATGGGCTCCCCGGCCCCCTGGTTCTCTGCAGGGCACCTGGGGTCCAGCCTGACCTTCAGCACACACTGTGGCCTCCACAGGCCTGCATGGGGCTGCACCTCGATCCCTGACAGATGGAGCCCCTGTGATGTGTCAGAGTCTCCTACATGGCCCCAGATGCCCTGGGGAATGACACCAACAGAGTCTTAACTCCCAGGCTATTCTGCCCACAGCCCCTTGGCCTCTGCAGCCATGGATCCCAGACTGACCCATCACACCCACCCCAGCTTCAGGCAGGAGGCTGTGACCTTAGCCCACAAAGAATGGAGCCCTGCAGTGCCTCAGGGTCCCCCTTCCTTTCCCCAGGTGCCCCACGGGGCAGTGCCGACATGATCTCACCTTCCCGGCCATTCTGCCCACAGGCCCTCGACCTCTACGGATACTGGCCTGGACCCTGGACCCCAGATCCACCAACACCCCTGTCCCCAGCTTTGGGCAGGGCTGTCTCTTGCCAGGTCTGGGAGTGCTGAGGGAGTCTGGAGGCTGGGGTAAGGGCAGAGGCACGGGACAGCTGGCCTGTCTCCCCACACTGGGCCCGGGGCCCAGCCGCAGGGGCGGGGGCCTGGCCACTCAGGCCTTGGCTGGGGCCGGATCTTTGGCCGGGCTGCAGGGCCCTCCCTCCCGTTTCCTCTCCCGAGGGCTGTCCTGGCAGGGGCCCCCCTCGCACTTTCTGGCGGGGAACGGGGCCAGCAGTGAAAGAACAGCCACAGAGGGAAAGCAGGAGAGAGATGGGGGAAACTCGTGTGTGTGTGTGTGTGTGTGTGTGTGTGTGTGTGTGAGAGAGTGTGTGTGTGTGTGTGTGTGCACGCACGTGTGTTTTAAGGAAAAAATCGCACAGTCCAGTCCAGTCAGACCCAGCCTGGGAGGCTGTGAGCCGGCCTTTCGTAATTGCCCCCTCCCCGCGGCCCCCTCCCCGAGGCCTCCCCCTTCTCCCGCCCTCCCGCCCGCCCTCTCTCCCTCCCTCTTTCCCTCGCAGACCGACAAGGCAACAATTACGCTTTGGGGATAAAACGAGGCGCAGAGAGCGGGCTGGGGCATTTCTCCCCGAGATGGCAGGTCCGACAGCTGCAGCCCTGTGGCCCGGAGCCCTCCTGCTTCTGCTGTGTATCCTCCACCCCTCGCAGCCCGGAGGTAGGCCTCACCCTGTTCCCTGACGTGCCCGCAGCCCTCGGGCCTCCCGCTCAGGTGGCTGGACCGACGGACGGACGAGAGGAAGCTCTTCACCCCCAGCATCCTCCAGGGGGTCCCAGGCAGGAGCCCCTCAGCCACTGGATCCTTGGAACTGCCCCTCCCGGGAGCCAGCCGTGCTGAGCAGAAACCTGTCACACGATCGCCCCATGACTCAGGGTAGCCCCAAACCAGCACCGGCTTCTGCTGCCCCAAGAGGGCTGATGGGCCCTGCTCTGTCCTGGGGGGTCTCCCGGTATGGGGGTCGCGAGCATGCTGGGGAAGGGCTGACGAGGTCCCGTCGGGTCTGTGGGCACCAGCAGTTTGCACACCTGTGGACCTGCCGGGTGTGCGCGTGTGCCCTGGGGGCAGGGGACCTGGGCTGGAGGCCAGCTCAGCGGCAGTGAGCTCTCTGACCACAGGTTCCTTGTCCCCTGGGAAGTCAGGACGCGCTCGGAGCAAAGTCAGGGTTAAGTTGATTATAGGGTTGCGAGTTGGAAAGCTGCCGCTGTGGTCTGTCCCTGGTGAGAAGGGCTGGGAGCACGCGTGTAGGCGTGTGAGTGTGTATGTGTGAGTGTGTTACATGCTCTTGCACAGGTGTGCATGTTGTGTATATGCCCAGACGTGTCACCAAATAGAGGAGGAGGTTTCTGCGAGGGGATGAATGTTCACAGGTTCATCCTTGGACAGGTGTGTGTGTGTGTGTGTGTGTGTGTGTGTGTGTGTATGTGTGTGTGTGTTTGGGAGGAGGGGTGTTGTAGGTACGTGAAAGTGCCTGTTAGCATGTGTAAAAGTCTGCCACCCAACAGGCATGTATACGTGGGAGATCTGGTGTCCAGGTGTGTCATTGGGTGTGGTTTGTCACTGTGCATGTGAGTGTGTGTGTATATGTGTGGTATGGAACACAAGCGAGCACAAGGAAGCTAGGGAAGGTATCCGTCTCCTGGCAGAGGGAGAGTGGTGAGTGGCAGGGGCTTGAGTGGACCTCGGGGCACTCCTGGACCACCTGGCCTTGGGTCCCGAGGGTGCCCCCCCCAGGGCTGCTAGCACCTTGGGGGACCCTGGGAGTGGCCTACCAGGGGTCCCTGACGGTGCTCCTGGCCACGGGAAAAGAGAGGTGCAGGCAGCCTCACGAGCCTTTGGTGGGGTAGCCTGGGTGGGGTCTGGTTTCCGGGAGAGTCTTCCTCGCCATGAGAACCGGCCCTTCAGTGGCGGCCAGCGTGGGGAGGTGCACCGGTTGCAGCAGGGCCAGGCCGGACGGCTGGAGCAGGGGGCTGGGCAGGAGCAAGGGCTCCCTCCGTGAGATTGACCAGCTGGGCAGGACCACTGGGAGCAGGGGCTTCCTGCAGAGGTCAACTCCTGAGCCTGGGCGAGGCCAAGGGATGGTGTGCACCCTCAGCTGGGGCCCGTGGAGGGCAGTGAGACAATCCCAGAGGAGCAGCTGCACCCGTGCCCGAGAGTAGCAGCGCTGGTCCTGTCTGATCCTCCTCCCTGGAGTTTGGCCCCCGAACATCTGCCTTCCCAGAGAGAGCTCCCACCTAGAGCATGATGGTTAGTCCCCACAGGAGCCCTGGGAGTAGAGGATTTTTATCGACGCTTTTCTAATGGGGAGACTGAGGCTCAGACAGGCTAAGGCAGCCCCAGGGGGATTAGTACCAGCCAGCTCTCTGCCCTGGGCCAAAGATGAGTTGGCCAAAGATCCAGGTTCTGAGCAGCATTTGGGGAGGGGCAGGCTGGGGGCCAAGTACTCTGGGGTGGGCCTGCCCTAAGAAGAATGCATCCTCAATGACCGGGCTAAATGCTCCGTTGGTCCTGTTCTTTCTTTGCAAACATAACTCTCAGCTCTGTCCCAGGTGGTAGAGTAGCTGGGTCCAAATAAGGGGTGTGTGAATTGATGATGTGTTCTGGGGTTTGTGCCCAGAGCCTCCCAAAGGAAGTCTAGAGAGATGGGACGTGGGAGGGGCCCCCAACCCAAACACATATGCGCACACACGCACACACCTGCCTGGCTGTCCTGAGGGAACCCAGCTTCCCCCCACCCCAAGAAGATATTACCCTCATGCGTTCCCCAGTTCCAAAGAACCGTGTTGCCAGGGGAGACAAGGAAGGGGCATCCCGGGAAACCTCTGTGATGGTAAAAGTTGTTTAGACCCATTTAAGATGGGTCAAAAGTAGCTTTGAAGATCAGCTGCCACGAGAGAGAGAAATTACATCAGTTATAATTGGGACCAGCTGCCCCAAACCCCCAGAAATTTTATCATTTTGGTTTTGGGTGTTTGTTTGTTTTCTTATTTCGGAACTGAAGACGGTTTGCAACAGGAATTTTTCAGTCCTGGCTGCATAATTGGAGTTACCCGGGAACTTGAAACAATTCTGATGTGGGGTCTCACCCAAGAATTCTTGCTTTATTTGGTCTGGGGAGGGATCCAGACCTGTAGGTCTTGTAAAAAGCTGCCCAGGTGACTGAGGCGCCTCCGGGACCCTGGACCTTGGGGTTAGGGGTTGATCCTGCTCCAAGTTTGCTGGGGCCAAGGCAGGAGGGCAGACGTGTCCGGGGGAGGGAGGGGACAGAGTCAGTCACTGGAGGATTGTTTTTGAAAAACCCTTGGCGGCCTTTCTCCGTGCAAACGACAAACAGCTTCGTGTGGTCTTATCTGCGCCCCAGGCCAGCCCCCTGGACTTGGAACTGGCAAAGCCCCCTGCCAAGGCCTGCTGGCCTGCTGCTTGCTCCCAAACAGCCATCTCCCAGATCTTTGAACCCAGATCAAAGAATCTGGAACGCAGAATGCCCTGCGTGTGACTGGGGTCAGATGTGGTTCCTGGGCCAGGCATTTCATTTCTCTGACTCTTGGTTTCCCTGGCTGAAAAATGGGGAGAAACATCCCTGCCCTACTTACTGCCTAGGGCCAGTGGGAGGCTCCAGCAATGAACATTGCAAAAAAATAAATAAATAAAGTATCAAGTAAGAGGACTGTGGGAATGCAAATTTTAAAAACTGTATATTCTCTTATTCAGAATTTGCTATCTTGGACTGATCAACCCTTGTAATTCGTGCACGTTTATGAGGTTTAGTTTTCCCTCTTGCTACTCATGCCACGTTTTGTCCAGTGGGGAGGCAGCCCGTGTGTAAACAGAGATGCAGTAATGGAGGAAGCTGACAAGACTGGGAGAGGGGGTGGCCTAGAGGAGTCCCAGGAAATCCAGAAAGGCTTCCCGGAAGAAGTGACATTTGAGTTAGACCTTGAAGAAAGGTAAATGTTCGAGGAGCTTCTGTGGATGAGAGGTGGGCCTCAGTCTTTGGGGCTCTGGGAGGCAGAACTAGAGAGACAGAGAGGCAGATTCTATCTCAGTAGGAGGAAGATCTCTCTGCAGGTAGAGCAGACAGCATCGGGAGGTGGGAATTTGCCTGTCACTGGAGGCGTGCAAGCAGGAACACAATGGGATGTTTGCAGAAGGAATTTCAGCCCAGGCCAGAAGACAGTTACGATCCCTGAGAGTATAGGATCATGATTCTAAGATGCAAGAGACAAGTTCCACCCTGGGCTAGCCGGTGAAACAAGCCAAACCCACATAAAACAAGACAAGTATGCTCCAGGCCAACTGCTTTGGGCCAGATGAGCAGTGAGAACCACAGGCTCAGAGACGGCAGGGGGGAGAAGCTGAGCCCAGTCTTGGTGGAAGGGTAGGACTTGGATAGAGGAGAGGGCATTCCTGGCAGGAGGAACTTCTCAGGCCAAGGAGGGGAGGTGGGAAGGAGGATGCCCCTTCCCATGATGGGGCAGGAGAGGAGGCTGCTGCCTTTCGAAGGCCTTTGATCAACTACTGTCTTAGTCTATTCTCACCTCTCCTGCACTTGAAGAGAGGCCGGGCGTGGATCCTTTACACCCACTAAGCCTTCCCTATTTCCTCAGTGCAAAATGGGGATCAAAACCCCTGGCTCCCCAGGCCGTCATGGTTCAGGCACGGAGTTTGGCAAACACTGTTGGGATCTGAATCATAGGGGTGGAGAGTAGGGAGAAGAAAGAGGTTGGGACAGAAGAAGCAGAAGGAGCTGGCAGGCCCAGGAGGGGCCTGGCCACTGGTCAGGGAACAGAACCCCAGGAGAGGAAGTGGGGCTTCAGCCAGGCCAGCCCGAGGTGGGGAGACCCTTAGGCTGGTTGGGGATGGAACAGGTCAGACCAGACCCACAGGCAACCTCCTTGCCTCCCCTCCACCTAACTCACCCATCCTTTATTTATTTTATTTGTTGTTATTTTTGCGGTACGAGGGACTCTCACTTCCGCGGCCTCTCCCATTGCGGAGCACAGGCCCCGGACGCGCGGGCCCAGAGGCCACGGCTCACGGGCCCAGCCGCTCCGCGGCATGCGGGATCCTCCCGGACTGGGGTATGAACCCGCATCCCCTGCATCGGCAGGCGGACTCCCAACCACTGCGCCACCAGGGAAGCCCCCACCCATCCTTTATTGGACACCTACTGTATACCTGGCCTTAGGCCATGTACTGTGCAGTGAAGTAGAAACAAAGTGTCACCTTTTTTTTTAAGCGTTACCGAGTGCCAGGCCCAGGGTAGGACAGGTCTCTTGAACTCTTTGACAACTCGCAGCAACCTGGCAAGGCAGCAGTTATCAGCCCCACGTTGCTACAAAGGAAACTGAGGTTCAGAGAGGTTAAGTGACTTGCCTGAGGTCACACAGATGGTAAGAAGTGGCACAGCCGAGATTAGAGGCCAGATGGGTCTATCCTGAGCCCCTTGCTCCCTCCAACCACCATGTCGTTCCTGCAGTCTGCCCTGGAACAGAGGGTTAGAGAGAGAGAAAGGGGAGGAGGGAGAGAGGCCGAGGCAGAGAAAGGCCTGGAGCACAACAGGGCAAGGCACATAAGAGACAGAGCTCAGAGCTCGGAGCCGGAGGCCAGAGCCAGAGAAGGCATCAAAGGCCTGGGGCGGACCATGTGTGCACTTGGCAGCCGATGACAGGACCCAGGCGCTCATTCCCAGCAGGCCCAGCCTCCTGGGGCCACTGCCCTGAGCCCCTGAGGCTCTGAGCAGACTGCTTGGACACTCCAGGCCTGGATTGCAGTGCCTGGGGGGCCTCAGGCCCGGGGGGGAGGTAGGGGGGTGGCGCCGGGACTTTGGCACGGGGTGGCCATGACAGCTTGGCATCCTCCACCCTGCTGGGCCATGGCTTAGGCTGACAGGGCCCTGGGGCCAGCAGGCCAGATGTCTGCTGGGCACACTGCAGAGCTGCCCGACACTGTCCCCCAACCCAGTCCGCGCCCCATTCGGCAGGGTGGTGCTGGGGCCCGGGCTGGGGCACCGGCAAGGCGGCTTGTCAAGGCTGGGGCCGTTCTGTGGCGGTGCAGTCGGGGCCTGGTGTGCACCAGGATTGTCTGTTGCCATGACTACGTGCAGGCTGGGTCTGGGGCCATCACAGCATTCCCCGGTGAGAGCTTCACTGGTCCGTGGGGACTGAACTCGTGATCTGGGCTGGGCAGACAGCCCCTGGACTGGCCAGTGAATTAGCTTTTCCTTCGGAAACTATTCACTTTGCTCATTCATGGTGTCCCCCTCTGGGCCCCGGCGCCTCCTTAGACAGCTCTGTGTCAGACGGCCAGAGCACCACCCAACCACTGCTGCCCGGTGGCTGAGGACGCGGACCTCACGCCGTCCTCTCAGCGTGGGAATGGCTGCACTTTTGTCGGCAGCAGCCACAATTCCTTACCGCTCACTGTCACAGTCCGGCCTGCCCTCACACAGCTCTGGCCCCCTCTCGTGCCGCTCAGGGCTGGAGAGGCTTGGCTGCCCAGCAAAAGGTGCTCAGACCCAGCCCCATGCCAGGCTCTCTCCAGGTAACGCAGTGCAAACCGTTATGCTCAGAGGAGTAGCCTGGCTTTGAATCCAGGCTCAATCTCTTTCCACCTGTGTGACCCCCCCCCCCTTGCACATCCCTTAACCTCTCTGAGCCTGACTTCACATCTGTTAACATGAAGATAATAACCCCTGCCCTTCCAGCCTCACCAGGCCATTCTGAGGAGCATGAACGAGAAAATGCTTTGTAAACATTATTTGCTTAGCCAACCTAAATTGCTTTGCAGACACGCAGTATTATTATCATCACCATTATCTCTATCGTTTTTATGCTTTTATTCATTCTGGCTGATGGGGGACTCTACCTACTTCATTCCAGGGGTCCCAGGGGCTGTTCCCGGCGGAGTGCCTGGAGGTGTCTTCTTCCCAGGTAATGTACATGAAATTGTCACACTCCCAGGTAAGACAGATGGTGATCACATTTGTGAGAGGTGCACTTTGTGACACTGCAGAAGGGAAGAACATTGGCACACCTACCCCAGAGGACCTATAAGTTACTCCTATTTTAAAAAGCAGTTACATGATGCTATTTTACAACTATTAAGAGCACAAATTTTCTGAAAGATGAAACGCAATGCTTGTGAGACTGTCGGAAAGTGGCCGCCTCACCGATCCCTGCTGTCTTAGTCTTCGAACCATTCACCTCACTCTTGGAAACCCATTCAAAGGAAATAATTGAAAAGAAGAGAAAAAGAACCATCTGCCCCAAGGTTCGTAGGAATGTTCCTTGCAAAAATGCAAACAAGAAACCCACCTGACTGGAGGGTGTGATTAAATAAACTTATATGATGCAACTACTAAAAATTATGAATATGCTATCTGTCGGGTAACATGGTAAAGTGATTTTCAAGTAAAAACAATATAAAAGCAAGGACTAGGTGCAGATGGAGATTGGGCCCCCTCCAAAAAAAGAAAATGGGCAGAATATTAACTCAATGGCATGGTGGGGGGTGGCGGGGGGCGTATTTTCTTTTTTTAACATCTTTATTGGACTATAATTGCTTTACAATTTTTCTTTTAATTTAGAAAAAAGCATAATGTCTTAAAGTAGATTGAAACGTCAAACCTAATATTTTCAATACTTACAATGGGTCTGAGTGTTCAGAACCAACGTGGAAATGAGGGCAGCTACCAGCGCACTCCCAGGTACACACAGGCACACAGCTGTTTCCCCGATGAGATGGATGAGGAAACAGAGGCTCACAGAGGTCAAGGCTTGCCTGAGGTCATATGGCTAGGCAGCGGTGGATTTGACCAGGGTCAATGGATGGCTTCCTGGCAGGGACCCTGATGGTCCTCTCTCTCTCTTTCTCTCTCTCTCTCTCTCTCTCTCTCCCCTCAACACAGGCGCTGGTCTCGGAGGCCTGGGAGGAGGTGAGCTCAGACACCAAACTTGGTTCCTCAGCGATGGGGTCTGGGTCTCACTCTAGTCCACATACGTGCTCAGATCTGAGAACCTCAGAAGGCCCAGACATTAAGGGACCCCTCATTTCACAGACCGAGCATCCACTGGGGAGGGATTTGTCTAAGAACTAGAATTCACGAGTCCCCTAAGCCCCTCCCCCTGGCCTCTTTCCCTGGGGGCCCTGCCTTCTTTCATATTTCTTTCTCTTTTTTTTCAAATTAATTAATTTATTTTTGGCTGCGTTGGGTCTTCGTTGCTGTGTGCGGGCTTTCTCTAGTTGCTGCGGGCGGGGGCTACTCTTCATTGAGGTGCGTGGGCTTCTCATTGCGGTGGCTTCTCTTGTTGTGGAGCACGGGCTCTAGGTGCACGGGCTCAGTAGTTGTGGCTCGCGGGCTGTAGAGCGCAGGCTTAGTAGTTGTGGCACACGGGCTTAGTTGCTCCGTGGCATGTGGGATCTTCCCGGACCAGGGCTCCAACCCATGTCCCCTGCACTGGCAGGCAGATTCTTAACCACTGCGCCACCAGGGAAGTCCCTCTTTCATATTTCTTTTGATCCTCAGTAATATCCCTGCAAAGCCAACTGCGCGGGAAGCATCACCCCCTTCAGAGGCTGGGAAACAGTGTGAGAGAGGGTAACCCCCAGTCAGGGCCAGAGCTGGGCTTCCCACCCAGGCATGTGGACACTGGGCTCCCAGCAGCTCCCTGTGCAGAGGGGAGGATCATTCCTCACCTCACAGTGAGACCCCCCAGTACCCTGGGGGATCGTGGTAGGTCAGGTGGGCTGGGACTCCCCATTTACCACCATCTCTTCCCTCTGCAGCACTGGGCCCTGGAGGCAAACCACCCAAGCCAGGTAAGACCGGTGGCCTCAGAACACTGAGTGAGTGCCGACGGGGTAGGGGAGGGAAGGGTCCGCAGAGCTGTGAACCCAGCCTATGGACGGTGGAGGGAGGGAAGTGGTGGGCAGCAACAGCCCCTCTGCCCCCTAGTCAACCCCACCTATGACCTGGCTAGGGCCAAGCTCTGGGGCATCCAGGGTCAGGAGGCTGGAGGCAGCTTGCTGTCCTCCATGTGTGAGGGGTGTCTGGCACCTACCCTGCCGGTGCCTATGTGCCCAGCTGCCCTGACTGTCCCCTGTGCACAGAGTCCCAGAAACAGCCCTGGCGCTGGAGTCAAAGGTAGGAATTGATGTTCCAGTGGCCACCAAGCCTGTGGGCTCAGACACAGATGGTGGGCCCCATACTCTGCCTGAATGGTCTCTGACCACAAACCAAGCCCTCTCTTACTCCAGGCCAAGATCCTAGATGTCCCTGTCCTTAATGACAATCTGAGCCCTTATCCTGACCCCAGGCTGAATCTTGACCCCAGACCAAGCCCTGAACCTAACCCTAGGCTTCACCCTGACCCTGGCCCCAGATGAGCTTCCTTCCCAGGCCCCTTCCAGCTGTGTCCAGACCAAGGAGTTTTCCAGTATGAAGATGTGGCCAGATCTATCCCGGCCTTGCCCATGGGGCTTGGATCTGCCACTAGGGTCCACCATCAGCTCCAGGGAACACACCCCCAGGAAAGAGGGAGGGCGGCTTCCTCCTCCAGGAGGCCCTGGTGGATAAGGATCAGGTGGGGGAAGGGGCGTCTCTGTCCGGATTTATGGCCCTAAGAGCATGAGACGCTTCACATGCCGCCCTGGTACCCCCCACCCTGATCTGTGTCTCCCTGGCTCTGAAGCCTGGGACTGCAGGACAGTTTGCATGTCCAACAGCTCTTACGAAATCCAGATATTCGATGATTCAAGTGCAAGTGAATCTACAAGACCCAGCTTCCCCTTCCCTGCAAGCCCATCTGGGTTATGAAACTACAGGGCTGGGGCCAGGCGAGAGAGATGCAGGAGGGCAGGAGGTCTGGGCAAGGGGTTTGCTGGGGTCTGTTGGGGTCTGCAAGGCTGGAGCCCTCGGGATTCACTGCTTATCCCGCCTGAACCTGTTTCCTATCTTCTCAGAGTGGTGGGTGATCTTAGCAGGGTCTTTGACGGCAGAGAGAGAACAGGGAAAGGCTAGATAAACAAAGGTGTGGAATTAGGATCATGCTTAGCTGTGAAGACCCAAATGGTAGCGGTCGTGACTGCAGAGCTAGAACAGGGATTCATTGATCCCATTGGCAGCAGGGGACACACGGCGGGTTGTGACGAAACACCGAAGAGAAGACTGTGAAAACTGCATTCAGTTGCGGTTGATAAAGTGAAGCTTTTATTGATGAAAGATTTAGTTTAGACTTCCAAAAGAACTTCTGGCTCAGGGTGAAGGCGCAGACCGAGAGGAAAGTCAGAGCATCTGCTCATGAAAAGGGGCTGGACTCCATGACCTCCCTGAGGTCATCTTTCAGCCTTAGGACTCTGAGCTACAAAGGCCTGGACAGGGCCACAGTGCCCCCCCCCCCACACACACACAAAGGGCAGCTCCCCACATCCGGGCAACAGGGACGCCTGGGCCTACCCAGATGGGATGGAACTGGGCACAGACAATGCATGTCATGCTTGGGAACAACTAATCCATTGGCGAGTGGAGGGTGGGTGGCCTGGCAGCTGCTCCACCTGGGCCTCGGCCGGTGGCCCTGCCTGGGCTCTCAGTGGGGGACCAGACAGCTGGGAGCCAGCCCCACCTACACCCCCAGCACCGGCTGGAGGCCAGTCACCCACGTGAGAGGACAGGGGGGAGCAGAGGGGCCACCCACCGGTCACCCTGGCAGGCTGCAGACGCTCTGCACCCTCTGCCCACGAGCCCTCTGGTCCCAGGAAGGTGGGGAACATGCTGGCCGTTTTGTAAGTGGGGAAACTTGAGTCTCAGAGAGGTGAAGTGACTTGCTCTTTCATGCAAGGAGTAGCTTGGGACAGCGGGATTTGAATCCAGGGCTCTCCGACTCCAGGGGAGAGAGATGGTTGGGTAAGCCAGGCCCCCGGGCAACCAGGGAGTCCAGCCCCTCTCTCCTTACCCCTCTCTCCTCCATTCTAGGGGCTGGACTCCTTGGGGCATTTGGGCCAGGTGAGTCCACAGGAAGGAGGGCATGTAGCTGGTCATGCTACAGGGTGGCCCTGGGACCAGACAACTCTGGGGGAGCACGGGACGAGGGCAGATGGCCGCACAGGGGCTGCATGCCCCACTCCACGCACCCAGCCTCTTCTCACTTCCTGTTCGGTCCCCATCCTCTCCTCCCAGCCCCTCTGCGGTAAGGAAAGGCCCGAGCATGTCCGCTGCCCTGCTGGAGCTCAGGACACAGGCCTGGCTGGAGAGAAACCCCTGCCAGAGTTGGGGAGGGGCAGGGCCTGCAGCCCTGGGAAGTGGACCCAGACACACCCCACGCCCAGCTAGACCACACCACACCTGCCCGGAAGGGAGACTGGCCGGAGTCAGAGGCCCATCTTACAGAGGGGCTGGCTGGGTTTCAGACAGGCCAGCTCACAGAAGTAGGAAATGGGGTCGGGGGACCACACCCAGTGAAAGCTAGGTGGACTCTCCAGGGCTCAGCAGCCCTGCATGTTTGAGGTCGGTCCCCAGAGGGGCCGCCCCTGAGCTTGGAACCCTGGTGGCCAGGACTGGTGCTTGTGGGAGAGATTCTCACATAATTGGAAACAAACCCAGCACGGTTGTGAACTCCAACCTGATTGCCCATCGGTCCTGGCCAAAGCCGTGGAATGTCTCCTGGAGGGGGAAAAGGAGAGATTGAGCCCAGATGTGGGAAGGAGAGAGCCAGAGGGACCCATTCGGCTGTTCATAAACATTTTAGCATCTGTCTGCAGGCAGGGAGGCTCCCGGACTGCAGGGCAGGCTAGACGGATGGACAAAAGGGGCTCCAGATACAGGGGAGAGGGCGTGGCCTGAGGCAGGGGACCCCTGCGAGGAAGCCAGTGAGAGGCCCGGGGTGGGGCAGCTAACGTGGAAGCAGAGCAGGGCCTGGCCTGGGTGAGATCTTGCCGGCAGCTCGTGCTCAGCCCCAGCCTTCACAGAAAGCCCCTCTGGGTCCCTCGTTAGGTGGCGGGCCTTCTAAGGGAAGTGAGGTCTGGTCAGGGCGTGTTGTACGGAGTCAACACAGTCAGTCCACATGGCACATAGCTGTTGGTTGCTAAACAGCGGCTGCTACTTTATCAGATTGGCCCCTGAGTACTAAAGGTTTGAGTCCAGCTTAGGGCCCTGAGCGGCCACACGCCGACCACAGCATTGCCAGGGTCCTGCCCCTACTCCACGAGACCCTTTCCACCCTGAGCCCAGGAACGATGCCCCACACCAGCCCCTCACCTGGCTCTGTCTTCTTCTCCCTGGGGGCCGGAGGGCTCGTAGGCGCTGGCCTTGGGGCAGGTTAGTGTTGACACCAGGCAAGATGCCCCTCTGGGGGCCAGAGCATCTGCCCAGTATGGAGGGCAGTTGGGGGTACAAGGATGCAGACCGGGCCTGTCCTGGGCACTGTTGTAAGGGGTGGTGCTGAGACCGCTGTCCAGGGCACAAGGGAATCACAGCTGGGTCCTGGGTGCTGTTATAACCTAGTAACAAGAGCTGGAGGGAAGCAGCCCCAGGAGCCCAAAGGAGTCGCCCACCTCGGCGGGGCTTCAGGAAGGCTTTTTGGAGGAGGGAGGTGTGGAAGTTAGACCCCGAAAGATCCCTGCGGTTTGTCAGGCCGGGCGGAGCAGCCTGCCCCAAAGTGCCCACTGACACCGCACCCCGTCCTGGAAGCAGCAGTCACAGCTTTGCGTGGAGCAGAAGAGCCTTAAATGTACCTCGTGGGCAGCGCGGGCCGGGGAAGGGCTGTGGGCAGGACCTCACCCCGTCCTCCTCTCTGCAGGGCTTGGGGCCTTTCCTGCAGGGGCCTACCCAGGAGCTCTGGTGCCCGGCGGCCTGGCTGGCGCTGCTGCAGCCTATAAAGCCGCTGCCAAGGCCGGTGAGTGTTACCCTTTGGGACGTGCCATAAGCCCTCTGGCCTCCGCAGGCTCTCCACTTGGCAAAGAACCTTTCCTGAGGGGCAAGCAGACGGGAGCCTCAGCTCCATCTCCTGGGGGTGTGGGGAGGCAGCCAGCTGTGCCCGAGTCTCAGAGGTGGTGGCAGACCCAGACCTCAGCCCCGGGCCCTCCTGCCTGTGACTGTTCCTGGTGTGACCTCTCTCCTCTCCCACTCCTGGCTCTGTAGGTGCTGCGGGGCTTGGTGGGGTCGGTGGCTTAGGAGTGTCTGCAGGTATGGAGGCGAGACCTGGGTGGCCCCGGCGAAGGCCGTGGGGGTGGGGGGTGGGGGTGGAGCCCACTCTGTGGTGGCCCCTTCCCTACCAGGTGCAGTGGTACCTCAGCTCGGAGCAGGAGTTGGAGCAGCAGGGAAGCCCGGGAAGGTGCCAGGTCAGTGTGGATGGAGTCCCTGGGGGTGGAGGGCAGAGGTCAGGGAGGAGCAAGAGCTTCTAAGGCCCACAGGGCAGGAAGGACAGGGCCCGGCTGCAGCAGGGCAGGGGGCATAGCCAGGCCCAGAGCATGGTGCCGTGTCCCAGATAGGGGCGAGGGGCCCTGGTCTACCTCCCGGGCCCTTCTTCCAGGACCTTGGAGCAGACCTCAGAGACAGACTCTGTGGCAGCCACATTCAGGCGACAGATGGGGACGCTGAGGTTCAAAATAGGGAGTCGGCGCAGAAGGGCCCGCCCGTCACTGCGGAGCGGGGGGTGAGCCCGAGGTGGGCCGACTCCCCATCCGGTGTTTGTTCCTCTGCACCAAGCCCTTGAGGAAGTGACTTCAGGTTAAACAAAAGGCTGCCTGAGTCCACACAGCAGGGAGGGAACATCTGGAAGCTGTTAACCCAGAGGTGGGCTGGGCCGGCCATGTAAACAGGCTCCAGGAGATGGGACAAATCCACGCACAGAAGGGTTTGCAGATGACTTCCGGAACTTACAGGAGGAGGGCTGCAGCCACTGCATGTGTCCCTCGCCGTTCCCGCCGGGCACCCAGGTGGCTGGCTCGGGAGCCCCAGAGCTGCCACGGCAGGAAGGGCCTGGAGGGGCCCCTGGAGGCCAGGCTGCCACTCACTCTCCTTCTTTGGCCACAGGTGTGGGGCTCCCAGGTGTATACCCAGGTGGAGTGCTCCCAGGCGCAGGTGAGAGCAAGCAGGAGAAGGGGACCCTGTAGCAAGGAGAGCAGACCCTGGCAGCCTCCCCGGTGGCCCCCCACCTCTCCCGAAGCCGAGGCCACCAGAGACCTTGGGTCCTGACCGGCATTTTCTCCCTAAGCATCAAAGCTCAGGCTACAGGCACCAGATCTCTGGTTGTCTTTTCCCTACGAAGATCCACAAGCTTCCCCTGGCCCCCCAGCGCCCTGAGCCCAGGCCCAGACCCAGACGTCATCACAGCCTGCAGTGGGCCCCCCAAGGACAGACCAAGTCCCCAGTGTGGCCAGCTGTTTCCCAAAAGCCATAAGTCACCAGGGGCCCCACCCAGTGCATCCGCCCTGCAGGAGGCCCTCGGAGCTGCCCCCTCAACCTCCTTTCCCCACCAGGGCCCGGCCACCCCACCCAACATGTGACCTCTTGAATTCCCCCAAAAGCCCAGACTCGGGCTGCTCTGCGGGATTGGCTGGCAGAGTGTCCCTCCCTCGGCCCCTCCCTGCCACGGTGGCCCAGCCCCAGGGGAGACAGGAGAGGTGACAGCACTGGACACTGGCAAATGGAGTGTCACCCAGCCAGAGCAGATGACTGCTTTGTGTTTGCTTGTCAATCACATCCAGTGAGAGCCCCCCAAGGTCACAGGCCTCCCCGACCTGCAGGCTCTCCCCACTTCTGGCAGGCTTCTACCGTCTGCCTTCTCTGATGAGGGTGAGCAGGGCGGCGGGAAATTAGCTCCAGTTTAGAGACAGGCCAACAGAAACACAGACGCACATGGCTAGGAAATAGGATTAAAACTTCTGACCTTGGGTCAGATGGGGAAGAAAAGTCACTACCAAAGAGGCCCTCCCCCCACCCTGTGAGCCATGCCAGTAGCTGACAGTCAGTGCAGAAGGAGGCCAGCTGTGTCACTGACGGGTGTGGTGCCAGGCTGGACCTTCCAGGCCGGCCTTCCCACGCCCACTGCGAGCCCCCTCTTTGCCCCTTCAGGAGCTCGGTTCCCTGGTGTAGGGGTGCTCCCTGGGGTTCCCACTGGAGCAGGAGTCAAGCCCAAGGCCCCAGGTATGTTGCCAGCTGGGCTGGGGACCCATGGTGGGAGTCTCCATTCCCCCTCAGTCCCCTCCGTCCTGGGGTGAGGGGCGGGGACCCCGGGCTCAGCTGGCTGAGATGGGCGGCACATCCCTCGGAGTCCCCGAGTGTGTGCGAGGCAGCATGAGCTGGGAGGCCTGGGCAGAACGGCCACGGCTCGGGTCAGCCTGCCCCTCAGCACTGCCACTGGCGCGTAGGCCCTGTGCCCGTGGTGGCAGGGCTGCAGTGATGGCTCCTTGTCACTGCAGGTGGAGGCGGAGCTTTTGCTGGAATCCCAGGTAAGGCAAGGCCGGGTCCAATGAGGGTGGGCAGGCCAACGGGTCTGCCATCCGGGCAGGAGATCCTCCCCTGGGAGGGGCTGGGCGTACCTACTGCTCCAGGCCTCGGACTGGCTTCAGCACAAAGTGACGTCAATCACAGGCCTGCTTCCCCCGTCCCCACCCTCTGTCTGGGAGCCCAAATGAGCCCAGAAAGCCCAGCAGTCTGTGCCAGATGCCACAAGGGCTACAGGCCCTGAGTGTGGCCCAAGCCCCAGGAGGGAGAGTGTCCGGCATCTTCCAGAAGGAAGTGGCTCATCATTGCGGGTTGCTCTGCTGGCCGATGAGAAAGAGGCAGGAAGGCCCTCTAGGCACTAGGATGGTTTCCGGATTCCGGATGCCACGGGAGCTCATTCTGTCTGAGCAGAAGGTGGAGCGTGAGGCTGGGGGCTTTGCAGGGGCTGCTGGCTCGAGTGACTGGGACCTCATTTTGCTCTCCTTGTTCCCACAGGAGTTGGACCCTTTGCAGGTCAGCAGCCTGGAGTCCCTCTGGGGTACCCCATCAAGGCACCCAAGCTGCCAGGTAAGGCAGAAGGAGGATTCGAGAGACACCACTCGCTGGGCCTCCCTACTGGGAAGCCAGCTTGAGAGGGGACTTGTTTGGCCACCTGTGTCTTGGGGTGGACGAGGGTAGACAGGAAACCTGGTATTAAAGCCCATTTCTGGTCGCCAGCAAAGGGAAGCAGGGGGAAGCCATCCTGCAAGTGTTGGTCTCACTCCCATGCACACACATGCACAAGTGTGCACACACGTGCACACACATGCACACACATGGACAAGTGTGCGCACACACGCACACACATGCGCAAGTGTGCACACACGTGCACAAGTGTGCACACACATGCACACACATGCACAGAGACCCATAGCCCTGATGGGAAACTGCTTGTGTTGATGGTAAGAAACACCATTCACTGGAAAGACTCCTCTGATGTCGACCCACCTCCACCCCAGCAATCAGCTCACATGATGAGCTGTTTCCTGATGGGGAGGAGAGTAAGGAAGATACGCAGACTCTGGGGCCATGGCAGGGCCTGGGTTGGTAGAAGAACGGGTGTCCCATCATGCCCTGGGGCAGGGGTGTCCTCTCCCTCCTCCACCAAGGCCTCTGCTCTCCAGAGAGCCTCTGAGAGCAGCTCACAGCCCTGGTGGAGGCGGCGCAGTCTTGGGCTTCAGTACCTGTGGGAATAGGTCTGTCTACCCAGGTAGTGGGGGCCCAGTGAGGCATGGGGCCGCCATGGGGCAGCCCCTGATCCCACACTCCATCTCCTCAGGTGGCTACGGACTGCCCTACAGCACTGGGAAACTGCCCTTTGGTAAGGCCCTCTTAGACTGGCGGGCTTCTGGCTCTCTCCAGCTGCAGGGTTCTGGCAAGGGAGCTGTGGCCCCAGCTCAGGGCTAAGAGAGCACCAGCTGGAGGGAGGGGGGTGTGGAGTCTTGGAATGGGAGTCCCCGAAGGAGGGGACATGGAACTTGGACTCAGAGAGCCTCGCTCTCAATCCTGGCCCTCGCATTTATCACCAGGTCTTGGGAGAACCAGTTTCTTCTCTGAGCCTCAGTGTCTTTGTCTGTAAAATGGGAATAACCATGCCATACACATTTGTATTTAACTCTGGCTGGGTGGGAGACAGGTGGAGACTCTGGGTGGCCTGGCCCTTGAAGGGCAGGGGAGGAGGGGGCAACCACAGTGAGGTCCACGTGGATGCCCAGAGCCTCTCGTTTCGCAGGCTATGGGCCTGGAGGAGTAGCTGGTGCCGCAGGCAAGGCCGGGTACCCGACGGGGACAGGTAAGGAGAGCCTCACCCCACTGCCAGCCAAAGGGGGCACTAATTACCGAGCCTCCATAAAGCAGGCCAGCCCGCCCTACATCCAGACCCCGGTCTGAGCCTGGAGAAGGATCCTCAACCTCTGCATGCTATGAAACCCCACATCCACACCCAGATGTGAACCAGTTGGTTTTCTTTTTTTTTTTTTTTTAATAAATCTATTTATTTATTTATTTTTGGCTGTGTCGGGTCTCTGTTGCTGTGCACGGCTTTCTCTAATTGCGGCGAGCGGGGGCTACTCTTCATTGCAGTGCGAGGGCTTCTCATTGCGGTGGCTTCTCTTGTTGTGGAGCACAGGCTCTAGGTGTGCGGGCTTCAGTAGTTGTGGCACGTAGCCTCAGCAGTTGTGGTGCATGGGCTTAGCTGCTCTGCGGCATGTGGGATCCTCCTGGACCAGGGCTTGAACCCGTGTCTCCTGCATTGGCAGGCGGATTCTTAACCACTGTGCCACCAGGGAAGCCCTGAACCAGTTGGTTTTCTTGGGGCTGGAATAGGTGGACTCTGGAGATGCAGGGGCACATTTTCCAGAGTCTCTCTCCTTCCTCTCCCCCAGGGGTTGGCGCACAGGCAGCAGCAGCAGCAGCAGCTAAAGCAGCAGCAAAGCTTGGTGAGTACGCCTGGAGTCCCTGCCTGCTAGCTGCCAGCCCCCCAGCCTCTCCATCCCTATTACCACGGAGAGCCTTCCTCACAGATAACTAACTAAGGGGGCCCCTCCCCACTCCACCCCCATTTATCCAACTTTTGCAGCGCCACCCGTTCCTCTCTTCTTCCATGCATCCATTCATTCATTCTTTTTTCCATCCATCCATTCACTCCACCCTCCAATCCTCCATTCCTCCATCCCTCCATCCATCTCTCCATCCAACCACCCATCCCTCCATCCATCCATTCATCCATCCCTCCCTCCTTCTGTCCCTCCCTCCATCCATCCATCCTTCCATCCATCTATCCACACATTTATCTCTCCATCCATCCATCTACCCATCCATCCATTCATCCATCCCTCCCTCCCTCCATCCATCCATTTCAGAGACCGGGGACAGATAAGAGCTCTGCTGGAGAATGTTGGCACTGCTGCGGGAGTCAAGAGGGAGACGTTGTTTCTACCTGGGGATAATCAGGAAGCGTTCTCAGAGAGAATATTTGATTCAGGCCTTAAAATATAGGTGGAGTTTGCCATGTGGTTAAAATAGGAGGGAATGGGTAAAAGTGTGGTTAGAATGATAATTTTAGGTGGTACCTATATGAGCATTTAAACAATTTAATAGTTTAATATCAATTTAATATGTACTATAAAACTTTTAACTAGCTCCTCAAGCCCATGATCCCTTGGTTAGTAGATGTGGTATGGCCTTCTCTATGCCCACGTGGGAAGCAAAGTGGGCATCTGTCCCCCTGTCCCAGGTGATTCCCCAGTTCAGAGTCAGATCATGGGTGGTGAAGTCTTCACCTCTACCCCAATCCCAGGGGAGCCCTTCCTGTAGCCTGTAGCACTGAGCTGGAGGCCTGCCCCACGGAGGCCCCACAAGCCCTCCCTCCAAGCCCCCAAGGCTGGAGGGGATGGCTGGAATGTGGGAGCAGGAGAGTGGGACAGCAAGGGGCTGCCAGAGCTAGGCAGCCAGGCGCTTGGATTACAAACTTGGCCGCGTCTTCGGAACACAGGGAGAGGAAGTCTTGAACATTCTTGCAGGGGCCCCCCTGGCCCGGGGAGCGGCCGCTTGTGGTTTCTCAGTATGTGGCAGTGATTAGAATGGGATTTGTCTGAAAACATACAAGTCCCTTAATGAGGGTGTTGAAATGGACACTTTGGGGGTGAGTCAAGGAACAGTGGGGTGGGGGCCTTCCCAAGCCGGCCCAGCTGGAGACGCCTGGGCCTCATTCCCAGAGGAGATTGTGCTGTGAAAAACACCAGCATCCAAGTAGCCTCCTGCCTGGCTTCGGGAGGGGCCCCTGGGAGCCACATTTGCACTATCCCCCTCCTAACAGGTGCCGGAGGAGCCGGAGTTCTCCCAGGTGGTGGCATTCCTGGCGGGCCCGGCGTGATTCCTGGCATCGGAGGCATCGCAGGTCGTGTCCATTCCAGCAGGGTGTGGAGGGTGTCCTTGAGAATGCTGTAGGGGAAGGGCCTCACCTTCTGTGGCTCTTTCTCCAGGGGTCGGGGCTCCAGATGCCGCTGCCGCTGCCGCTAAGGCAGCCAAATATGGTGAGTGTCCCCACAGGGGGCAGGACCAGGGCTCCGGCCAGCCCTGGCCTCTGCATGGGCCTTGGAGACCCTAGTCCTATAAGGCTGGATGGACTTGGCCTTTGTCCATCTGGGGCACCGTCCCTCGCCAGGCATCACCGTCATGCCTCCTTGCTTCTGCCCGTTCTGGCCACTCTGCCTGGGAGACTCTCGCCAGTGCTCTCCACTGACTGACTCAGCAGAGGGCGGGGACCCTGTGGAGCATCTGTCTCCTCCCACTTTACCCCCAGGGCCAGCCAGAGCTGCTTCGCCAACTGCCTGGGTGCCCAGTGGAGCGTTCTGACTCTGCTTTAGAGCTAGATCGCGCTCTTCCCAACCATAGATCCAAACCCTTAGAGCTCTGTCGGGGTTCCCTCACTTCCCTCCCCTTCTCTCGGGTGACTTGGATCCATGCAGATGCAATGCCCGCTCACCTGGGATCCTGCACTCAGGACCTGCCACTCCCATAGTTCCCCAGAGTCGTGCCCCTGGAGGCCCTCTGAGGTTCCCACAGGGTCCAGGCCAGGGGAACAATCCTTTCCTGCCACAGGAGCTGCTGGAGGCTTAGTGCCTGGTGGGCCAGGCTTTGGCCCAGGAGCAGTCGGCATCCCAGGAGTTGGAGTCCCAGGTGTTGGGGTCCCAGGTGTTGGAGTCCCTGGTGTTGGAGTCCCAGGTGTTGGAGTCCCTGGTGTTGGAGTCCCAGGTGTTGGGGTCCCAGGTGTTGGAGTCCCAGGTATTGGGGGCCCGGGCATCATGGGTAGACCAGGTGAGCTTGGCTCTGTGTGTGTGTGTGTGTGTGTGTGTGTGTGTGTGTGTGTAAGAGAGAGATGTTGAAATTATTGCCAAGACTTCTGTATTCTCCCTGACACCTCCCCACCCTATCCTCTTCTCTCCACACCGTTGGTCATCTTCTCTCCCTTGGGATATAACCACCTCCTAATTAACTACGGCCAGCATCATCTTGAATTCACCTTTTGGCTGTCAGTGTGCTCCTGGGGGCAGGAGCCATGTCTTTTTCATCTCTGTGTTCCCAGCCCTTAGCTGAATATGTGCTCAGTAAATGGTGGATAGATGGGTGGGTAGGTAGATGGGTGGATAGATGGATGGGGGCGTGGATGGGCAGAGGGACAGCTAGAGAGGTAGGTGAATGGCCATGGGGATGAGCAGGCAAATTGATGGATGAGAGAGTGGGTGGTGGGTGGATGAAGGGACAGATACAAGGATGGGTGGTTACATGGATGGATAAATAGATATAGGTAAAATGGTGGATGGTGAGATAAATGGGTAAATGGAAAGAGAGATGAATATGCAGGTGGGGGACAAGATAAGTTGTTAGAAGGATGGATGGATGGATGGATGGATGGATGGATGGATGGATAAGTACGTGGGTTAATGAGCAGATGAATGGGTGGGTAGAAGGCAAACACAAAATGGATGGGGAACTTCCCTGGCAGTCCAGTGGTTAAGACTCTACGCTCCCAATGCAGGGGGTGAGGGTTTGATCCCTGGTCGGGGAACAAAGATCCCACGTGCCGCCGCGAAAAAAAGAAAATCAAAATGGTTGGTTGGTTAGATATTTAGATGAATGGATAGATAGACAGATGGATGGATAAATGCATGTGTGGGTGGACAGAGAGATAAGTGGTTGAGTGGGTAGATTGAGGTCCAAAGATAGACAAATGGGCAGCCATATGGGAAGGTCAGCAGATAGATGAATGGGTGGCTGGTTAGACAGATAGACAGATGGCTTGATGGAGATATGTATGGGTAAATGGATGGACAACTCTGTGTTGGCTCAACAGATAGAAAGAAGATGGACTGAAAGACAGATGGGTGGACAGAGGGATATATATAGCGCATCTCTGCTCCATTCTGTCCTGAGCATTTGTGTTTCCCTTGATCTCTCCAGGGGCTGTGCCACCAGCTGCAGCTGCTAAAGCAGCAGCCAAAGCGGCCAAATTCGGTGAGTCCTGTGCTGACAGCTCCGCCCCACCCTATTCTGGCCTTTACTTGCCAGAACTAAAGGACCGTCATCTTCTAGTCCCCGTTGTACAGCCCAGAGAAGGGGAGTGACTTGCCCAGGGTCACACAGCAAGTCACTGGCAGAGCTGGGACTTGGCCCTGTTGGGCCCCAGGACCATGTCTCCCCCAGTTGTCTCCCACCGTGAGGCCAAGGGACTGGGTGATAGGAGAGTCCCAGTACGGCATTCCCAGTGGAGACAGTGTCCCTGACCCGCCCTGCTCTGGCCAGGACCCTCTCAGAGGAGCCCAAGCCTGGCTGGGGATAGGGGACCTGTGCGCAGTCTTTCCATCTTCAACAAAGAGGCCCTTCCCCAAGCGCTCAGAGAAGAGAGGGGCTGGAGACACACTGCGGGGTGTCAGTAGGGAGGAAATTGGTGGGGGACCCAGGTATCCCATGGTTTCCTGTCCTTCATGGACCAGACTTGGGGGAAGCTCGCATCCTCTTCTCCAGTCCAGCATGTCCCCCAGAGCCCTTCCCAGCCTCTCTCATTGAGATCATTTTCCACTTGCGTCTCTTCTCTCTGCAGGGGCCAGAGGCGGAGTGGGAGTTGGAGGTATTCCCACTTACGGCGTTGGTGCTGCGGGCTTTCCTGGCTACGGTGTCGGAGTCGGAGGTGTTCCTGGGGCTGGCCTTTCCCGTGAGCCTTAGTTCCATGCAGGGGAAACAGGGATGGGGCAGGGGCTTGGGGGATGGGGTGGGGGAGGGTAGACTGGGCTTTGCCACCGAGCTCAGGGACGAGTTGGGGGAGAGCACAGGGAGGGTCTCCAGTGCCTTCGGGGCAGGAGCGCTGTCAGCACAGTCTGGCTGAGAGCCAGCAAGGTTTCTGAGTCTCTTTCTTTCTCGGCTCCTCTTAGCTGCAGCCCAGGCAGCGGCCGCCAAGGCAGCCAAGATCGGTAAGTGCCCCAGCCCTGCCTGTCCTCACGCCCAGGGCCATGCCCTCCCTCCTCCCCACCGCAGCCCTGCTCTCCTGCAGGGCCCAGGCTCAAAGCTCAGAGCAATTCTCCAACACGAGGGCAGAGCAACGTCACACTAGGGCCTCCAGGGCTGAAATGGCCTGGGTCAAGGTCGGAAGCCCCTGGGCCCATCCTCCAAAGCCACAGTGAAGTTTTCTGCGCTTTTCAATTGCGCACCATTAGGATCATTGGTACCTGGCTTATCACCCCCAGACCAGCGCGTTAAAGGTGCCCGTCCATACACAACCACGGTGCCATTATGCAACCCCTACCTCCACCCTCTGCTCCCCCAAGAAGGGGGCACTTCAAGGGCAGAGCTGGATGCTCTTCACCCCTCCAGGTGCTGCAGGAGCAGGAGCCCTGGGAGGGCTGGTGCCTGGTGCCGGAAAAATACCAGGTGTGCCAGGCGCTGAAGGGGTACCAGGTGAGCTGTGTCCCCAACCCAGACATGGGTTTGGCTTATCTCGTGGAAGGGACCCTGGAGGTGGCCTATGTAAAGTGTACCATTTTACAGATGACAAGACTGAGCCCAGAGACAAGGGTAGAGACAAAGCAATTTCCCTTAGTTTGGAGGGAAGAGCCCCCATGGGATTCCAGATTGCTGAGTGAACCCGGCAATTCCCCTACCCGCCCCGGGGACGCTCAGGATGTCAGCCCAATAGGCAGTGGAACTCTGCTTTACCAGGGTTGGGGGGCCTCATTCACCCCTCACGGGGCCTGTCTGGTTTCTGATCAGGTGGGAGGGCCTGTGTCAGCCTTTGTTTCCCCAGCACTCTTTCTCCAAGGGGAAGAGATTAAGAATTACAATGAGATTAATTTACAGCCTTCCTTGACTGTTTTTTTCCCACCAGAAGATTTCTCTTCTGCATTTCCTCTTCTTTCTGGGAGGAAATTCCCCTTTTGAGTTTCCCCCCAAGAAATGTGGTGCTTCCTCTAACAGTTTTGGATACAGGCGTGATTAGGATTTTTAAAAACTAACATCACCTTCAGCAGAAAGCTCCAGAAATCTTTTAGACTGAGGTTTGGGAGAGACAGCTTCGGGCTGCCCTCCACCATGGGCAGAGCTAGAAGGCCACAGTCTCAGAGCTGCTTCTCAGGGAAGGGACGTGTCCAGGGCGGCCGGTGGGCCATCTGAGAGCGGGCCTGCCTCACGCTGGGTTTCCTGGGTGAGGGGACAGTTCCCTAGGGGTGGTCTCTGAGAAGCCTTTCCACCGTGGAGGGTGGGTAAGAGGGGGAAGGGATGCTGGGGACCACTCCTCACTCTTCACATCTCCAGGGGCAGGGATCCAGGCAGCTGCAGCCGCCAAAGCAGCCGCCAAAGCAGCCCCGTTCGGTAGGTGAGCCCCCTGCCAGTCCTGTCTTCGACCCTCAGCCTAGAGCACTGCTCTCTCGTGTCCCTGCTTTGGGGTTTGGCAGACCCCCCTCCTTAGGTTGTCATGTTCTGGGCGTGGGCCTCCCTCACAGCTTTTGGCCCATCTGACCACTCTGAGGGGTGTGGATGAAGTTTCTGATTAGGAAGGCAAAGTGAGAACAGGTGCTGGCGAGCCCTCCAGAACACACCCCCTACCCTTCCCAAAGCCACTGCTGCCTCCCAGTCCAGCTGGGGCCTTGCCCTGCTTCTGGAACAAATGCTGGGCTCCTCTGGGCTCCCACCCACCCCAAGGGACAGCCATGTTCTTGCTCCCTGACAAGGTTCTCCATGTCCTGCTTCATCTGAGGGCCACCCTGGCAGCCCCAGGTTCCCATACCTTCCTGAGCATGGCATAGCAAAACAGCTCACTTTAGAGCCAGAGAAATCTTAACTTCAGGTCTGCTGACCCCCAAACTCACATATGACAAACAACCCTTTTTTGTAAAACTATCATTTGCTGAGGTAATCATTACACCAGCCTTATGAAATTGGTACCCTTATGCCCATTTCACAGATGTGGAAACTGAGGCTCCAAGAGCCTAAGAGACTTGCCCATAGTCACACAGCTAAATGGTGGCTGAGCTGAGTTTGGAAGCCAGTCCTGCCTGTCTTGCAGAGCTCCCCTTACTACATAAGTCTGCCTCCATCACCCTCAGGAGTCTCAAAGGGGCCCTTGTAACTCCAAAGTTTAAGAACTCCTGATCCTGCCCAGACCTCATATTAGGGATGAAGAAGCTGAGGCCCATCAAAGGAAAGTAACTTGTCCAAGGTCACACAGCAAGTCTGTGCCCAGCTAAGAACCCAGGGCTCCTGACCTCCAGCCCGCTGCTCCTTCCATTAGCTCCTGCCCTCCTTGATCAGTACTTGGTTAAGGATGAGCTCTTCTCTGTCTTGCAGGGTTAGTCCCGGGTGTCGGTGTGGGTCCCGGTGTCGGTCTGGGTCCCGGAGTCGGCGTGGGTCCCGGTGTTGGCATTGGCCCCGGTGGTGTCATAGGTAAGCAGTGTGAGCAAGTGGGCCTGAGGGGCCTCTGAATGCTCCATGGGTGCCGTCCTTGAACCCCCTCTCTCTCCTCCCAGGAGCAGGGGCCCCAGCTGCAGCCAAATCCGCTGCTAAGGCGGCCGCCAAAGCCCAGTTCAGTGAGTGCCCTGCCTGCCTTCTCTCCTCACCCCACAAGCCCAGGCCTGGCCCGGCGTGATCTAAGCCTAAACTGGACCCCAGGACATGCCATATCTCAGGCCTGCCCTGCAGCCTCGTGAGGCTCCCAAGGCGGCAGACAGAGGGATTGGAAGTGCAGATTTGGCCTGAGGGAGACATGGGTTCGAGTCGTGAGCCACACACTAGCTGAGTGACCTCTGAGTTTCCTGTCCTCCCGTGTGGGTACCGATGGCACCTGTCACAGAGGCTTGTTAGGAGAATCAAATGAGTTCATCCAAAAGGGAGGAACAGGAGGTTAGGCTGAAAAGGGCAGTGGTGTCCAGAGTGTGTATCCCTGAATGCCAGCCTGGGGAAGGGCTGGACTTGGTGGTCAATGAGAGTTTTAGGAAGACCATTCTTGTGGCAGCGTAGAGGGCAGATTAAGGGGGTCTGGGCCCCTTCCTTGGGGTCTGACTCAGCTCCCTGAGCCGGACACCCCCAAAAGGGCCTGTTCCCTGCCTGCTGCCGCCACCCCACTCCCCATCTCCCCCAGGGGCCGCCGCTGGGCTTCCTGCCGGCGTTCCCGGATTTGGAGCCGGTGTTGGAGTTCCTGGACTTGGAGTTGGTGTTGGTGTTCCTGGATTTGGGGCAGGTGCAGGTGAGGGGCCTTCTAGGGGCTGAACAGAAACGCCCCTGACCTCAGAGGAGGGAGACCTCTCCTCCCAGCATGCCCCCTCCACTCAGAGATGTGCAATAAATTCCCCGTTATGTTCCCCTGAGCAGTTAGAGACAGCTGGGGTAACAGATGCGGGCAGGCCAGGCAAAAGGTCCTCTTCTGCCAGATTTCAGAGTTTCTGTCTCCTCAGTGGAAGGGTACCAGGGCTCCAAACTGAGAAGAAGCCCACCACCCAAGGAAGGAGGCTGGAGGTCCCTGGGGTCAGTGGTGTGTGTGGGCTAGCCTGGCTCCCCTTCAGCAGTGTGCTGTGGCAAGGGGGCCACTAGGAACTCTAGCTCTTCGTCTGCTAGTTACTGAGCCTGCTCTGTGTCCACCCTCAGGCAAACCATGCCGGGCCTAGAGGAGACGGGAGGGGACAGATGGAAGGAGGAGGCACAGTTCAGCCCTCAAGCACCCACAGACCAGACTGGTAGAGGCACAGTTAGACACTGAAGCTCTGTACTTGGCTGGGTGAGCTCCTGGCTGCAGAGCCACAGCTTCAGGGCTTTGAGAGAAGCAAAGAAGGCTGAGGAAGTCAAGGAGGGCTCCCTGGAAGAAGCAGAATCCCCAGGCACAGAGCTCAGCTGCTGACCACCCCACTTTTCCTTTTGCCCTTTTCCGCAGTACCCGGAGCCCTGCCCGCAGCTAAAGCTGCCAAGTATGGTGAGTGCACCCCACACACCATCCCTGACAGCACCTGGTCACCCGGCTCCCCTCTGCCTGGGCCAGGGCCCAATGCCTGGAGCCTACAGCACAGGGCTGGGATGGTCAGGATGGAAAAAGGCAGTTTCTAGGAAGCATCAGTGATGGTTCAGCAGACTCTGGCTCCTGCCCACTAAATGCCTAGCGTGCCTCCAGCCCCGGGACAACCAAAACCGCCCTTCACAGTTCCAGCCCCCCTGGGGGCAGTTTCACTTTGGTGAGGACCATGGTCCCTAAGACCCCTCAGGCCCTGACCATTTCATGGGGCCCAAGGCCAGGGAGGGGCCAGGGCTGCTGTCCCAGCAAAGCCAGGACTCCTCATCTGGGCCCCTGCCTCCCTGTCAGCATGACTGCGCCCGCCACGAGCCACGAGGACGTGGCAGACCTGCCCTCCCCCCACACTTGGCATTCGGGCAGCCCTGCCTGGCCAAATCCACACTGTCTATGTCCCCCTGCATTCCCGGCCTCCTGGGATCTGGGCTGGGGCCTCTGCCAGGGAACTGCCAACCAGGCCTGGCTGGTCCACGTGGGGCCAGTTTCCACCTCGGAAAATCCCAGCTTCCTCAGCCCCCGCCCACGGCGGGCCTGATGACCCACAGGCCCCTCTCCTGTTCCTCGCTGGCGGCTCTGCTGGCCTGAGATCGTCAGCCATTGCCAGGGAAACAGAGCAGTTAAGGCCTCTGGCTCCGAAGTCATTTCCTGCCCATGAAACCGTGAACACATTGCTTAACCACTGCTGTGCCTCAGTTTTCTCATCTGCGAAATGGGGCTAATAGTGCCTACGTTTCCTGCTGCCCGGAGCAGTCTGATAAGTGTGACACACGGACCATGAGTGTCCCCCTAAAGCGCTAGCTATAACTCTTGCTGCTGCTGCTACGGGCAGCTCTGTACTGGACAGTGGTTCACACTCAGAGGTCCTTTCACTATCCAAACACCTATAGGTGAGCAGGAGTAAGGATCATCTCCTTTATAAAGATGCAACTCTGCGGCTCAGAGAGGTGACAGCTATGATGAGCGGAGAAAACAGATTCAAACCCAGGGCTGTCAGGACCTGAGACTAGTCTTCCACCCTTGGCAGCCTGTGGCCACAGCCACCACTGTGACCACCTGCAGCTCCCAGCACCAGCCCGGGAGGAAGGAGAGGAGACAGGCAGGCTGAGGCTCAAGGGGTGTGCCCTTGCCCGATGCGTCAGGGCAGAACCGGACCTCAGGCCCGGGTGTCTGGTTATGGATTTCTGTCCAATACTCCTTCCACTAGGTCACGTGGCCGCAGCCACCTGTCTACTTGCCTAGTAGCCCTGGGGCCGGGAGACCCCGTCCTTCAGAAAGGGGAGGATTGACTTTTTGTCCTCTCTGCACAGGAGCAGCAGGGGTCGGGGCCCTTGGAGAGCTTGGAGATCTTGGTGGAGTCGGTGTCCCGGGTGGTGTGGCAGGTGAGTTGAAACCCCAGGACAGGCTGGGCTTGGAGGGAGACTGACCCATGGAGAGTCCCTCCCTGAGCCCCCTCTGTGTCCCCAGGAGCCGGACTCGATGCTGTGGCTGCTGCCGCCAAAGCTGCTGCCAAAGCCGCCCAATTTGGTGAGCACAGGCTTGGGGGGTGGCTGCCGCCAGGCTTCTAGGATTTGACGGGAGGGGAGGGGTTCTGACCACGCACCACGGAGCGCATATTCCCTGACCTGTCCCTGAGGCCCTCAGGGGCATTGTCTCCCAGGGCCCCAGCCCACCTCCTGGCCCCACTAACCCTCCAAGGCCCTGGGGGCTCAGGCTCCACCTGGGTCCTGGGATGATCTCCCCACCCCCCACCCCCACCTCCTCCTGCACCCCACCGCGGACAGACCAGCTGCTGTCACTTGCAGGGATTAATGCACAGCTCTCTCCTCAGGGTTGGGGGGAGTCGGTGGGCTCGGAGTCGGAGGACTTGGAGTTGGAGGGCTTGGAGTTGTCCCAGGGGCCGGGGGCCTTGGAGGTAAGGGGTACTCTGGAATCAGTGAGTGCGTGGCCGCCCCCTTCTCTGGGCTCCTGCAGTATTTGCAGGGGCCTGAGCAGGCTTAGCGAGGGCTGCCCCTTGCAGTTGGGTGTCCCAGTACTCTCCCTCTCTTTCAATTCACCCAGCCACCTCAAGTGGGAATTCATTAGGATAGTGATGGTTATGCCCATTTTCCAGAGAAGAAAAAGCAAAGTTTGGAGGGAAATTACTTTCCCAAAGTCTCTGCCATCATGGTGGACCTTATGTTAACGTTTCTCTCTCTCTTGGGTCATCATTGTGTCTCCCTACCTGACCTGGCCTGAAGTCTCTTACCCCGTGTACTCCACAAGACTGGCCACACAGTAGGAGCTTAATAAAGACTTCTGGAAAGATGGACGGATGAAGGTGGGGTGGAGGGATGGCGGAAGGATGAGTCAGTAGGCTAATGGCAGACCGGTGAGCAGGTCAGGAGGGAGACATGACGTGCGGAGGGAGGAGATATTCCTGGGCCCTCACGCTCGCCATCTCCCCAGGTGTGCCCCCAGCTGCAGCTGCTAAAGCAGCCAAATTTGGTGAGTTGCTCCCGATGCCTCCCCCTGCCCAGGCCTGCAGGCTGTTTAGACCCCACCCCCACTGCCCTGTCCCCGCCCCGGCACAGGCCTCAGTCCTGCTCACAATACCCCTGAAGGCCCATCCAGGAGATCCCTGACCCCAGACGCCAGAGGGGATGCTCAGGGTCCCTTAAACTGTGGCTCGTCCTCACCCACATCTGGCCTCTTCTCAGGTGCCGCTGGCCTTGGAGGTTTCCTAGGCGCCACCAGGCCATTCCCAGTTGGAGGTAGGGACCACCTCTGCTGTGAAATCCCCAGCTCTGGCTGGCCCTGGAGGAGGCCTGGCTGCCTAGCAGCTGGGGCTCTGAAGCTGCATCTGGCACAGGGACACAGAGAGAGGGTGGAGGGGACAGTCCAGGAAAGGAGGCATCCTGGGCAGAGGGGCAGGCCTCAGGGTCAGGTGGACACATGTGACTCAGACACCAGGCCGACGAGCTGAGGCTATGGAGCTGCATCCCCGGATGCCAGGAGGGGACCAGCTGTGTTAAGAAAGCTGCTTCGGCAGGGGGTAGGGGGCAGTGGGAGGAGGTGGTTCTAGTCAGAGAGGCAATAGGTGGCAAGGCTGGGGTGGGCCCTGCCCCCCACCAACCCCAAACCCCTCTGCAGGTGTCGCAGCAAGGCCTGGCTTCGGACTGTCTCCTATTTTCCCAGGTATGACCAGGCTCCCCCGCCCTGGGCCCCATCCTTCCTCCTTCCCTGGTTCATCTCCTGCTCAGAAGGGCTGAGCCAGGACCCGAAGGGTACCCCGCGCCCTCAGATTGCACAGAGTTGGGTTTCCCCTTCTCCTCTCCCTCCTGTGCCAAGCCAGGGAGCATCAGCTCTTCCAACACACCACGTTCATATGAGGCAAACTGAGGTTCAGAGAGTGCCAGGGACACGCTCAGGGTCACACAGTCACTGGTAGAGGCAGAGCCAAGGGCTTCCAACAGCCAAGCCCAGAACTTGGCCCCCCCTCAGACGAGGCTCAGGCTGCTCGGGAGGGCTTGGCGGGCACCCCAGAGGTGGGCACACTCACGACCTCTCTCCTTGCCTTGTAGGTGGCGGAGCCGGGGGCCTGGGAGTTGGCGGTGAGTCTATCATAAGAACAAGGGGCCCCGTTTCAAGCAGGGCTCTGAGCTCCTGCTGAGGGAGCGGCTAGTGCAGCCACGGCCCTGGGCTGGCCCTGGGCATGGGGACCCGAGGGAGCCCCACGGGGAATCACAGAAGCTGAAGTCAGCCCTGGGAGGTGGGGATATGGGGACCCTGATTCCTGGGGCTCCCAGCCGGGCACTCGACTGGGCACCAGGAGTGAGACAGGGACCTGGGTCAGCCCGGGTCTCAAGGTCTAACCAGAGAGGTTGACAAGGTCCCATAGAAAAGGAAAGAAACTGTAGGGAAGCACAAGCCCTGTTCAAGCAGGCGGTCAGGGAGGCTGAGCTGGAGCCTGTCAGTGGGCGTAAGGCTGCCCCCGGGAAGCGTGGCCAGGGTCTGACTGTGGTGGGAGAAGGTGCCGCAGAGCTGCTCAGTCCTCCACAGGCAGCAGGCCATCTGCAAGGAGCGAGGTTGGACAGGAGGGTCGGGCCGGGGTCAGAGAGGCCTTTGGAACCCGCTGCTACAAGATGGAGGCGCGTGGAGGGGCCGGGGGCGGGGTTGTCTGGGAGAGGAGGGAAGGCCTGGCCTCCTCCCCAATCCCGGCCTTCCCTCCACAGGCAAACCTCCCAAGCTCTACGGAGGGGCCCTGGGAGCCCTGGGATACCAAGGTGAGTAGAGACTCAGCCCCTGGAAGTGGGCGGGGGGTGAGGGGGTGGGTGTCGGGCAGAGGCAGAGTGATGGGGTCCATCAGCCTGGGAGAGAGGGCAGCACGTCAGACGAGGCCTGGCAGGGAGTGGGGAGGCTGGGGCAGAGCTGGACACCTTACCCACCCCTTCTTCTACCTGCGACACAGACACGCAGAGCTAAGAGTGGGCCCAGGACCCTCCAGGCTCATCCAGGCCAGGCCTGGCCGCCCCTCCCTCCCTGGTACCCACACCTGCCCCTGCGGGAGGAGCGAGGGGCTGGGGGGGGGCAGAGAAGGAGAGAGAGGATGGAGGCGACAAAAAAGTGAGCCCTGGAGTCAGGGGATCAGAGGGGTGGACCCGGCAGGGTGGGCAGAGGCGGCCCAGAGCCACACCCTTGCTCCAAGACGCAGATGTGTCTCTGGCAGTGTGTGGGGTGGGGTCTGATCACCACCCCCCAGGCATTTCCCAATGATGCCCAAAAGAGACCCAGAGAAGCCCCAGCTCTGCACCTGTGCCCAGCTCAGGCTGCGGATCCCCTTTCCACCCCCCCAACCTGCTTCCCACTGAGCAGATGAGACAGCCCAGGCCAGGGCAGGGAGAGGCAGAGGCAAGAGCAGCCTGACCTCGTCCACGGCGCCCAGCTCTCAGCCAGGCACCAGCTGGTGCCTGTGGCCCTGTCACACAAGCTCTCTTTTTGTTGGCTTTCTTTCCCAACAAACGCCCTGGATGAGCTTCACAGAGAGAGAGAAAAAGATGGTGCTCGCTGCCACCAGGTGGCAGTAATGAGCCACATCTAGCTCCCCCAGGGGTAGGCGCTACCCCAGGCCCTACTACCAGACTTCTGTGCCTTGAGGATTTGAAATAAGGTTGACCAATCAGGCCCTCCGCCCGAGAGGGCAGGAGTCCTGCTACCACCCACCTGCTCAGTGGGAGTTTGTACAGCCGAAGAGCTCAGAGAGTGGCCTGGGGTCGTGTCCAGGCTTCCCGTGGCTTCTTGGAGCCTCTGTTCCCCGCTGTGATGATGTGGGTGTTAAGAACAGCTTGGAGTTGGGGGGAGTGGGCAAGGGCTTGAGAAGCAACCAAGACTGACCCTTGCGTGTGCCTCCCTGCACCCAGCTGGGGCCTGCCTGGGGAAATCCTGTGGCCGGAAGAGAAAGTGAGCTTCCCAGGACCCCTGACTCACGACCTCATCAACGTTGGTGCTACTGCTTGGTGGAGAATGTAAACCCTTTGTGACCCCCCCCATCCCATGCCCCCTCCTAAGTTCCCACCCCAGGAGGGAACAGGGCAGGCAGGGTGGCCTTGGAAATCCACAGGGCAAGCAAACAAGAGAGTGGTGGCCAAGTGAGCTCCTGGAAGCCCCCTCCTTCAGAGGCAAGGGGTGGGTGGGCTTGGCCCCTGCCCCCACCCCCTTCCCACCCAGGAGCTCTCCCTCCACACACTCCATCTCCAGGGGAACTTGGTGCTACGTACTGGTGCTCTCATTCTCCCTGTGGGGAGGGAGGAGGGAAGGACAGTCCCTCAGGGAACCCCTTCCCTGGGGCTCCTCTGAAGATGGTGCAGACACTCCCTGGGCAGTCTCACCTCTCCCTGCCCACCAGGACCCACCTCTGGCTGCAGTCCAGTTGGTACCCAAACATCGAAACCCTCAAGCTGGATTCGGTCACACCATCTCTTGGCCCCCTTGGCCCCCTCTCCCCTACCAATGGCTATTCCCCATGTCTGGGGCACCTTCAGGTCGGAAGATTCCCCCCATTGGGAATAGCCCTCTTGCTCTTGTGGAATTCATCCGCCCATATGCCCATCCGTCCATCTGTCCTGGTCCCCATTTGGCTGCCCGGCACCGCTAGCTGGCTGGGCGCCTCTACCATCAACTCGATTAACCTGTCATGGCAGCCTGTGCCCTGCCTCTGCCCTACCACATACACCCCTACGTAGGGGCCCCGAGCCCAGGTTGTGAGGGGCTGTCCCGACTGGGGCAGCAGGAATCTCCCTCGCATACTGGGCCTCCCCCCACGCAGTACTGTATCCCCAGTCCCCCCCCTGGAGCCACTGTACTTCAGAGCATATCCCCCCCTGCCCCGCCCATCTCTTTGTGTCTCGCTGTGATAGATCAATAAATATTTTATTTTTTGTCCTGGATGTTTGGGGATTATTTTTGACTGTTGATGTTCTCCTTTGGTTTTATTTTTGTGGTTTATGGGGAAAAAAAACGTTTTCTTTTTTTTTTTTTCTGATCTGGGGAGCTACATCCCCAGTAGAAGATTCATTTTAATCGCTTTGGTATAACTCTGAGTGAAACACACATTTTCTTTTTAAATAAGAAAAGACAATTAACTGCTTCAGAAAAGACTAATAAATGAAAACCTTTTAAGGGAACTGTCTTGGCCTCCTTTGTAATCCCTCATCTGCCTTCAGCTCCTGGTCGGGGTAGGGCTCGGCCTTGGGAACCTGTTCAAGATGTATTTAGGGGGCTGCCAATTACCTGCCATTGGCTTCTGGTGAATTAATCCTTCTCCTAGTTCAGCCTGTCCTTTAATAATGATAATCCCTTTGTAGGGGAAGCAGAGCGGCCAGCCCTACACACGTCCACCCACAGTGGGTCTCATTCCTCTGAGGATGTGGGTTCACTCACCCGGACACTCCTTCCCCAGCCCTCACCCCTTGGGCCCAAATCCTTGGCCTCTAGATGCTGAGAGTATAGCTGGACAGATGGAGGAAACAAAAATGACCCTTCTGTCCAGACCAAATGCTTAGCCTTGGTGAACAGCCTTGCAGAGAGAAAAGAAATGGCCCGACCTAAGACAAACAGATGGATGTTTCCTTCTAAACGTCCCCTTTAAGGAAGACTCACTGTCACACATGGCCACTAGGGCACCACTCTACTTCTTTACAAAACAAAGCAAATGACACTCTGTGGGTGGCAACAGGAGACTCTGTACTACCCTTGGATGCACCAATTCCCCAGGGTTGTCCCCCTCCCCGCAGGGCTACAAATCCACAGAGTATGGGGATGTGCCCCCCCTGGAGCCCACAAGTCCCTTCTAGAGCACACTCTTGGGTACCAGATTCTGGAATTTCCTCCCCAGACCACCAAGTCCACTTCCAGGGCCCACATGGCCTCATGTGTGCATCAGAGCGAACCCCATGGCCAGTGGGCTCTCGTGGAGGCCAGAAGGACGGCAAGGGAGCTGTTTGTTGGGAGTGCGGGTGGAGTCTGCCGTGCAGACAGCAGCAGACGGCAGTATGGGTATCCGTGCACCTGTGCACAAGGACCCTGTGGAAAGAGCAAGGGGGTGGGGCGATGCTCAGGGACAGCTTCTCAGAGGACAGCAGAGCACAGGAAGCAATCTACCAGGTAGAGAATAGGGCAGAGGGTAGGAAGGGTCAGACCTTTCCAGCAGGAAGGGCAGCCTTGTGAAGGTTCCCAGTGCCCGGTGGGAGGGAGCAGAGCCGAGGAAAGGTGAAGGATGGATCAGAAGCGGGTAGGGGGTAGGTTAAAGGAGACCACGGGGTGGGGGGCTGCTGTGACAGTCAGTGAGGAGTGACAGCCTGCCCAAGAGTAGTGGCAAACCAGATTCATTCATTCATTCACTTGTTCAGCAAAAAGATCCCTTGCTCATCCTGGGAAAGCCCTCAGCCCCAGGCATACTGGGATAGTCGGTCACCCTGCCTTCCAGAGACATCTATTCATCATACACAAACATATACACATATTAGTTGCATTACTCAGCATCTTGGTGTTATTTTAATCAAAACTCTGTTTCAAAGATCATTCCTTATCATCTGTATATTCATTTAACAAATACTTATGGAGTTACGTACCATGCACTAGGTACTGTTTTAGAAGCTGAATATACAGTAGTAAACAAAATGGGCAAAAATCCCTTTCCTCATGGAGTTAACATACCAGTAACTATATCTGTTGTATTTATTTAATCACTTTGCTATTATGACCAATGCTGTCCTGGACATTTGTGTGCACGTATCTTTCCTACAAGGCAGTGTGAGTTGGTCTATAGCAGCACCGTCCACAGAACTTTCTGTGATGACAGAAATGTCCTCTATCTGCTGTGTCTGGTGTGTAACCACTAGCTACGTGGGCTCTTGAGCTCTAAAAATATGACTAGTGAGACTGAGGAATTGAATTTTTTTTTTTTTTTTTTTTTTTTTTTTGGTACGCGGGCTTCTCACTGTTGTGTCCTCTCCCGTTGCGGAGCACAGGCTCCGGACACGCAGGCTCAGCGGCCATGGCTCACGGGCCCAGCCGCTCCGCGGCATGTGGGATCTTCCCGGACCGGGGCACGAACCCGTGTCCCCTGCATCGGCAGGCGGACTCTCAACCACTGCGCCACCAGGGAAGCCCAGGAATTGAATTTTTAATTTTGTTTTTTAATTTAAATTTTTAAATGTAAATAGCCACAGTATTGGATGATGCAGGTCTATGGGAGAAAGTCCTGAAAATAGAAAAGATAAATCAAAAAACAAAACAAAACAAAAGATCCCTTGTTCATCCCTCTGCAGCTCTCCAGCTTCTGAAAGTTGGCCAGCCCCAGGATTCAGCCCTGGCGCCTCCCTACTTCTATTTCTCATAATTCATGGCTTTAAATACCACGTATGCGTTGGCAGTTCCCAAACTGACACGTCCAGCGCAGACCTCTCCCCTGAACTCTGGACTTGCACGTTCAAGGCCAGTTCTTAACATCTCCACCTGGAAGTCTCATACTCCTGCGTAGCGTGGGTCCGCCCACCCCCACCAAAATCTGCTCTCCTCCCCACCTTCCCCGTCTCAGTAAACAGCAGCTCCAGTGGTTCAGGCCAGCAGATTTGGAGCCCTCTTCTCTCCCCACTGCCCACACCAGATTCACCAGCAAATCCTGGGACACTGCCTTCAGAAGATAACCAGAGTTCAACCACTCCTCCCACCCCCAGGCCCTGGTCCACCAGCAGCTCTTGCCCGGGGGACTGACACAGCTTCCAGGCTCGGCTCCCTGATTCTGCCCTGGCTCCCCTTCAGCCTTCTTTCCACACAGCAGCCGAAACAATCCTTTTAAAACATGAGTCAGCTCAGGTCACACATCTGCTCAAAATCCTGCTATGGCTCCCGCCTCATTCGGGGCCCAAACCAGAGGCCTTTCAATGGCCGAGGAGCCCCTACCTGAGTTGGCCCAGCTGTTTGACCAGCACCCTGCTACTCGGCCCCCCCAGGCCGTGTGGTTACACTGCCCTCTTCCCTTCCCTGCAGGCAGCAGGCCACCCATCTGCAGCCTCCACATCTGCTGTCTCTCCTGCCCAGAAAGCTCTTCCCTCCGTTATCAACGTGCTTGGCATCCTCACCTCTTTCAGGTCTTGATTCAAATGTCACCTTCTCAGAAAGTCCTTCCCTGACCCCTTTTCTAAAACTGCAAACTATAGGGGGTTCCCTGGAGGTCCAGTGGTTAGGATTCCGAGCTTTCACTGCAAAGGACTCAGGTTCAATCCCTGGTCAGGGAATTAGGATCTTGCAAGCCATGTGGTGCGGCCAAAAATAAAAATAATAATTAAATAAAATTACAAACTATACCTTCCTCCCCCACTTGGGAGACCAATGACTTGGCCCTGCCTTCTCTTTCTCCAGAGCACCCATCACCAGTACCCATCATGTCACCACATAGCGCAGTATACTTTGCGTCTTTGTTTATTGTCTGACTTTCCCCACCAGAATGCAACTCCCTAAGGATGGACATTGTTTTGAGATCAAAATAGTTGAGGGCTTCCCTGGTGGCGCAGTGGTTGAGAGTCCGCCTGCCGATGCAGGGGACATGGGTTCGTGCCCCCGGTCAGGGAGGATCCCACATGCCACAGAGCAGCTGGGCCCGTGAGCCATGGCCGCTGAGCCTGCGCATCTGGAGCCTGTGCTCCGCAATGGGAGAGGCCACAACAGTGACAGGCCCGCGTACCGCAAAAAAATAAAAAGTTTAAACTCCCTGCTTTCATTAGTTATACACTCTGGTAGAAAGATGGTAATGGCAAGCAAATGTGCTAGGCTGATAATAGCTTCAAAGATATCCAGGTCCTAATCCCTGAAACCTTGTAAATATTACCGTTATTAGTCTGCTCAGGCTGTCATAGCAAATTGCCACAGGGTGGGTGGCAGAAATTTATTTTCTCACAGTTCTGGAGGCTGGAAGTCCAAGATCAAGGTGTCCACAGGGTTGGTTTCTCCTGAGGGCTCTCTCCTTGGCATGTAGGTGGCTGTCTTATCCCTGTGTCCTCACATGGTCTTTCCTCTGTGCATATGTCTCTTACTCTCCTCTTCTTATAAGGACGCCAGTCATAGTGGATTAGGGCCCATTCTGATGACCGTGTTTTAACCTGATTGCCTCTTTAAAGATTCTATCTCCAAATACAGTGACATTCTGAAGTGTTGGGGACTGGGACTTTGACGTACAATTTTAGGGGGATGCAGTTTAGCCCCTAATAGTTACTTTATATGGAGAAAGAGTCTTTGCAGATGTGGTTAAGTTAAGGATCTTGAGATGGGAGATTATCCTGCTGGGCCCTAAATGCTATCACAAGTATCCTTAAAAGAAGCTGGAAGAATTGTATGCCAACAAATTGAATAACCTAAAGAAATGAATAAATTCCTAAAAACACAAAACCTGCCAAGACTGAATTGTGAAAAAATGGAAAATCTGAAGAGACCAATGACAAGAAAGGAGAATGAATCAGTAGTCAATCCTCCCAACAAAGAAAAGTCAGGACTAGATGGTTTCCACTGGTGAATTCTACCAAATATTTAAACAAGAATTTATACCAATTCTCCTGAAACTCTTCCAAAAGATTGAGGAGGAGAAACAGTTCCAAGTTCATTCCAAGAGGCCAGCATTACCCTGATACCAAAGCCAGACAAAGACACTACAAGAAGAGGGCTTCCCTGGTGGTGGAGTGGTTAAGAATCCGCCTGCCAATGCAGGGGACATGGGTTCGAGCCCTGGTCCGGGAAGATCCCACATGCCGCGGAGCAACTAAGCCCGTGCGCCACAACTACTGAGCCTGCGCTCTAGAGCCCACGAGCCACAACTACTGAAGCCCGCGCACCTAGAGCCTGTGCTCCATAACAGGAGAAGCCACTGCAATGAGAAGCCTGTGCCCTGCAACAAAAGTAGCCCCTGCTCGCCGCAACTAGAGAAAGCCCGTGTGCAGCAACAAAGACCCAACACAGCCAAAAATAAAATAAATTAATTAAAGAAAAAAAATCAAGACACTACAAAAAGAGAAAACTACAGAGAAATGACTTTAGTAAGATGGCAGTATAGGAGGTCTTCAGTCCATATCCTCCCACAAACAATCCTAAATTTCATGTAGAACCACAAAAGACCTCAAATAACAAAAACAATCTTGAACAGGAAGAATAAAGCTGGAGGCATCACACTTCCTGATTTCAAAATATATTACAAAGCTACAGTAATAAGGAGAGAGAGAGACCAATGAACAGAATAGAGAGCCCAGAAGTAAATCCATGCATTTACGATCAACTGATTTTCAACAAGTGTACCAAAAACACACAATGGGTTAAGGATAGTCTCTTCAATAAATGGTGCTGGAAAAAAAATAAATGGTGCTGGAAAAACTGAATATCCAGATGCAGAAGAAGGAAACTAAACCCTTATCTCACAGCATAACACAAAAATTGACTCAAAATGGACTAAAGACAAACATAAGACCTGAAACTGTAAAACTACTAGAAGAAAGCACAGGGAAAAAGCTTCTTGACATTGGTCTGGGCAATGATTTTTTGCATATGACTCCAGGAGCACAGATGACAAAAGTGAAAATGGACAAGTGGGACAGCATAAAACTAAAAAGTTTCCACAGAGCAAAGGAAACCATCAACAGAGTGAAGAGACAACCTATGCAATGGGAGAAAATCTTTTCAGACCATACATTTGATACAGGTTAATATCCAAAACATATCTGGAACTCAAGAAACTCAACATTTAAAAAAGAAAAAGAACTAATTTTCAAATAAGCAAAGAACTTGGGCAGACATTTCTCAGGAGAACACGTATGAAGGGCCAATAGGTATATGAAAAGGTGCTCCGTATCACCAGTCACCAGGTCATGTAAATACAAACCAAAACCACAATGAGATATCACCCCCTACCTGTTTAAATGGCTATTATCAAAAAAAAAAAAAAAAAAGATAAGCATTGGAGAGGATGTGGAGAAAAGGGCACCCTTGTATACTGCTAGTGGGAATGTAAGTTGGAACAACCGTCATGGAAAACAGTGTGGAGGTTCCTCAAAAATACTAAAATAGAGCTATCATATGATCCAGCAATTCCACTTCTGGTATATAACCGAAGGAAATGAAATCACTCTCTTGAAGAGATATTTGCACTCTCGTGTTTATTGCAGCATTATCCACAATAGCCAAGCTGTGGAAGCAACCTACGTATCCAACAACAGATGAATGAATAAAGAAAATGTGTTGTATATCTACAGTGGAATATTATTCAACCTTATAAAGGAAGGAAATCCTAAATAAATAAATAAATACAGGAAGGAAGGAAGGAAGGAAACCCTGCCACATGCTACAACATGGATGAACCTAGGGGACGTTATGCTAAGTGAAATAAGGCAGTCACAGACAAATACTGTGTGATCCCACTTATATGAAGCATCTAAAGTAGTCGAATTCATGGAAACAGAAAGTAGAATGGTGGTCACCAGGGCCTGGGGGAGGGGAAGAAGGGAGTTTGTTTAATGGGTACAGAGATTCAGATTTGCAAGATGAAAAATTTAGGGACTCTGTAATGACCTGTATGGGAAAACAATCTTTTAAAAAAGTGGAAAATGGGGCTTCCCTGGTGGCGCAGTGGTTGAGAGTCCACCTGCCGATGCAGGGGACACAGGTTCGCGCCCCGGTCCGGGAAGATCCCACATGCCACGGAGCGGCTGGGCCCGTGAGCCATGGCCGCTGAGTCTGCACGTCTGGAGCCTGTGCTCCGCAACGCGAGAGGCCACAACAGTGAGAGGCCCGCGTACCACACACACACAAAAAAAGTGGATAATGTATATGTATAACTGATTCACTGTGCTGTACGCCTGAAACTAACACAACACTGTAAGGCAACTATATTCCATATAAAGAAAGAACTAAAGAAAAGGTTAAAAAAAAAGTTTTGGGGATCTGTTTCACAACTGTGAATATACAGTTTACCCTTGAACAACGCTGGTTTGAACCGGGAGAGTTCACTTATATGCAGATTTTTTTCCAATAAATATAACACTTGTATTTTCATTTTACAGGTCTTTAAGTGTGGGAGAAAGTTTGTGTGTGATTAGAGATCACAATATGTAGAATCAAAAGAACAGGGGGTTGAGTCCTGATTCCCTCCAAACGGTTTCTGCTTCCTGGTCTTGGGTGAGTCATTTATCAATTCCTTTGTTTTTGAGGCAGAGATAGCAGCGTTCAGATTTTCCACTGTGTGTGTGTGTGTGTGCGTGTGTGTGTGTTGAGGGCAGCAGCGGGAGGGGAGCATGTGTTGGTTCCCCTAACCCCTGAATCATTCAAAGGTCAACTGTACTTAACACTATTGAAACGTACACTTAAAAATGGTTAAGATGATAAATTTATATTATGTGTTTTGATGACACAGTTTAAAAAAAAAAAAAGAAGCCGGAAGGGAGAAGGAACTGATTTCTCCTCTAGAGACTCCAGAATGAATGCAGCCCTTGTTTTTAGCCCAAAGCCACTGAGTTAGGACTTCTGGCCTCCAAAACTGTGAGCAAAATAATTTGTGACCACAGCCACAGGAAACGAATACAGTGAATAAATGAATAATTCTAACGTCAGGTGAATCAGTGCTATGAGGATTAAAAGCCAGGGAAGGAGACGGAGAGTGAGAAAGGGTGTTAAGTTAGCTGGGATGGTTGGGGACACCTAATCTCAGGTCAAAGGCCCTGTGATGAACACATGCTTGGGAAGTTAGAAGAGCAGAGAGGTGCACCGTAGTTAACTAGAAAGAGCAAAGGAGAGAAGAAATATGAGCAAAGAAGTAGCGAGGGACTAGGTCCCATAAAGTTTGCAGTAAGGGCTTTGGGTTTGAAAGCAAGGAAATGTCACACTTTGACCCTTCAGAGGCTCTGGAGGGTGACAGGGGTGCATGACTCAGGGGCTGTCATACCCAACTAGACCAGGGAGGAGAGAAGAGTGGAGGGAGAAGTGGTAGAATTCTAGATCTGCTTTGTACAGGGAGCCAATAGGATCTGCCAGTAGGATTTGCTGATTGATCGATCAAGTGCAAGGAAAAGGAATAAGGAGAGAGGAGAGAAGTTGAGGATGCCTTCAAATTTTGGCTGAGCCACTAAAGGACGGGGATGTCATTTACTGAGATGAGAAACACTGGGGGAGGAGCAGATCCAGGCACAAATTAAGAGCTCTGATCCGGATGCATTAAGTTTGAGGTGCCCGTTTGCCATCCAAGTGGAGATGCCAAATAGATATTTGGGTTCTTGCATCCGCAGCTCAAGGAGAGGGCAGGGGAGTCAACAAGCCACGTGTCTGGGTGATGTCACGCAGAGTGGGCAAGGAGGGGGCAGGCTGCATCTGACAGCAGGGATCCCATGATGCCAGCTCTCTTTTCCTCCCTAGGCTAGGACAGTTCAGGCTCTGGCCCCTGCCCTGGGTCACAGTCTTGGGCTAATCCAGTGAGTATCCCCACGGAGCCTCTTGTCACCAGCCTGTGTTCAGCCAGGTATTAATTTGGCAATTTGGACAAATCCTAACCATTGACCTGGAGTGAGTCTTTCCCAAAGGGCTCTGGACCCCTCATCTAGAAAACTTGTATCACGAACCCCATCAGTAAAATATTTTTGAGCAAATATCACATATATTTGCCACTTGGATGGCAGACAGGCACCTAAAACTTAACGCATCCAAGCCAGGGCTCTTAATTTGCACCCAAATTATTATTATTATTATTATTATTATTTTTGCGTTGCGCGGGCCTCTCACTGCTGTGGCCTCTCCCATTGCGGAGCACAGGCTCCGGACGCGCAGGCTCAGCGGCCATGGCTCACGGGCCCAGCCGTTCCGCGGCATGTGGGATCTTCCCGGACCGCGGCACGAACCCGTGTCCCCTGCATCGGCAGGCAGACTCTCAACCACTGCGCCACCAGGGAAGCCCGCACCCAAATTATTATTTGTTCCCCAACACACACATAGACACATTCACTTATAAATTACATACATAATTGACTATACAAATAATAAAAAATGTTCATCACATAACAATGCAAAAGCAGTGTTTAAGAAGAATGTTCGAAAGATGAAATGAACAACAGTTGAATGCTTTTATTTATTAAAAGTACAAAATTGCTTTTTTGCTTTCAGTTAAAAAAAGACTTAATAACTTGGATGAGCAATGTGACCGAATGTGTCAGATCTGATGAGTTGGTCCTTGGTTTCACCAGGAAACGGGAAACGTGTCTGACAAGGAGCTCCGACAAGAGAGGGAAGTGCCAGCTCTGTCCTTTCGCTCGTCTTGCGGTATCAGCATCATCTTCAACCTGCTTTCTTTTTAAGACTCTTTTGCAGCCACAGGTCTACTCTGTAAGGGTTAGTTGTGTTATAAAAGTGGGTGAGAGGGGCTTCCCTGGTGGTGCAGTGGTTGGGACTCCACCTGCCAATGCAGGGGACACAGGTTTGAGCCCTGGTCCGGGAGGATCCCGCGTGCCGCGGAGCAAAGGAGCCCGTGCGCCACCGCTGCTGAGCCTGCGCTCTGGAGCCTGCGAGCCACAACTGCTGAGCCCGCGTGCCACGGCTGCTGAGGCCCGCGCACCCGGAGCCCGTGCTCCGCAGCAGGAGAGGCCGCCGCGGTGAGGGGCCCGCACGCCACGGCGAGGAGTGACCCCCGCTCACTGCAACTGGAGAGGGTCCGCATGAAGCAAATATATATATAAATGAATAAATTTAAAAAAAAAAAAAAATTTAAAAACAAAAAAAAACCTGGGTGAGATCCTCTACCTAACCAGGCACAGGCCCACAGCCCCTCTAGGTCCACTCAGTATCCCCCTGCACCCTGCACTGGGACCCTCTCCCAAGCCCCTTCACCCAGGGGTGCTACCTGCTGCCACCTCCTGAGGCCGTGAGTGTCCTCATGGGTTTCCCTTAATGCTGCCCAGTCCGTTGTAAAATCCCCTTTATTAAACTCTGCTCAGTAATCCCTGCTGAGTGCTTCTCTGTTTCCTGCCAGGACCCTGCCTGATATATACCCTATAGGAAAGCAACAAACAAGCAAAAAACGTTGCTGTCCAGCCTCCAAGGACCTCCACACCTCCTTGGGACACTTTACTATACGTGCTTTAGGGCCATCTGACCAGCAGACAGAATGAGGGCACCAGCATCAATCTGAATATTAAGAAAGGAGGGAGGGGGCTTCCCTGGTGGCGCAGTGGTTGAGAGTCCGCCTGCCGATGCAGGGGACACAGGTTCGTGCCCCGGTCCGGGAAGATCCCACATGCCGCGGAGCGGCTGGGCCTGTGAGCCATGGCCGCTGAGCCTGCGAGTCCGGAGCCTGTGCTCCGCAACGGGAGAGGCCACAACAGTGAGAGGCCTGCATACCGTAAAAAAAAAAAAAAAAAAAAAAAAAAAAAAAATATATACACTACTTAACTCTTCAGGAAGAAGTTTA
>NW_021703769.1:76978189-76991537 GCF_005190385.1 Monodon monoceros | reverse complement strand
CGAGCCCATCCCTGCCCGGCCCGCGCTCTCCGCCCCCGCCTCCCGGGCCGGCGGCGGCGGCGGCGGCGACTGCGGGCGAGCTTGCGGGGCCCGGGCCGCCCCCAGCCCCAGCCCCGCCGGGCCCCGCCCCCCGCCGAGTGCATGAGGTTGACGCTACTTTGTTGCACCTGGAGGGAAGAACGTATGGGAGAGGAAGGTGCGCGGGGTGCGGGCCGGCGGGGCGCCGACCAAGTGGCCGGGCGGGCGGGGGCACCGCGCTGGGGGAGAAGGGGAAGCGGGGAGCACGGGTGGGGGTCGGGCCTGGCCGCCGCGGAGGCTGGGTCTGCCGCGAGGCCGCGCCCCTGTGTCCTCCGGGATGAGCTCGTCCTTCCGAAGCCCGCAGGCCCCTCCCTGAAAAGCTCCCACCCTGTTTCCCCCTCCTCGGCCCCGGTGGGCTGCCCTCCCGCAGTCGGAGGGCCCCTCCTCCCTTTCATCCCCGCCTTCTCCCATACCCCGACCGACGACCACCCGGGAGGAATCCCAGGCACAGCTCGCCCAGTCCTGGCCTCCATCCGCGTGCTGTGTCCACCCGGGGCTCGACCTTATCCCGTCTCTAACCGGCCTTGGAAGAAAGAGTCGCTGGGAAAGCCTCAGCCCTGACTCACAGCCCAGCGTTTGGCCGGCTCCGTGACCTTGAGCCAGGTGCTACCTGCTGGGCCTCAGTTTCCTCGTTTGTACAGTTGAGGGCCACATAGTTGGCCCGTGGTGCTGGTGGTTGGGAGCCTGGGGGCAGAATGGACAGAGCAGAGATGCGCCTCTGGGGAACCTTTGGATGTATGCTGGGGCCCCCACCCCCTCTCCCTGCACCAAACCCAGTGCCTGCCATCAGTCTTGGCTGGGAGGATGACTCTCATCCTAGCCGCCTCTTCTGCCCCTTCCCCCTACTGGGGCCCAAGGCTTGGGTTTGCAGGACAGTTAGGGTTATGAAGACCCCAAGATTCTCTCCCTGGGGTCTCCTTTCCTGGGTTTCCTTATCCGAGCAATCTCATAGGTCCACCAGGTTCAACAAAAGTCCTATTATGTCAGCTCCTCCAGCCCTGCCCTCCCCTGGGGCTACTGCCAACCCTCCCCCAGGTCCTTGAAGGCCCACTTGGAGCAGGGGCCCACCTTATGGTAGCTCCTAGGTCCCTGGGTCCTCATGGAGGGGCAGACTGTGGCCTTGGAGCTTGGCTGGTGACCCAGCAAGCCTTACCTTCTCCAGGGCTCAGTCTCCCCAACTGTATAATGGGAAGGGGCAGGCTGGGAGATCTTCCAGGGCCCACCCAGCTCCAAGGGTGTCAGGCCCCAGGAATGACTAAGCATGCCTAGTGGCTGTCTTGAAGAGGTGTCGGGCCTCCCTGGAGCAGGTGTCTGGGAGCCCAGTCCTATGGCCCTGGCCCCATGTTAGGTCATGGCATAGCCAAGCCTTCCAGGGGGCTTCAGTACAGGACGCACCAACCTAGCCCTGTCCAGTCCCTGCCCTTTGAAGGGACTGGGCAGGCAGGAGAGGAAGGGGGGCTGTGACAAGAGTGTCACCCACTGCCTTATTTCTAAATCGTGCTGCTTTCTTTCTCCGCATTTACCGTGCCTGAGTTGAAGGATGCCATTGCTGGGGGTTGGCGGACATCTGCTCCTCCTCTTCAGTTTACAGAGAGAGAAACTGAGGCCCAGAGGAGCTTGGTAGTTCAGCTGTGGTCTCAGCAAGACTCTCAGACCTGCATTCTCTCTCCTGCTCTGTACAGCGACTGCTCAGCCTGGGCGCTGCGTGTGTACAGGAGGATTTGTGGAGGTGCATGTGGAGTTGGCGCAGGCCACTCCAGGCCTGCAGCAAACTGCGCCTCCTGAGAATGGTTCCTAATGCCCTTTCCACCCCTGCAGGAAGCGAGTTGCCCGTGTGTGCAAGCTGCGGCCAGAGGATCTACGATGGCCAGTACCTCCAGGCCCTGAATGCTGACTGGCACGCAGACTGCTTCAGGTAGGGCAGGCTGACCTGAGCTCGGGTGCCCTAAGCAAGGCCTGCCAGAGACGTGGCCATCCCTCCTGGTGCCATCTCTGGTTGTGACTTCCAGCAAGTCCTTGGCTTCAGTTTTCCCCATCTGTGAAATGAAGCATTTGGACTAGAAGATCCCTGGAGGCCTTTCTTTTTTGTCATTCTAGACAGAAAAGGAGAGAAAAGGCGAGACTTGCGTTTATGCTCGTAATACCAAGGCCTGTTGGCTCCTTGGGGGAGGAGTGGAGGGTAGTGCGCCCCTGCCTTCTGGGTGCTGGTGCTCCAGAGAGAGGCCTTGGGAGGAGCTGGGCCTCCTTCATGGGCCCCAGGCTAGTTTGGAAGATGCATATCCAGTAAGACCAGTCCCTTCCCTCCGGACACCAACTCCCAAGTGTAGGAGAGTAGGACCAGAGCTGTGGTGGAGCACATGGGGACCCAGAGGTGGCCCAGCAATCCAGGAGCACCGTCCTGAGAAGCAGGGGCAGGGGGTAGCCTTAGATAGCTCTGTAGGGCCAGAGCTGGGGATGTGAGATTTCCCACATGGAGAAGTGTGGTAGGAAGCAGCTCCAGACAGAGGGCCCAGAAGGTGCAAAGGGTAGAATGGTGACGGGGCCTGGCCCAGTCAGTAAACGGCAGAGTTCAGGCAGGAAAGCACCCAAAAGGAGGGAAGGTAAAGTGGCGAGGCCCAGCTGGGGTCAGGGCATCAACCACCGACCGAAGGAGTTTAATTTAGGCAGTGGGAGGCTCCGACAAGGATTTTTTTTTTCTTTTATAAAAATGTCTTAACATTTTCTACAATTTAGGAAGGACCAGGCACTGTTTTAAGGACTTTTTATAGTTGGATACATGTTGTCTCCGTGGATCGGAACACGGAGAGGTTAATTCTCTTGACCAAAGATACACAGCCAGTGAGCGAAATGAACACACAGTACGCGCACTGGCTGGGGAGCCCAGAGGAGAGGCGGGCTCCGTGTCCTGGGGTTCCCAATCAGGTGTTCAGAAGGAGGCCTTCAGGGAGGAAAGGGCCTCTGAACAGGCAGAGACAGGGAGGTGGGACAGTGCAAACCGTTGAAGGCCCGGGATCAGCTCATCTGGTTGGAACAGAGTGAGTCGAGAGACATGATGATGAGGCAAAGTTAGGAGCGATTCAGTGAAGAGCCCTGAATGCCAAGATCAGTAGCTTCTGAGGGCAGTAGGGAGCCAGCAGAGAGGGTCAGAAAGCAGGGGAGGGATGTGGGCAGAAGTGCTATTGAAAAATGCCATCCCAGTGGGCAGATGGTGGTAACATGGCAGGGAAGGGACTGTCAATAGTTCGGGGCTCTGTGCCCATAAGACCTGACATAGGACAGTGACTAAGAGTGGACAGAGTTTCAGATCTAGAAGGGACGATATTTGGCAAGGATTAGTCATATTAGCCACTATTCATTGGTGACTCTTGTAATGTCATTTCATTAAACCTTCACCATAACCGTAGGAGGTGCCATTATTCGCTCGAGTTCCACGTAAGAAATGGAGGCTCGGAGAAGTCAAGTAACTTGCTGGAAGTTGCAACAGCCAGAGCTGGGACTCGAACCTATGTCTGTCTCACTCCAAGTCACTGCAGAGCTGAAGAAGTCAGGGGCTGTGGGGTGGAGCTGGCGGCTGGTGAGTGGGAGGGGCAGAATCTACAGCAGAGTCTGGTTTTTCACCCCGGGTGCAGGGGAGGCCAGTGGTCTGTCGGCTCTGGTGGAGCTGGGGGCCATGTTGGTGAGGAGTTGTGCCCTGTCCTTGTTGAGGTGGAGGTGCAGTAGGCTAGCCAGGGAGGCAGTGCTCTCCCGAAAGCTGGCCGAGGTGATCTGAGACCGGTCAGAGGTGGGAAGGGCAGAGACAACAGCCTACTCAGTGCTGGGGGATGGGATTTGAGAAGAGGCCAAGAGAAATCCAGGGAAGAACTTTGGCGGCCCCGGTGCATGGGGTGGGGAGGGAGGTAGAGCCTTGGGAGACATGGGGGAGGGCTAGGCGTGCAGCCACAGAAGCCACAGAAGGGCAGCAGTGGGGCAGGATGCATGGAACCTAGCTTTGGAGGGGTCCCTGCCCTGTTAACCAGCAGAGGGCTGAGGCCCTGGGAGGGGGCGGCAGGGAGGGGCACGTTGGGTTTGGCCCTGGTGCGGTGGGGACACAGGGAAGGCTCCCACAGTGAGGGAGGGACCACAGGCAGTAAGAGCCATGGCTTCCACATGGTTCCACGACTTACACAGTGTTTCTGGCCCCGCGGCGTGTGGTCTTCCCAACAGCCCCCAAACCTGGTTGAGGCCAACGGTGTCCTCACTCCCATGACAGTCAGGAAAGCAGCTCAGAGAGGAGTCGCTGCTTGCTGGGCCCCTGAAAGCATCTCAGTGCCGTGAAGCGGGGCTGCCACCAGCCCCTGGGCTCCGAGAGCCTTGCAGCAACAGAGTTGCTGTGGGCCCATTGTCACCGCAGAGCCAGCCCCTTTCTCTGTTCCAGCCTCCTGGGAGGTCGTGGCCAGGCCCGGGGGGTCCAGGCTTCCCTTTGCCTAGCTGCTGCCTCTGGGAGGTCCCTTCCGAGAAGCCTGCAGCTCAGGAGCCCTGGGGCTGCCGTAACTCGGGTAACATCTCCCTGGAGGCTGGTTGGGCTGACCCTGGATGAGGAGGGCTGAGTGCACAGCTGGCACTGGGGGCCGGAGCCTGGGCTGGGACGCCCCCCTCTTTGGGGGACTTGCAGGCAAAGAGGATGGACTGTCCATGGAAGTCAAGCTCTGTTCCCTCGGGGGCAGCGCCAGAAGAAGCAGCTGCTCCCTGTGCCCAGAGAGGCTCCAGTGCCTTTGTTACAGCAGAGGCCGGGGGGCACGGAGGGTGCCTTTCTCGGGTGTGCAGGGCTGAGGACACAGTGCCGGCCAAGCTTCCCCGCCTGCACCAGAGCCCAGGCAGTAGGCCCTTCAGCTGCTTCCTGTTGTGAGCTAAGACCAAGTCCTCTTGCACCCACATCACTGCATCCTCCTCCCCTGCCGTATGGCCACGCTGGCCCCTCCCTCTGCAGCCTCCAATCCTGAGTGCCTGGAGTAGGATAGGGAAACAGCCTGTCCGGCCCACCCCTGCACTCCCCATTGGCCTCTGGGGCCCCCCTGCGATAGGTAGCAGCAAAGGATAAAGGATGCTGGCCTCGAACCTGAGAAGATGCTGCTTCCTCCGAGGGGCTAAGTAAGTGGAAAGCCCCCTCCCCACCTGTCCCAGGCCTCGGGCAGGGCCCCTGGTGTGAGGGCTGGGGCTGGAGGCCATGGTGGGACAGACCCACCTGAGGCCGGGCAGTGGGGCAGGAGAACTGAAACTCCTTGGTCCCTGTTGGCTGCCTGTCGAGGGGAAGCAGGCCACCGCTGAGGCTCCTGGCCCTTCTGGTACAGGTCTCCCTTGAGGCTGGTCCCCCAGCTGCTCTTTTTCACCCTTGGTGTCCAGGGATGTGGCTCTGGGCAGAGGGCACCCCTGGGAGGGAAGGACCTGTCGCCGTAGGGGTTTCCACTGCTTCCCAGCCTGGCCTGTTCATCCCCCCTCCAGCCCCACAGTGCCCTCGTCTCCTGCTCAAGCCTGGCTCTGCCTTTGCTGCTCTGGGAGAGGGCTACACTGTACCTGGTATTACTCTCTTGACACCCTTTGTAGGGGCAGGGGCATTGGGGGGCACCCCAAGAGCCAGGCATGTCCTGCCCCACCTGCCTCCTCTGGCTCCTGGCCCGATGCGGGCCTGAGGGGTGAGGGGATGCACAGAGTCAGGGGCTCCTGTGTGCCTTCCATCGGCAAAGGTCCACTGAGGCCCCAGGCGCCAGCCACCAAACTACTATGTGAGCCTGGGCTAGATCCCCTATCTGAGATGGAGGCTGAGCCAGGGCACCCTGGAGCAGTTCTGAGGACGCTGGGGGTGGGAACTGCTCCTGGTTGAGTGCACAGAGTGAGCCAGTCTGGCAGGAAGCACTTCTGTTCTCTTCGGGCACCAGCGTTTGTAGGTGCCTGGTCTGGGACCTCGGGGAGCCGGCAGGTTAATGGCAGAGGCTGGCGGTGCAGGCTGCGTGGGGGGCCATGGGCGCATCTGATCAGGCTTCAGGGAAGTGGTTATCAGGGAGCTGACTGCACTCACAGAGCCTGAGTGAAGCAACGTGGGGTCTTCCAGGGCTGCTACAGTGACGAATGTTTGTGCGTGAGAAGGACTAGGAGTTTGCAGGCAGAAGAGCATTCTCTCCCCGGGAGGAAGGCTGCCGCTCCAGAGCCCCGACTGACCCGCCCACCGAGGTGGGGGAGGGGGGCTGCTTCCTGCAGCCTGGGGCTGTGGGGGAGACTCACGCGGTGACGCGCTTCGTGTCTGGTGGGTCTGGTCAGCGGAAGGGCGAAGCGAATCACCGATCTGCACAGGGAGTGGGGTATCTCCCCAAGGTCACCGTGCGCTGCCTGCGCCCCGCCTCTTTGCGGAGCCTGCTCTCCTGCTGCGCACCTTCCTGCTAGGTTAGAGCCCCCTGGGGGCTGCGCCGGGGACCTCCCTGTCCCCGGGTGTCCTCCCTCCTGGCTCGGTGCCTTCCTTGCCTTGTCGCCCGCCCCGTGGTAAGATGCCCACCCACTGCAGTCGGCAGCGATTGTGGGGGCAGGAAGGGCTGCAGGGGCAACAGATGACGTCATGGCTCCCGTCCAGCCGCTGCTTCCGCTGCAGCCTTCCGCATCCCAGCGCTGCCTCCAGAGGCTTTCCCTCCCCACTCGCCATCCCTTTTGAGAAAGCTCATCAGACCCCGCCTTCCTGGCTTCCAAAACCCGGGCATTTTGTGTTCCCCTGCCCGCCCCCTGCCCAAAGCCCCAAGCTGTGGTCCCCAGCCCCTCCCCTCAGGCTACCAGACAATGGGGAACTGGCTGGATCCTCTTAAAGGGACAGTGTCCCAGCAGCACTCTTGCTGCTATGCGCTCCCTCCTCCTCCCCCCTCCCCTCCCCAGTTCCCTAGTTCAGGAGCAGTCATTGAGTGCAGTCAATGAATGCTGCCCTGTGCAGGCTACGGTAGAGCGGAGGCTTTCCCGGCTGCCTGGAGCACAGTGCTCTCTGACCCAGCCCCAGTCTTTCCTGCCCTCCTGTCTCCTGGTTTGTTCCCCCACTGAATCATGAGCTCAGAGCCTGGGCCCTCCTATCCCTATGCGACCTTGGTACATCACCCGGAGCACCCAGACAGCAACAGAGCTGGACGGGTCCCCTAGCCGTTCTCTGCTCAGTGTGTACTCCGGCCCAAACATACCTGTGCATGCCAGGACCCTGGGTCAGGCTTTGCAGAACCCAGTGGGGCTTGTGCCCGGGGTTGAGGAGGGTGTCAGTCACTGGAGGTCCCACATTTTTGCATTTGCTTATTACCCTGGCTTAGCTGAGCTGCTGGTCCCCACCCGACCAGGACACTTGACGGGAAAGACGTCAGGCATGTAGGTCCAGCTCCTGGCCTGGGGGGTGGCACATAGAAAGAAGCCTGTACGTCATTTCTCCCCATCTGCCCTTCAGGGGCCCCACCAGCCAGGCCTTCCCGCTGCCTATGCTGAACCCCGTTCTTGTGACTGGCAGCACTCGTGGGGCTGGCTGAAGCCTAGGGAGCCGGGAGATCCCCTCTCTTAACTGACTGACTGGTCTATACTGAGCTGAACTCCTGCCTTGTATCTTGGTGGAACTGGGAGTATCTTCATGGGGCCTATGGTGCCCATCTCTGTGACCTTGGGCAGGGTAGACCCTCCTAAGTTCATCTGCCTCATCTCTAAAACGAGGATAGCCATGCCTGCCTCATGGTGGCCTGTGAGGATTAGTAAATTTATTAAGCAAGAAAATGGGAAGGTGCCAGCACTTAGTAGGTCTTCACAGCGCCGAAAGGTTACCACCATCTACGTCAGCCGCCAGAGCTGCCTCCGCTTTGCTGGGAGTGGGGGGAGGGGGAGGGAGAGGAAGCCGACTAGACTGGAAGAGTGGGGCTCACAGTTTGTTCCAGCCCCGCTCCCCCCGACCTGAATCCTGGGCTCCCAGGTTCCAGCCCTCCCTGGGCCTGACTGGTGGGTGACTGAGAGTAACTTGCCTGCCCTCGCTGGCCATCTTCCTTCACGACAAGGGACAGGGGGCTCAGATGAGTCGCACCTCTCAGTCCAGGTCTAGCAAGTGGGCCAGACACCCTGGGTGCAGAACTGCCGAGGGCGGGCGTTCAGGCTGCACGTAGTACCAAGGCTTCGGGCTGAGGGGCCACGGCAGAGGGGGTGGGGGTGGGCGCTGAATCCATCCCCGGCTCCACTTGCCAAGCCCTGTGCCCCAACAGAGGCTGCTCCCGTCCAGAGGGTACACCTTTCTCTAGTGCTGCCTGTAGACTGGAAGGGCCCAGGTGTGCGGGAGGGGTGGGCCCCTCTGAGCCCCAGCTCCCCTTCCACCCAGGTGTTGCGAATGCAGTGCCTCCCTTTCACACCAGTACTATGAGAAGGATGGGCAGCTCTTCTGCAAGAAGGACTACTGGACCCGCTATGGCGAGTCTTGCCACGGGTGCTCAGAGCACATCACCAAGGGGCTGGTCATGGTAAGCACCCCTCCCCCACTCACACACCTCACCTGTGTGTGTGTGTGTGTGTGCGCGCGCGCGTGCATGTGTATGTGTTTTCACAGGTTTCCCTGCTCCAGATCTCTCTCCCATCATCTCTCTTGTTCTTCTTTTCACTAGTTCTCTGATTCCTCTGTGCCTCCTGAGCCTGTTTCTCTGTCTGTATCCCTCAGCCCGCTATTATGGAGGCAACTCTGTCTGCCCCGAAGTTGGTTTGGGGCTGCCCTTCTGAGAGGAGGCCGAGGGGAGGAGCTATGGGGGCTGAAGGGGCTGCTGAGGTGGCTTGTCCCCAACTCCCCTTCCAGGTGGCCGGGGAGCTGAAGTACCACCCCGAATGCTTCATCTGCCTCACATGTGGGACCTTCATCGGTGATGGAGACACGTACACTCTGGTGGAGCACTCCAAGCTCTACTGGTGAGTGCCCCGCCCCTCCCTGCGCCTGGCGTGCCCCCCCCCCGCCGTGTCACACGTTTCCCACACCAGGGCCCTTCCCCTTTCCATGTGGGGGGCAGTCATAGTGACAGTGTAGAAACCACTGGGAAATATAAGACACAGCAATCAGGTGGAGAAAGCCTCAGACATCAGCTTTCTTTTCTCTTTGTTTTTTTCTTTTTAATATTTATCTAATATTTTGGCTGCGTCCGGTCTTAGTTGCGGCATGCAGGATCTTTTGTTGTGGCGTGCGGGCTTCTCTCTAGTTGTGGCGCACAGGCTCTCTAGTTGCGGCGCGCGGGCTCAGTAGTTGCAGTCCACGGGCTTAGTTGCCCTGCGGTATGTGGGATCTTAGTTCCCCGACCAGGGATCAAACCCACATCCCCTGCCTTGGAAGGCTTATTCTCAACCACTGGACCGCCAGGGAGGTCCCACAGACATCAGCTTTCTTACTGACATCACTGCTGTGCAGTTATGGCACCAACCCTCAGAGTTAGCACCAACCCTGTGAGCTCAGGACCTGTCCCCAGCAAGTTCGCCCTGACTTCAGTCACCGGCCACAAGTTTGGGAGTCCCCAGGCCGCTCGCATTTCTGACCGATTGGCTGCAAAGTCAGGGATTCCCACAGCTCTCTCAGCTTTGATACTTCGCTCAATGACTCAGAGCTCAAGAGAGCACTATACTCGCAATTATAGTTTTTTACTAAAGGCTACAAATCAGGACCAGCCAGATGAAGAGACGCAAAGGGCGAGGTCCGGGAGGGTCTCGAATGCACAGCTTCTGTGCGTTCCACCCATGGAATCAAGACGTGTGACCTGTCCTCCCTGGCATCACCAGAGTTTTTATTGGGGTTTCATTATGTAGCATAATTGATTGAATCACTGGGCATGGATTGAACTCAGTTTCCTCGAGGTCAGGCTGGGTCAGCCATAGCCCTCTCATCACGTGGTCAGTCTTTCTGGTGACCAGCACCCACCTCCCTGCTGCCTGAGTCATCTCATTAACATTAGCTCAAGTGTGTGAAGGGCTCAAGAAAAAGGAAGATACTCCTGTTCCAAGGATTTAGAGCCAAGGGACAAAGACCAGACAAATTCTTTATTATGGCAACACTGATAAAGCTGGATTTGAGGGCAGCATGAATTTTGAGGATCCCAAATGGACTCTTAATGACTTCCTGCTGAACTGGACTTATCCCCAGGCCTCATCTTGGCCAGCTGACAGAGCATAGACAACCTAGAGTGAGCCCCGGAGAGGGGCAAGGCTGGGCTGAGCATGCCCAGTTCCTGCTTCCCAGCCCATCAGGCAGCCAAGATCCTACTCTTCCCTTGGGGAGCAGTGAGGGGAGGGTGGGAGGAGAAGAGAGCCTGGGGCTGAGGGATCAGGGTGGGGGTGATGCTGGTTACTGTCCTGACACACTTTTCTTCCCGCTCTTTGGGTCCCCACTGCCTGTGGCTCTTGCAGCGGACACTGCTACTACCAGACTGTGGTGACCCCCGTCATTGAGCAGATCCTGCCTGATTCCCCCAGCTCCCACCTGCCCCACACAGTCACCCTCGTATCCATCCCAGCCTCGGCTCACGGCAAACGTGGTCTCTCGGTCTCCATCGACCCCCCTCACGGCCCGCCAGGCTGCAGTACAGAGCGCTCCCACACCGTCCGCGTCCAGGGGTGAGTGGCTGGCCTGCCGAGGCTGCAGCTGTGGGCACGGATGCTCTAGGTGGGTGGCCGACCCTGGGGCAGGGGGGCCCTGAGAATGGGTGAGCACATGGGCCCAGATGGAACCCAGCTCTGACAACTGGTATACCAGATGCCTGGTCCAATCATTCCTCCAAAAAAAATAACAAATGTTAGATAAAATATTTTAAATGTTTTCTTTAATCCCTGCATGACCCAACAAGAAAGAGAAGTAACCAGGTCAGGAATAAATGAAGGAAGGAGCCCAGGGGTGTCAGCAGAGCACGGAAGGCAGCCATGACTTAAGGGCAAATCTGAATTGGGTGAATTAGGCTTCAGTTTTCGAGTCTTCTCATGGCTGAGCCTCTCAAAGCCCTGACTTGCTCAAGGAAAGTGAGACTAATAAGAGGACGCCTCCCCACCCCATAAAGCTGCAACCCCCAAAGGGCTCTCAGGGTGGGGAAGAACAAGAAATAAACCACACCTTCCACCAGCCGCCCCTGGCAACCAACTCCCAGAACTAGAAGATAAACTGATTTGAACCTAAATGGAAGGGGAGAGGGAATCTCCCCTGAGAATTCATACACTTGGGTTTGCCAACCAAGTTCACATGCCTGGGTGGTTCAGAAAACCTCCAGGCAAAATTGTAAAAGTTTAAAGTACTTCTCCGCTAGGGGTAATGTCCTCAGGCCCTGACAGAATCAGATGCAGATCCTTTCTGGAGGAACCCACCTCCAGGCTTCACAGAATTTCTCTGAGATAAGCGTCCCAAGGAAGGTGAGCCATTTGGTCAAAAATCACAGAGAACAAGGCACTGTGAGCAAGAACCAGTGGAAACAACAGGTGGCAGAAGCAGACCTACAAAACCTGCAGATCGTAGGATTATCAGAAACAATACAAAATAATTATGCTCCATATGTTTTAATAAATAAAGAGATCCTTGGGAAAAGTGAGTAAAGAGCAAATGAATTTGGAGAAGAACCACATAGAACCCCTAGAAGTGAAAGATGGGTTTAGCAGTAGAGGAGGGTTTTAAACAGCTGAAGGGAGAAGCAAAAACGCAGCAAGGTGAAAATAGGGAAAGAGAGGTTAAGACACACGGAGGACAGAGTGAGCAGCTCTAATCATCCATCTAGAATCACAGGAGAAGAGAGAATGGGAGAGAGGCAGTATTTGAAGATATGATGGCTGAGAACTTCCCAGAGCTGATAAAAGATACCAGTCCACAGACTGAAACCCAGTGAATCCCAAACAGGAAAACTAAAAAGAAATTCACCCGTAGATTCCCCCACCTGGTGAAACTACTACACCAAAGGCAAAAGAAAAGACTTTAAAAGTAGCCATAGGGAGGACTTCCCTGGTGGCTCAGTGGTTAAGAATCCGCCCGCCAATGCAGGGGACACGGGTTTGAGCCCTGGTCTGGGAAGATCCCACATGCCGAGGAGCAACTAAACCTGTGTGCCACAACTACTGAGCCTGTGCTCTAGACCCCACGAGCCACAGCTACTGAGCCCCTGTGCCAGAGCTACTGAAGCCCTTGCGTCTAGAGCCCATGCTCCGCAACAAGAGAAGCCACTGCAATGAGAAGCCTGCACACTGCAACGAAGAGTAGCCCCGACTCGCCGCAATAGAGAGAAAGCCTGCGTGCAGCAGCAACAAAGACCCAACGCAGCCAAAAATAAATAAATAAATAAATTTATTTAAAAAAAATTTCCTTCAAAAACAGAACAGGCTGACACCTGATTTCTCAACAGAAACAATGAAAGCCAGAAATAGTGAAATGATATATTCAATGCACTCAGCAAAAAAGAACCATCAACCTAGAATTCTATACTTGATGAAAATATTCTTCAAGTATGAAGGTGAAATAAAGACATGTTAAGGCAGACAAAATGAGATTTGATACTAGCAGATCATCCCTAAAGAAAATTCTAAAGGTTGTAGAAAAGGTCTGAGATGTAAGAAGAAATGAAGGTTAAGGGGCTGACGCAGTTGATAACATGCTATGAGATGTTGAGCAGTTCCCTTGTCCTCTCGGGTCTTTGGGGTCTCTGTCTGAACAACGAGGAAGTCAGATACCTTGGGGCCTTCTAAGATTTCTCCTGGGCCTTCATGGACCCTTGAGAAATAGTTTTAAACGTTCCGCGTGTCTGGGTGTGGGAGCCACATGCCAGCTTTCTTTGGATTCAGTGAACGTTTCTCACATACCTGCCAGGTACCAGGCCCCATGCCTAAGCACTGGTGAGAAGTGAAGGTGGTACTGGGGCGGGGAGGAGGAGGTTGGGCTTGACTCTGCATCTCCACCCCCATCTTGAGCATCAGCCAGGCCAGCAGCTGCCTTCCATACACAAGTGAACAGACAGATTGGTGAGAGAGATGGGGAAACTCCCAGACCAGCTGGTCCCTGACAACTGGGCAGAATTTTAGGAGTAGAGGGTCCATGGCACCTCCTCCCTGCCTCCCTCACTGGGTGAGCATTCTTTCCTGCTTCTTTTCCCCCCTTTGGCCATACTGTGCAGCTTGTGGGATCTTAGTTCCCCCACCAGGGATCGAACCCGGGCCACAGCAGTGAAAGCACTGAGTCCTAACCACTGGACCACCAGGCAGTTCCCTAAGGAATATATATATATATATATTTTTTTTTTTTTTTTTTTTTTTT
>NW_021703769.1:76970526-76978089 GCF_005190385.1 Monodon monoceros | reverse complement strand
CGGTACGCGGGCCTCTCACCGTTGTGGCCTCTCCCGTTGCGGAGCACAGGCTCCGGACGCGCAGGCTCAGCGGCCATGGCTCACGGGCCCAGCCGCTCTGCAGCATGTGGGATCCTCCCGGACCGGGGCACGAACCCGTGTCCCCTGCATCGGTAGGCGGACTCTCAACCACTGCGCCACCAGGGAAGCCCAGGAATATATTTTTAAGGCTATATCCATAAGAAGTCTTTATCCATGAAAATATATTCACTATTTTTTAACTTTTTTAATCCTGAAAATTTCAAATTTACAGAAGAATTACTAAATTAATAAGTATATTGAATACCTATACACCTTTTACCTAAGTTCACCAATTTTAACTTTCTACCACACTTGAGGCATGTGTGTCTCTCCCTCTGTCTATGTATTTGTGTGTATGTACATATATATACTTATTTGTATATACACACACGTACATATTGCTATCTTTTACTAAATCATTTGAGTGGAGGTTGTAGGCACCATTGACCCATCCTCCCCCACATACTTCAGACCTTCTCCTAAAAACAAGGGCACTCCCTTACATAATTATCCATTGTATCTTATAGTGTAATGATGACATTGAGGAAGTTTAACATTGACACTTTTATTCAGTATCCAATCCACATGCGAATTTTGCCAGTTGTCTCAACACTGTCCTTTATGGCAGTTTCCCCCTTGATCCAAGATCCAATCCAGGATCACACATTGCATTGAATCCTCATGTCTCTTCAGTGTCTTTTAATCTGTGCCAGTTCCTCAGCTTTTCATTGTCCTTTATGACCTTGATATGTGTGAAGAGTGCAAGTCAGTTAAGGAAGCCCTCCATTGGGGTTCTACAGAGGGTTCCTCTTCCTTAGGTTTAAGTCATGCATTTTAACCAGATAACTGATGCTGTGTCCTTCTCTGTGCATCTTACTGGTAGACACAGGATGTCAGTGAAGTGCTCCCTTTATTGGGGATGTCAACTTCGATTATTTGGTTAAAGTGCAGTCCACTCTCTCTGCTGTAAAGGATTTTTTTTCCCCTTTGCAATGTAACCAGTTTGAGTCATCTGTGAGATATAAGTCTGTAAATATCCTATTTCCAGCAGCCTTTCACTGACTCTAGCATCCACAGATAATTCTGTGATGGCTACGAAGTGGTGATTTTCTGTGTTCTTCCTGCTGTATTTATTACCTGACTTTCCTGTGTAAGGAAGCATTTCTCCCCCATGTGAGAATATACTCTCGATAATTGAAAAATTGCTAGCAATCTGTTTTTCTTAAAGCTCTCAGTCTCCTTTCTGTCCTGCCCACCCTCCCCCAGCCCTTCCCCATCTCAGGTCAGAGACAAAGTGACCATTCTTTGAAAAGCTTTTACAAAGACAAAATGACAATCACAGTTAACACCAAGGAGTTAAAAGAAGCAAGTAAATTTGGCAAGTTGGCCATTCTGTGAGTTAGTTTATGGCCAAGTAATCCAGGGCACCAGCCCCATCTCCACCCTGCAGCTGTGGCCCAGCCCAGGCTACTGGCTCCTTCCCGCCGATCCCAGAGGAGTGGGAGCCTTAGCTTCATCTTGCAGGGCAAGTTTGGGGGTCAGGTAGGAAGCAGTGGGTCCAGACCCTCTTAGGACTCTTTGACGCTTGTCTGCCCCACACGTACCAGCCAGGTAGAAGGAGAGGTCTGTCCTCCATGGCAGAGACAACGCTCTGTTGAACAGGAGCCCCTGAGCATCTAGTATAGGGGGGCAAACACCTGGAGGGCATGCCACTTTTCTCCAGTTCCACACCCACGGCAAGCATTGTAATTAGTATAGAACTCTTCCCACCAAACCAGAACTCGGTGTTCCCGCCAGTTGCCACCTGCCGATCACACAAGATAGAATGGTTTGCCCCACGCTCCTGATCTGATCCCCTTGGCCTTGGTTTCCTAGCGGGGTGAGCAGGGGTCTGACCACCGCTCTATGCCCACAGAGTGGACCCGGGCTGCATGAGCCCAGATGTGAAGAATTCCATCCACGTTGGAGACCGGATCCTGGAAATCAATGGCACACCCATCCGGAATGTGCCCTTGGACGAGGTATGGGTCCTGAGTCTGGTTGGAGGTGGTGCTCCCCTGAGAGCACCACCCCTGAGACTCACCTGTCCACACTCCTGCTCTCCCCAGATTGATCTGCTGATCCAGGAAACCAGCCGCCTGCTTCAGCTGACTCTTGAGCATGACCCCCATGACGCACTGGGCCACGGGCTCGGGCCTGAGTCCAGCCCCCTGGTCTCCCCGGTTCACACTCCCAGCGGGGAGGCGGGCAGCTCCGGCCGGCAGAAGCCTGTCCTGTAAGTCAGCCCTGCACCTTGATGTACTGTATCTTGGTACTTTCACTGACGCTGGGCCTCAGGGGGCATGGGACCTGGTCCCTACCCTCCGGTAGCTCACAGTCTGATGGGGGAGTCAGCCCTGCAAAAAGAAGGAGGCCGGCAAGGGGTGCAGGGGGCTAGAAAGAGGAAGGAGAATGAGGAGCAAACGGGGAAAGCAGCACCCCCAGCTGGGGATGACAGCGCTTCCAGGGTGGACCAGCGCCCTGGCTTCGAGGAGCAGCTGGCCAGCAGCTCAGAATGCTGGGGCATCGGATGTGTTGGGGAGTGATGGGCTCTGAGGCAGAAACTCGTGGCCGAGGTCTTCGGGCTTTGCCCATCCCGGGGCGCCACCGAAGGGTGTTGCAGCACAGTGACGTGTTTCACAGAGACCACTCTGGTCCCCTTTGCGGGGAGGTGCCCAGGACCAGAGACAGCTGGGGGACTGTTGTGGTGGTCCAGGCCAGAGGGGCCAAGTGCCCTGTACCCTCTTAAAGAGAGGTGGGGGGGCACCAGGAAGAAGCCCAGAAGCAGCCTGGTCCTCGTGCCACTCACTACGGGGGTCTGCTCAGGACTCCTGGTCAAGGATTTGAGGGGGACACCTGGGATGACAGCCTTTACACTAAGAAACAGTGATACTGAAGGCATGTGTTTCCTCCTCCCCTGCATTTGTCTGAGCTCAGGCTACCCTGCAAGGCCACCTGTGGGCATTCTGGGCAGGTAGTCTGCCTCTGCACTCCAAGGCCTGGGACTCAAATGCTGGGAGACAAAGCGTCTGATCCAGGGTCACCAGGCAGAGAAGGCCTAGGGCAAACATTCCTACCTTAACAGGAAGTCCAAGCCAGACAGGGCACTGGGTGCTGGCATCAGGATGGGGCAAGAGCCTTACGACTGCCCCAGGAGAGCTGTCCTCTGCCGCCCTTTCTGGCTGTACGGGTGACTGTACATAGACTGGCATCGATGGGGCATGGCAGGCAGGGGGAAGGGGGCAGGGCTGAGACCTGGCCTCCCCCCAAGGGGGCCTCGTCCAGGTGCCCACCTGGTGGCAGCGGGCACTGGGTGTGTCCCCCCAGGAGGAGCTGCAGCATCGACAGGTCCCCGGGCGCCGGCTCGCTGGGCTCCCCGGCCTCCCAGCGCAAGGACCTGGGTCGCTCCGAGTCCCTCCGTGTGGTCTGCCGGCCGCACCGCATCTTCCGACCTTCGGACCTCATCCACGGGGAGGTGTTGGGCAAGGGCTGCTTCGGCCAGGCCATCAAGGTACAGGGCACGCCAGGCAGGGATGGGGCTGTGGGTGGGAGCAGGGGGGCAGTCTGTGTGTGACCCGTTGGTCCTCCACCCTCCTCCCACCAGTGTCCCCAGGAAGCCCCAGTGGACGGGTATCTGGCTTCCAGACTCGCTGGCCAGAGCTCTCCTCTACCTGGGCCTCCCTGAGCTAGTTAGGGGGAGGGGACTTACTATACATAGACCACGAAAAGTGGCTCCTCAGGGTGGGGGATGGGAGGGCAGCCCGGACTGACCCTGAAGGCTCCCTCCCCCAGGCCCCCTTACTGAGCCCAATACCAGCCCCCTCCTGGCCTCTGGGCTGCTCACCCCCTTCACACTCTCCCCCAGCAAGACACGAGCCCTTCCCTGGCTCTGATGTCACCTGGCTATGACCAGACTGGAAGGTTCAGAGTTATACAAAAGGCACCAGCTAGGTTGTCCACGTGTGCAGACAGGCCCCAGCCCCTGTCCCTGGTCAGAATCTGTGGTAGAGCTACCATTTGACTTCCAGGAGACAGCCCAGCAGAGCAGAGGAAAGAGAGCTGGCCTCTGGGTCTGGCGATCCTGGACCCAAGCCCTGGCCACCCCCCTTCCTGCCACCTGGGTGACTGTGGGCCCTGGTGGGAAACCTTCTTGAGTCTCAGCTTCCTCACCTGTAAAGGACCTAAGTCCCACCCCCTCGGGGGCTGGGAGCATCCCATGAAAAGTCTGCGAAGGGCTTGAAGCCGTCTGTCCGTCTGCCTGGGGTGGGGCTGGGCCTCCTGCAGGGCAGGCCTAGAGCAGAGCACGTGCCTGTGCTGAGTCTCAAGCCCTGGGCGTCCCCACGTAGGTGACACACCGGGAGACAGGCGAGGTGATGGTGATGAAGGAGCTGATCCGCTTCGATGAGGAGACCCAGCGGACGTTCCTCAAGGAGGTGGGTGAGGGGCCTGCTGCACCCTCTCCACCAGACTCCTAGGACCTGCCCCACCCTTCGCCATTGAGAGGGGGTGGGCGGCAGAGGGCTCCGGGAGGATGTGTCGCTCAAGCCCACGCTGGAAGAAGAGAAACTGTCTGCCAGGAGGGCGAGAGGGGCAAGGACGTCGCTGGGGGTGGGAGCAGCCCAAGCAAAGAGCACGGCAGCCGGCAGGTGTGACCCCGGGGGCTTGAAGGCTCCTCCATCTTTGGAACTGTCTGTGGTGGCCTCTGGTGGGAAACGGGGAGAAGGAGACGTGGGCCCAGCCTGTTTGCACCCCACCAGGTGAAGGTCATGCGATGCCTGGAGCACCCCAACGTGCTCAAGTTCATTGGGGTGCTCTACAAGGACAAGAGGCTCAACTTCATCACCGAGTACATCAAGGGTGGCACGCTCCGGGGCCTCATCAAGGGCATGGTGAGTGCCGGGCAGAGCCCCTGCCTGAGACCCGTCCCAGCCGCTCCTGCCCTAGGACCCTGGGCCCAGCGGCTCCTCTGTCGGTCCCAGTCTCCTCCCAGGCTCTTCACTGGGGATCGGCCTCTGGTGTCAAAGGCCCTCCAGACCCTGATTCTGAATCAAATAAGGGAGCAACTGACTCCATCTAAGGTGGGGGGGGGGAAGCTGGGGCCCAGAGAAGGGTGGCAGCTTTGCTGAGGGGATGCACAGGCTGTCAGGTTAACCCCGTGCACCTGCCATAGGTTACCTCCCCCAGAGGGTCTTTGTTTTGCTTCTAAGCAAAACCAAGTCACTTACTGTTTGCCATGATGTATAAAATTCAGAACTTGCTGTAACAGCTTGGATGAAATTACCGATCCTCCTCTAAAAAAGAAGCGTTTGGAGGGGAGCTTCTAGCTCTCCTGGGATGCTGACGGTGCCCCGGGATCCGACGCTCAGCATCACCACCCCAGCATCACCCTCAGACCCGGAGACCCTGTTCCCTTCCGTCGCCGCTGAGTCCTCAGTCCCTTAGGTTGGATTACCTGCTGTCACCAGAGTATGGTCCCTGCGGGCTCCGGACAGGTGTAACTTCTCAGAGGGATTCTATGGTCCAGTGCAACTTAGAAATGCTGGGCTGCACCAGCGCAGGCTTCCTGGCTGCACCTGAATCTTTAATACGTTCTGATGTCCTTGCTCTCCCACTTGAGGTCTCCAAGGAGATGGGGGGAGAGAATGGGGTGTTTCCCCAAATGATTTGAGCCCAGAGCCCTGTTCTCCAGAGTGACTCACCGCAGCTCTCTGCAGGCGACCTTGCCAGGCCCGTCTCTGCTGGGCCATGAAAGCAGGTTCAGGTTTTTTAAAAACTCGAAAAAATGGGATTTTGTAGAAGAGAGAGTTTTTGTTCTCAGAGGAGGTGGGTCAGGAACTATAGAAGAGTATCTCCCACCCCGTCACTGTTTGGAACCAGTTCTGTTAGAAAATTGTTTTGAATTATTCACCCACAGCCCTTAGAGGGGACAGTTGTGAGGGACTTCCTTGGCAGTCCAGTGGTTAGGACTCAGCACTCTCACTGCCGGGGCCACAGGTTCAATCACTGGTTGGGGAGCTAAGATCCCACAAGCCACATGGCAAAAAAAAAAAAAAAAAAGGACAGTTGTGGGTGTAGAAGAGAGTTGGGGGTGCGTCATCAGACCCTACAGGACAGTCGCCCCTTCCTGTCTCTCTCACCCAATGTCCTGCAACTGTGGCCCCGTTGGCTCATCCTGGTCATTCTCCCCACCTCCAGGACAGCCAGTACCCGTGGAGTCAGAGGGTGAGCTTTGCCAAGGACATCGCTTCGGGGATGGTGAGTAGGCTCCGATTGCCGCGGGGCGTGTGGGCTGGATTATCCGGCCCCACTTATAAAAGCATCTCGGGGCTTCCCTGGCGGTCCAGTGGCTAAGACTCCGCGCTTCCACTGCAGGGGGCGCGGGTTCCATCCCCGGTCGGGGAAGTAAGATCCCGCAGGCCACGCGGTGCGGCAAAAAACGGAAAACAAAACACGTTCTCCAGCGCTCACCTAAACTTCACAAGTTTAGAAATGGAAGGCACAGGAAGCTTTGAGAGAGGACAGAGGGGATCCAGTGGGAGGGGGGAAGGTGGGAGCCTTGGGGTGACCAGGGCGGGGCTGGGGGCCCTCAGCATGGCTGCCACCTGACCCCGGTGCCCCCCACCCTCAGGCCTACCTCCACTCCATGAACATCATCCACCGGGACCTGAACTCCCACAACTGCCTGGTTCGTGAGGTGAGCAGCCAGGCCGGGAGGGGACAGCGGGGGCCCCGCCCACCACGCCACTAGATGTGCGGGGGTGGGGGCTCTGCTGTGAGCGTGGCCTTGACGGAGAGCCGCCCACACCAGGCTGCACCAGGGGCTGCAGGCCCGGAGGAGGGCCCGGGTGTGTGGACTGGGGTGGTCAGGGCAGGCTTCCTGAAAGAAGCTTTGGTGGGGGATGTATTTCAATGGGGGACAAGTGGGCCCAGGGAGCCCGGCTCTAAGGGGCAGTGACTGAGGGACCACAGGCTGTGGTCGAGGAGGGAGTGGGCAGGTGGTGCCAGGGGCGTGTCTCAGTGTGGCTCTGCTTCCGGGTCCCCCAGAACAAGAACGTGGTGGTGGCCGACTTCGGGCTGGCGCGGCTTATGGTGGACGAGAAGACGCAGCCCGAGGACCTGCGGAGCCTCAAGAAGCCAGACCGGAAAAAGCGTTACACGGTGGTGGGCAACCCCTACTGGATGGCGCCCGAGATGATCCACGGTGAGTCGGCAGCCCCGCCTGGCACATCCCCCAGGGCCCCGCGGTCCCAGGCGGAGCTGCAGGAGGCGGAGGTCCTGCCCCGCCCCTCCTCGAGTCCTGTCGTTGGTTTCCTTGTGCTGCTGCAACCAGTCGTCACACACTTGGCTTAAAAAACACAAATTAGGGGCTTCCCTGGTGGCGCAGTGGTTGAGAGTCCGCCTGCCGATGCAGGGGACACGGGTTCGTGCCCCGGTCCAGGAAGATCCCACATGCCGCGGAGCGGC
>NW_021703769.1:76824235-76970126 GCF_005190385.1 Monodon monoceros | reverse complement strand
AAACACAAATTAGGGCTTCCCTGTGATGCAGTGGTTGGGAATCCGCCTGCCAATGCAGGGGACACGGGTTCGAGCCCTGGTCCGGGAAGATCCCACATGCCGCGCGGAGCAACCAAGTCCGTGCGCCACAACTACTGAGCCTGCGCTCTGGAGCCCGCAAGCCACAGCTACTGAACCCCACGCGCCTAGAGCCCGTGCGCCGCAGCAAAAGAAGCCACCGCAAATGAGAAGCCCGCGCACCGCAACGAAGAGCAGCCTCCGCTCGCCGCAACTAGAGAAAGCCTGCGCGCAGCAACGAAGACCCAGTGCAGCCAAAAACAAAATAAATAAGTAAATAAATTTATTTAAAAACCCCCACAAATTATCCTGTAGTTCTGGAGGTCAGGAGTCCAGTATCAGGCTCACTGAAGTCTGAAGTCTGGTGTCAGCAGGGCTGCATTCCTTCTGGAGGCTCAAGGGGAGAGGATCTGTTTCCTTTCCTTTTCCAGTTTCTAGAGGCTGCCTCATTCCCTGGCTCCTGGTCCCTCCTCCAGCAAGGCCAGCAACGTAGCCTCTTCTCTCTGACTTCTGTGTCCATTGTCATATCTCCTTCCCTGACCCTGACCCTCCGCCCTCCTTCATAAAGACCTTTGTGATCCCATAGGGCTCAGCTGAATGATCCAAGATAATCTCATCTCGAGATCCCTAACTGAGTCACACCTGCAAAGTCCCGTATAAGGCAGCGTGTTCACAGGGTCCAGGAATTAGGACGGGGACACCTCCAGGACCATTATTCAGCCTCCCACAGATCCCCTTTCTCCCACTCCATTTCTTTTTTTTTCAGGCCTGTTACACAGTGGTCCCATGTGTGCCCAGACTGGGGCTTTATAAAGCCTCTCCACAGGCAGGGGACATGCAGGCACAGGGTCAGGGCCGCAGAGCCAGGGTCATCTCAACGCCAGCTCTGACCAAAGTTAACCCACCCCTCAATAGCTTAACCTGTAAATTGGGGTTAATATTCCCTATCTTTAAGGAGTAATGTGAGAATTAGATAAGGTTTGTAAGCTAGTCAGAATTCAATAGAGAGTGGCTGTCCTGATTATTTTTAACGTCGTTAGAGAGAGGGTATTGTTTCCATTTTACAGCTGAGGCAACTGAGGCTCAGAGAGTCTGTATCAGTCCCTGAGGCTGCTGTAACAAATTACCACAAGCCAGGTGGCTTAACAACAGACACTTATTCTCTTATAGTTCTGGAAGCCAGAAGTCTGAAATCCAGTAGAGCCGTGCTCTCTCCGGGGATTTTAAGGGAGAATCCATTCCTTGCTGCTTATAGGTTCTGATCCTGGCGTGTCCGGACTTGTGGCCACATCGGTCCAATCTCTGCCTCTGTCTTCATGTGACTGCCTCCTCCTCTGTGTCTTTTCCTTTTCAGTCTCTTTTATAAGGACAACTGTGATGGCATTTAGGGCCCGCCCGGATAATCCAGGACTGTCTCATCTCAGGATCTTTAACTTAATCGTAACTTCAAAGATGCTTTTTCCAATAACATTCACAGGTTCCAGGGGTCTGACACAGTTCTCTTTCGGAGTCACCACTAGGTCCATGACCTGCCCAGAGTCACATCGCTGGTTAGTGACCGAGCTGGGCCTGGAACCCCTTGCCCAGGGCTTTCACCTTTACCCACTGCCTACCCCCGCCAACAGGTTGGCTCAGACTGGGTGGGCTCGGGTAGTGTCAGAGCCTAAGGCCTGATCCTACAGAGGTTTCCAGCATCTGCCTCCTGTCCTGACCTGCTGGCCAGGGCATCCCCCCAGTGGGCGGGCCCCTGGCCCGGCACCCTCACCAGCTGACATCCCTGGCCCCGTGCACCTGCTGACAGCGGTCTCTTCATCCAGGCCGCAGCTACGATGAGAAGGTGGATGTGTTTTCCTTTGGAATCGTCCTGTGTGAGGTAGGTCCGGGGTGGGCTCACAGTCCCAGGCTGCAGGCTGAAGTCTGCAGGGGCCCCAGGCCAGGGAGGCTCTGGGAACGGGGCTGCCCACAGCCACCTGCATTCCCAGGGGTGTGGTGGTCCAGGGGGCGCCAGGCCCGGGTGTGACCTGCCCTCGAACCCACCTGGGTGATGCCCAGTCCCAGGGGCCCTGGGTAACTGCTGGGCTTCGTGCTGGACAGATCATCGGGCGGGTGAACGCTGACCCAGACTACCTGCCGCGCACCATGGATTTTGGCCTCAATGTGCGAGGCTTCCTGGACCGCTACTGCCCTCCAAACTGCCCCCCAAGCTTCTTCCCCATTACTGTGTGCTGCTGTGATCTGGACCCTGAGAAGAGGTGAGTGGGTTGGGGGCTTAGGGTGGGGTTGTCCCCAGCAGAGCTCGAACCCACCATCCCCCTGCCTGTCTCCCCAGGCCCTCTTTCGTGAAGCTGGAGCAGTGGCTGGAGACGCTCCGCATGCACTTGGCTGGCCACCTGCCACTGGGCCCACAGCTGGAGCAGCTAGACAGGGGCTTCTGGGAGACCTACCGGCGCGGCGAGAGTGGACTGCCCGCCCACCCCGAGGTCCCCGACTGAGACCGGCCTGCCCAGCTGCCCCTGTCCCCGACTTGGGAGAATCCACCCTGCACCAGATTCCTCTGTATGCGGTGGCCAGGTGTGGCACCTTCAGCGGGGCAGCGGACACCCAGACCCCTCCCCAGCGCCAGGCCCTAACTTGCCTTCTACCCTGTGGGCCGTGGCCCCTGCCCTTTCTCTGCCCCCGGCCCCAGAGCTGGCCTGGCTGCACAGACACCATCACCTCACCCTGCCTTACCTCTGTCTTGGTGGGGCCACCCCCTCACGCTTCTCCTTGCATGAGCTGGAGGACCCGTGTGAGCTGTACCCCATCCCCTACCCGGTACCCTATCCCACACCCGCTGCCCCGGCTGTCCTATGCACACTCTCTACCCGTCTGCAGCTCCTCCGAGGCTGGGCCAGAGGACAGATAGCCTCAGACCGTGGCTCATCACTGTATTCCCAGGAGCCAAACAGGGAGTCTGGGGCCCATCACCCCCCCAGGGGGTGTCTAGGTAGCGTCAGGTATTGATAATTATCCAAACCCCCAAAGCAGAGAGAGGTCGTCTCCTGTGGAGTGGAAATCCCCGTGGCTGGGCAGCAGCCCTCCCTCGCTTTGGGTCTTTTTGTTTCTTTATTGAAGCCACTTTAGTGAGAAGCAGGTACCAGGCCTCAGGGTGAAGGGTGGGTCCCTGGAGGGAGAGGGGAGCCGTGGTCCCAGGGCCAGAGCTGCTGGGAGGAGCAGCAGAGGGAGGCTGGGCAGAGTGGACGAGGCAGTGTCCACCAGCATCCCAGCCCCCTGAAGTTCATCTCAGCACCATCCCGGGCCTCTCCCCGAGGCTCCCTGCCAGTGGCCAGAGCAGCCCCTGCCCCTCCCCATGCCCTCTGTCCTCTGGGTTCTTTCTGTGTAATCTATTTTTTAAGAAGAGTTTGTATTATTTTTTCATACGGCTGCAGCAGCAGTAGCTGCTGGGGGCTTGGGGTTTTATTTTTTTGGCGGGCGGGGGTGGGGGGGCCATTTTGTCACTTTGCCTCAGTTGAGCATCTAGGAAGTATTAAGACTGTGAAGCCTTCTCAGTGCACTTTGAACCTGGAAAGCAATTGAAACAGGCCCATGGGACTATGACTCAGGGAGGTGGGACACAGTCACCTCCATCCAGGAATCACGATGTCTAAGGAACAAAACCCAGACTCAGAATAATAAAATAAATTCTGTACTCCCCACCAGATCCCGCTTTGTGACATGTGTCTGGGGGCCCTGAGGAAACAGGAGGAGAGAGGAACTTTTTGGATTAGAAGCCTTGTGGGAAGACAGGAATGGAGGTGTGGGAATGGAGGTGTGGACGGAGGGCATAGAGGGTGGGGTTGGAGGTGGTGGCCCAGCTGGGACAAGTGAGGACTTTCCAAAGCTGGGTTTGGTGGTGGGGGGAGGATTGGGGAAGAGTGGGAGAGACTAGGGAATGGATTGCTCTTATATCATGCTTGCTTTTTTTCTAAAATGTAAAGGGTCCAATCAGGAAAACAAACCACACTAGTTATTTCAAATATAGGTCATTTAATCCAGGGAATTGTTTATACAGGTGGCGAAACCACAGTGGAAGGGCGAAAGGTGGATACTGAGATAACCATTTCTGATGAACTGCAGGGAGCAGCTGCTACCCCTTGGCTGGGGCACTTAAGGAAAGAGGAGGTTAGTTTAGTTATCTGGTGTCGGGTAACACTTCACCCCTTAAATTTGGTGGCTTGAAATAACAGTGATCACTCATGGATCACAACCACTCTGTCAAGGATATGGGAGCAGCTTGGGTGGGTGGTTTTGGTCTGGGTTCTCTCCTAGGGTTGTGTTGGTGTTTGGGGTCTGGGGTCTCTCCTAAGTTTGTGGTCAGATACTGCCTGGGGCTACAGACATTTGAGGGCTTGAGTGGGACCAGAGGGTCCACTTCCAGGGGCCCTGTGTATGTGGCTCACACCCATGGCCGCAAATTGATGCTGGCTGTTGATGAGAAGCCTCAGTCCCTGTCAGGCGCCTCGCCATAAGGCTCCTTGAATGTCCCTACAGCATCCTCTAGGCGTGAGTATCCACTAGGGTGAGCGTCCCAAGAGACGAAAGCAGAGGCTCCACTGCCTTTTAGGACCTGCTCTCAGAAGCCACACAGGGTCACTTCCACCGTACTTCACTGGTCACGCAGACCAACCCTGATTCAGTGGTTTCCCACCCTGTGGGAAGTGTCTACACAAGGCCACAAGTAACGGTCCAGGAGATACCACTGGGGTCTTCTTGGACACTGGCTAGAGACGTGGAGGGTGGAGCCCCGGGAGACCAGTGCTTGGATTTTTGATTTTATGGGGGGGAAGGGTTGGATTCCAGTTGGTGCTGGAACTTCTAAGAAGGTAGATGCAGAAATAGTGCTAGAGCTAAACATTTGCTCCTGCTGGACTGGAGGGCAGTAGAAAGTCCCTCTTCGTTCACATTCCAGTCTCCCTCAGCTGGTCCCTATTAGCAGGCCCACCTCAACAGGAACCCAGTTGCAAGGGAGTCTGGGAAATGTAGTTTTCAGTGGTCCAGCAACTGTATCACAGAACAGAAAGTGGAGTGGGCTTGAGGCTGAGATACCACAAGCAAGCAGCACAACCCACCCCTTTGGCTACTCATCACCCATGCACATCTTTCTACCATATTTGATATCCCTACAACTCTAACAGCTTCGTGCCTCCACCTAACAAGACGCAAGTATCCTTTGTACACAGATGTGTCATTCTCTTCCTAATACTGAAATCAGAAATAGTACAAGAAGAGGAAAATTACACACCATTATCATTCTAGAAATATCTAAAAAGAATAATATACTGTGACCAAGTAGGGTTTATCCCAGGAATGTAATAGTGTTTCAGTGTTTCAAAAGTAAATCCATGGAAAACCACAGTGAGATACCACTTAACACCCACAAGGATGGCAGTAATTTTTTTTTAATTTTATTTATTTATTTATTTATTTTTGGCTGCATTGGGTCTTTGTTGCTGTGCGTGGACTTTCTCTAGTTGCAGAGAGCTGGGGCTACTCTTTGTTGCAGTGTTCAGGGCTTCTCATTACCGTGGCTTCTCGTTGTGGAGCACAGGCTATGGGCGTGCGGGCTCTAGAGCACAGGCTCAGTAGTGGTGGCGCACAGGCTTAGTTGCTGCGCAGCATGTGGGCTCTTCCCGGACCAGGGATTGAACCCGTGTCTCCTGCATTGGCAGGCGGATGGATTCTCAACCACTGTGCCACCAGGGAAGTCCCCATAATTTGTAAAAAGAAAGAAAAAAATGTGTTGGTGAGGATGTGGAGAAATTGGAAACTTCATTCTCTGCTAACGGGAATATGAAATGGTGCAGCTGCTGTGCAAAACAGTCTGGCGGTTCCTCAAAATGTTAACCAGAGTTCTGACCCAGCCATTCTACTCTCAGGTATATAAACAGGAGAAATGGAAACGTACACACAGAAACTTGTACATGAAGGTGCATAGCAACATTATTCATAACAGCCCAAAAGTGGGACTGACCCAAATGTCCACCACCTGCTGACTGGATAAACAAAACCTGGTCTGTTCGTACAATGGAATATTACTCAGCCCTGAAAAGGAATGGAATACTGATACGTGCTACAACATGGATGAACCTTGAAAACATTATGCTAAGAGAAAGAAGCCAGACAGAAAAGATCACGTGTTGATGATTCTGTGTACATGAAATGTCCAGAATAAGCAAATTCATAGACACAGAAAGGAGATTCGTTGGGGGGAAGAAGGGTGCATAGGGAGTGATTGCTAATGGGTATGGAGTTTATTGGGGAGATGAAGAAAATGTTCTGGAATTAGGCAGTGGTGATGGTTGCACAACTCCGTGAGCGTGTTAAAAACCACTGAATTGTACATTTTAAAATGGTGAATTTTAAGGTACGTGAATTACCTCAATTTTTAATCCATCAGTCGACGAAATCCATCATGACCAGATCATATCACATGATGTTGATAGTCTGACAAAAATTCAACATCCATTCCTGGTTTAAAAAAAAAAAATCTCAGCAAACTAAAAATAGAAGGTAACTTCCTTAAGCTGAGTGAAGGCAGCTACAAAAAAAAAAAAAAAAAAAAACCAAGAAAACCCCACAGTTCACACTATACTTAATGGTAAAATAATGCACGCTTTCTTCCTAAGATCAGGAAAAAAAGGCAAGGAGGTGTAGCCTCACCACTGCTATTCACCATTGAACTGAAGTCCTGGTCACTGCAGGAAGAGAAGGAAACAGACAAGAAGTAAGATGTGTACAGATTGGGAAGGAAGAAATAAAACTGTTCCTATTTCAGAAGACATGATTGTCTAGGTAGACCATACTAACAAATCTACCAAAACAAACAAACAAACACCCTCCTAAGAACTAAATTCAGCAAAGTCAGAAAATAAAAAGGTCAAAGTCAGCCTGAAAAATCAGTCTACATACTACCAATGCACAGTTGGAAACCAAAAAAAATTTTTTTTCATTTATTTTGGGCCATGCCACGTGGCTTGCGGAATCTTAGTTCCCCAACCAGGGATCGAACCTGTGCCCTCTGCAATGGAAGCGTGGAGTCCTAACCACTGGACCGCCAGGGAATTCCAAAATATTTTTAAAGCACCATTCACAATAGTCCCTCCGAAAGGAAACAGATCTAACAAAATCTAAAAGTTACAGATCTAACGAAATATGTGTAAGATCTGTATGCTGAAAACTGTAAAATGCTGAAGAAAGAACTCAAAGACTCAAATAAATAGACATAGTGCTCATGAACTGGATTACTCAATACAGTTAAGATGTTAATTCTCCCCAAATTGCTCTGTTGATTTCACACAATTCCAATAAAAATCCCAAGAACATTTTTTTGTAGAAGTAGACAAGCTGAGTCTAAAATGTATATGCAATAGCAAAAGGACCAGAAAAGTTAAAGTACTTTTGAAAAAAGAAAAAATTGGTTAATTCTCCCCAAATTGCTCTGTTGATTTCACACAATTCCAATAAAAATCCCAAGAACATTTTTTTGTAGAAATAGACAAGCTGAGTCTAAAATGTATATGCAATAGCAAAAGGACCAGAAAAGTTAAAGTACTTTTGAAAAAAGAAAAAGTTGAAAGACACACACTACCCAATTTCATGACCTGTAGGAACTATAGTAACCATGACAGGTTTGGTGAAGAGATAGACATGTGCACCAATGGAACAGAAGAGAGTCCAGAAATAGACCCACGTGTATATAGCCAATTGCTTTTTTTTAAAATTAATTGATTTCTTTATTTTTGGCTGTGTTGGGTCTTCGTTGCTGCGCGCGGGCTTTCTCTAGTTGTGGCGAGCAGGGGCTACTCTTCATTGTGGTAGGCAGGCTTCTCATTGCAGTGGCTTCTCTTGTTGCAGACCACAGGCTCTAGGCACGCGGGCTTCAGTACTTGTGGCACACGGGCTTAGTTGCTCCGCGGCATGTGGGATCTTCCCGGACCAGGGATAGAACCCGTGTCCCCTGCACTGGCAGGCAGATTCTCAACCACTACACCACCAGGGAAGTCCAGTTGCTTTTGACAAAGATGCAAAGGCAATTCAGTGAAGGAAGGATAGTCTTTCTAACAAATGGTGTTGGAAAAGTTAGACATCCATAATATCCTAAATAAAGATCCCAACCTAAACCTCAAACTCTATAGAAAAATTAACTCAAAATGGATCATAGAGGGACTTCCCTGGTGGTCCAGTGGCTAAGACTCTGCACTCCCAATGCCGGGGGCCCAGGGTTCGATCCCTGGTCAGGGAACTAGATCCCACATGCCACAACTAAGAGTTCACATGCCACAACTAAAGATCCCGCATTGCCGCAATGAAGATCCCGCATGCAGCAATGAAGATCCCACTGAGACCCAGCACAGCCAAATAAATAAATAAATAAATATATTTTTTAAATGGATCATAGATCTGAATGTAAAATGTGAAAGTATAAAATGTTTATATGAAAACAAAGAAGAAAATCTACATGACTTGGGTTAAACAAAGATTTCTTAGATGTGACACCAAAAGCACAATCAAAAAAAAAAAAAGGTTGATAAATTAGACTTCATCAAAATTAAAACACTTCCTCTGTAAAATACAATGATTGTGGTGGTGGTTATATGCATCTATAAATGTGTTAAAACACCTAGAACTGTAAGTGGAAAAAGAAGTTAATTTTACTCTGTGTACATTTTTTAAATAATTTTTTAAAAATCATACCAAAGCAGATGGCAAGCCAGAAGAAATATTTACAACATACAGAAAATATTTGCAAACCGTGTAATAGTCAAAGAATTCGATAATATATTGAATATAAAGTGTTCCTACAAAAAAAAAAAAGATTGTCAGATGGGATTCAAAAAATAATTTATATTCTGCTTACAAGAAACCAACCTGAAATGTAATTATATAGATAAAGTAAAAGGATGAAACGATACACCACACAAACACTAGTTTCTTTTTTAAAGCTGGACTGGCTATATTTAGATTAGATGAGATAGATTAGATTAATATCAATCAAAGTAGACTTCACAACTGGGAAGATGATTAAGGATAAAGAGAATTACAGGATAATAAAAGAATCAACTAGCCAAGAAGACAAAATGTGTATGCATCTAAAAACATTGTTCTGAAATACATAAAGCAAAAATTCCTAGAACTGAAAGGAAAAATAGATATTATAGAAGTACCACCTTTACAGCCATGTGAAGTAGTACCTTTGAAGTGGATTCACCAGCCCTAGTAAAGCCCTCAGCTGACTGTGGTCCCAGTCAATATCTTGACTGCAACCTTATCAGAGACCCTGAGCCAGAACTGTCCAGATAAGTCACTCCTGAATTCCAGACCATCAGAAACTGATAAGTGTTTATTAATATTTTAAGACACTAACTTCTCGGTGAATTTGTTACACAGCAATAGATACCTAATAAAGCCTCTCTGGTTCTTTGACCATGACTTAAGCTGAGAATTAAAGCCCTAAGCTAGTCCCTTTCTTCCTGTAACTCTGCAGTGCAGTCAGGAATAGCCAGCCCACCTCACCATTCTTATAGTTTTCCGTAGCTGTTTGTTTTCACATGGCACTGGACACTTCTCAAGCAACCACGAGTGGTAATCAGTTTATCTGAGATGTCTGTTTATGCCAGGGGACATCAGAATTCCATTTACATTGGCAAGGTGCTCAGCACTCAGTTCAAGGTCAGGGGCGTAACCAAATCAATTTCATGGTCCCACCTTTTAAGGTCTACTTCTCTTGCCAGCTGGCTTCCTTCTAACTTCTGACAACGGGAATCACTAAAGGGACCTTGGAAGATGGACAAAGAGGAAAAAGGACTCCTTCCAGCTTTCCAGGGATTGTCTGTATTTCTCAAGCAACAGCAAACACTTGACTTCTGCCCCCAGCTACTTGCAGCAGGCATAGCCCAGGCTGCCCATAGCTCTCTCTTCACAGGTCTGAGTACCAGCCACATGACACAGCCTCCTCAGTAGTCTGGGTACCACCCAAGGGCTCCCTTTCCTCAGGGTTCTGAATACCAGCTACACGGAGATACAATGTAGAGCTCCTAGGTCTTGGTAAATTATAAGGTTTGGTTGCCATTATCCTGACTAGTCCCTGATTGATATAGTACTTGGTACTGGAGTGGGGTTGAAATATTTGCTGGATAGGGCTTCCCTGGTGGCGCAGTGGTTGAGAGTCCACCTGCCGATGCAGGGGACACGGGTTCGTGCCCCGGTCCGGGAAGATCCCACATGCCACGGAGCGGCTGGGCCCGTGAGCCATGGCCGCTGAGCCTGCGCGTCCGGAGCCTGTGCTCCGCAACGGGAGAGGCCACAACAGTGAGAGGCCCGCGTACCGCAAAAAAAAAAAAAGAAAAAGAAATATTTGCTGGATAAATGAACAGAATAATGAATAATTGAGCTTGTAAGATCTAGGACTCCCAGCTGCCATCTTACTCTCAGGAGGAGCAACTAAATTATTCCTTCAGTAATTAAATCGTTCAACATCTGCTCTTTGTCTGTGTTAACCTCTTTACCACTCCATCAAATGAGTCCATCAACGCCTTTCTGCCTCCACCTCTTGGCCCGATAACTTTATTTTTTTTAATTTATTTTACTGAAGTAGAGTTGATTTACAACGTGTAAATTTCTGCTGTAGAGCCAAGTGAGTCAGTTATACATGTATATGCATTCTTTTTCATATTCTTTTCCATTGTGGTTTATCAGAGGATATTGAATATAGCTCCCTGTGCTCTACAGTAGGACCTTGTTGTTTAATCCGTTCTATATATAATAGTTTGCATCTGCTAATCCCGAGCTCCCACGCCATCCCTCACCTACCCCCCTCCCCCTTGGCAACCACAAGTCTGTTCTCTATGTCTGTGAGTCTGTTCCTGTTTCATAGATATGTTCATTTGTGTCGTATTTTAGGTTCCACATATAAGTGACATCATATGGTATTTGTCTTTCTCTGTCTGGCTTACTTCACTTAGTATGATAATCTCTAGGTTCATCCATGTTGCTGCAAATGGCATTTTTTCACTCTTTTTTATGGCTGAGTAGTATTCCATTGTATATATGTACCACATCTTCTTTATCCATTCATCTGTCGATGGACATTTAGGTTGTTTCCATGTCTTGGCTATTGTGAATACTGCTGCTATGAATATAGAGATGCAGGTATCTTTTTGAAGTATAGTTTTGTCCATATATATGCCCAGGAATGGGATTGCTGGATCATATGGCAACTCCATTTTTAGTTTTTTGAGGAACATCCATGCTGTTTCCATAGTGGCTGCATCAATTTACATTCCCACCAACAATATAGGAGGGTTCCCTTTTTTCCACACCCTCTCCAGCATTTGTTATTTGTAAATTTTTTAAAAGATGGCCATTCTGACCAGTGTGAGGTAGTACCTCATTGTACTTTTGATTTGCATTTCTCTAACAGTTAGTGATGTTGAGCATCTTTTCATGTGCCTGTTGGCCATCTGTATGTCTTCTTTGGAGAAATGTCTATTTAAGTCTTCTGCCCTTTTTTTTTTTTTTTTTTTGCGGTACGTGGGCCTCTCACTGCTGTGGCCTCTCCCGTTGCGGAGCACAGGCTCCGGACGCGCAGGCTCAGCGGCCATGGCTCACAGGCCCAGCCGCTCCGTGGCATGTGGGATCTTCCCGGACCGGGGCACGAACCCGTGTCCCCTGCATCGGCAGGCGGACTCTCAACCACTGCGCCACCAGGGAAGCCCTTCTGCCCATTTTTTGATTGGGTTGTTTGTTTTTTGTTGTTGTTGAGTTGTATGAGCTGTTGTATATTTTGGAAATTAAGCCCTTGTCAGTCACATCATTTGCAAATATTTGCTCCCAGTCTGTAGGTTGTCTTTTTGTTTTATTTATGGTTTCCTTTGCTATACAAGAACTTGCAAGTTTGATTAGGTCCCATTTGTTTATTTTTGCTTTTATCTCTGTTGCTTTGGGAGACTGACCTAAAAAAACATTGGTACAATTTATGTCAGAGAATGTTTTGCCTATGTTCTCTTCTAGGAGTTTTATGATGTCATGTCTTATATTTAAGTCGTTAAGCCATTTTGAATTTATTTTTGTGTACGGCATAAGGGAGTGTTCTAACTTCACTGATTTACATGAGGCTGTCCAGCTTTCCCAACACCACTTGCTGAAGTGACTGCCTTTTTTCCATAGTATATTCTTGGCTCCTTTGTTGAAGATTAATTGACCACAGGTGAGTCGGTTTATTTCTGGTTAGCCCAATAAATTTAAATAAGACTCAGACTCTGCAACCCTCTGTTTGAATAAGAAATCCAATAGGTTTGGAGTTTTATTAAATTTTTGCAGGTAGGGAAAGGAAAAAATTGCCAATGATCCTTTCTTGACTTAATAAAAAGATTAATTATGTATATCTTTCAGAAAGCATATACATCAAATTAAACACTATTATAAGCGCAACAAATTATTAAATGAGATAACCAGAGGACTTTCCTGGTGGCGCAGTGATTAAGAATCCACCTGACAATGCAGGGGACACGGGTTCGAGCCCTGCTCCAGGAAGATCCCACATTCAATGGAGCAGCTAAGCCCGTGCACCACAGCTACTGAGCCTGCGCTCTACAGCCCACGAGCCACAACTACTGAGCCCACGTGCCACAACTACTGAAGCCCCTGCGCCTAGAACCTGTGCTTCGCAACAAGAAATGCCACCGTAATGAGAAGCCTGTGCACCGCAATGAAGAGTAGCCTCCCCTTGCTGCAACTAGAGAAAGCTGGCACGCAGCAACGAAGATCCAACGCAGCCAAAAATTAATTAATTAATTATTTTAAAAAGGTAACCAGAATGTAGACTTTCAGGGATTATTGGTTACAGTTCACATAATATAGTGAAAGACCCTGAAGTCTGAGTGTCTTAAAAGACTCATTTGGGACTTCCCTGGAGGCACAGTGGTTAAGAATCCGCCTGCCAGTGCAGGGGGACATGGGTTCGAACCCTGGTCTGGGAAGATCCCATATGCTGTGGGGCAACTAAGCCCATGCACCACAACTACTGAGCCCACGTGCCTAGAGCCTGTGCTCCACAACAAGAGGAGCCACTGCAATGAGAATCCCGTGCACCACAACAAAGAGTAGCCCCCACTCGCTGCAACTAGAGAAAGCCCGTGCACAGCAGTGAAGACCAAACACAGGCAAAAATAATAAATAAATAAATTTTAAAAATAAAAATAAAAAAACTCATTCGAACAAATACCATTTCTAGAAGAAGATTATACATTTGCAAGCTGTCACATCAGATAGGAGTGCAGAACTGATACTTTGGTGAATGCTCTATCAGAAAGAGCTTTATGATCCTCAGTGATGGTCTGCATCTCTGCAGCTGTAGGACAAGGCAACATATACTTCTCTTACGTTTTCTTTACTAGCAGCATTTTCAAACCTACTCCCCAGAATTCCATTAATTAGCACCGAAAAACAGAAGGGACCTAATAAACCTAAAACATAAAGTAGGGAAAAGAACTGCCAAGATAATTTTTAGATAAAATCTACACACAAGGGCTTCCCTGGTGTCGCAGTGGTTGAGAGTCCGCCTGCCGATGCAGGGGACATGGGTTCGTGCCCCGGTCCGGGAAGATCCCACATGCCGCGGAGCGGCTGGGCCCGTGAGCCATGGCCACTGAGCCTGCGCGTCCGGAGCCTGTGCTCCGCAACGGGAGAGGCCACAACAGTGAGAGGCCCGCGTACAGCAAAAAAAAAAAAAAACCAACACAGGGTTATATAAAAGAATCTAGAGGGGCTTCCCTGGTGGCGCAGGGGTTAAGAATCCGCCTGCCAATGCAGGGGACACAGGTTCGAGCCCTGGTCCGGGAAGATCCCACATGCCACGGAGCAACTAAGCCCGTGAGCCACAGTTACTGAGCCTGTGCTCTAGAGCCTGCAAGCCACAACTACGGAAGCCCACACGCCTAGAGCCCGTGCTCCGCAACAAGAGAAGCCACCACAATTAGAAGCCCATGCACTGCAACGAAGAGTAGCCCCCGCTCGCCTCAACTAGAGAAAGCCCGCACCCAGTAACAAAGACCCAACACAGCCAAAAGTAAATAAATAAGAATCTAGAATCTCTTCAACATAATATTCACAAGGTTCAGGATAAAATCCAAAATCTTCAATATAAAACCAATAGGAAAATGTGACCAATCTCGACAGAAAAGAAAGTCAATCATCCAAGGCCAATCCCCAAATAATCCAAATGTCGACATTAGCACTATGGAATTTTATTTTAAAGTAGCTATTATAATTATGCCAATGAAGTAAAGGAAAATTTTTTCATGATGAATTAGGAAATCTTAGTGGAGAAATGGAAACTATGAAAAAGAAGCAAATTGAAATTCTAGAACTTAAAAATAAAATATCTAACATAAAAAATTTGGGAATTCCCGGGTGGTCCAGCAGTTAGGACTCCGCGCTTCCACTGCAGGGAGGCTGGGTTCAATCCCTGGTCGGGGAACAAAGATCCTGCAAGCCATGCAGTGAGGCCAAAAAAAGGGAAAAAAAGGAACTGAATTCAGAAGGAGTTGCATTGTAGCCTTGGTTACTTTGGCTTCACTTCTTTTTTTTTTTTTTTTGCGGTACACGGGCCTCTCACTGTTGTGGCCTCTCCCGTTGCGGAGCACAGGCTCCGGACGCGCAGGCTCAGCGGCCATGGCTCACGGGCCCAGCCGCTCCGCAGACCGAGGCACGAACCCATGTCCCCTGCATCGGCAGGCGGACTCTCAACCACTGCACCACCAGGGAAGCCCTGGCTTCACTTTTATATTTAACTCTAGTAGTGTCCTAGAATCTAAGCACCACGAGACTGTGCCACCTCTCTCTGCTTTGTAGCCTCACCCCATACCCAGCAAATTCCCCGAGAAAGTAGGGGCTGTAGGCTTGTCTGGTTGTTCAACCTATTTATCTGTTTTTAAGAAATGTATAATCATTAGAACATAACACTTTTTCAGGAACAAATCTACCTTACACATATTCTACAAACCAACTTGTTTCCAAATATAAATACTCACATTTTGTTTAGTTAAAATGTTGTTTTGGGGACTTCCCTGGCGGTCCAGTGGTTAGGACTCCGTGCTTCCATTGCAGGGGGCAGGGGTTCCATCCCTGGTCGGGGAACTAAGATCACACATGCCGCGAGGTGTGGCCAAAAATTAAAAAAAAAAAAAAGTTGTTTTGGTTGTAAAACCAATCTTCTGTTTCCGAAAATAATCAAATACTTTATGTATCTGAACTGCTTTTACAAATGGACTAATAAACCTTAAGCTAAACAAGATTTTATACATGTATTTTTCATTAAGATATAATTCACATAAAATTCATCCTTCTACAGATAATCAAGCATTTTTTTAAGTGAATCATGTTTTTTTAAAATTCCATCGGTATTTTTATTTGTTTATTTATGGCTGTGTTGGGTCTTTGCTGCACGCAGGTTTTCTCTAGTTGCGGCGAGCGGGGGCTACTCTTCCTTGTGGTGTGCAGGCTTCTCATTGCGGTGGCTTCTCTTGTTGCAGAGCACGGGCTCTAGGTGCACAGGCTTCAGTAGCTGTGGCGTGTGGACTCAGTAGTTGTGGCTCGCGGGCTTAGTTGCTCTGCAGCATGTGGGATCTTCCCAGACCAGGGCTTGAACCCATGTCCCCTGCATTGGCAGGCAGATTCTTAACCACTGTGCCACCAGGGAAGTCCCTCAAGCAGTTTTTAATGTATTTACAAAGTTATATTTACAACCATCAGCACGATCAAATCACAGAACATTTCATCACCCCTAAAAGAAATCCCATCCACACTAGTAGACACTCCCCATTCCCCCGCTCCACAGCCTCTGAAAACCACGAATCTACTTTCCATTTCTATGGATTTTCCTATTCTGGACATTCCAGAATCATACAGTATGTGGCCTTTTGTGTCTGGCTTCTTCCATTTAGAATAATGTTTTCAAGTTTCATCCATCTTGTAGCATGATTCATCCATTCCTCTTTAGGGCTGAATAATGTTCCATTGTATTCATGTACTGCATTTTGTTTATCCATTCATGAGCTGATGGACATTTGGATTGTTTCCACCTTTTGACTATTATAACACTGCTGTGGGCATCTGTTACCAGTTTTTGTATGAACATGCATTTTCAGATCTCTTCAGCATATACCTAAGAGTGGATTGCTGGCAGATATGGGAACTCTATGTTTAACTTTTTGAAGAACTGCCAAACTGTTTTGCAAAGTGCCGAGAGTTTTATAGTTTCAGATCTTACATTTAGACCTGTGATTTGAGTTAATTTTTGTATATGACATGAGGTAGGGGTCCAGCTTCATTCTTTTGCATGTGGATAGTGAGTTGTCCCACTACCATTTGTTGAAGAGACTATTCTTCCCCCATTGAATGATCTTGGCACTCTTGTCAAAAATCGATTGACCATATTCGTATGGGTTTATTTCTGAACTTTCCATTCTATTCTGTTGATTAATATGTTTATCTTTATGCCAGTATCAACAGTCTTGATCTCTGTTACTTTGTAGTAACCTTTGGCATCAGGAAAGGTGAACCATCCAACTTTGTTCTTCTTTTTCAAGATTGTTTTGGCTATTTGGGGTCCATTAAATTTCCATATGAATTTTAGGAACAGCTTGTCTGTTTCTGGGGCAAAAAAAAAACCCAGCTAGGGTTTTTTTGTTTTGGTTTTTTGGTTTGTTTTGGGGGGGGGTTGTTTTTTGTTTTGGGGTTTTTGTTGTTTTTTGGGGGTTTTCTGTTTGTGTTTTTTTGGCTGCTTTGGGTCTTCATTGCTGTGCGCAGGCTTTCTTTAGTTGCGGCGAGCGGGGGCTACTCTTGGTCGCAGTGCGTGGGCTTCTCATTGCAGTGGCTTCTCTTGTTGTGGAGCACAGGCTCTAGGCACACGGGCTTCAGTAGTTGTGGCACTTGGGTTCAGTAGTTGTGGCTCCTCGGCTCTAGAGCACAGGCTCAGTAGTTGTGGCTCGAGGGCTTAGTTGCTCGGTGGCATGTGGGATCTTCCCGGACCAGGGCTTGAACATGTGTCCCCTGCATTGGCAGGTGGATTCTTAACCACTGTGCCACCGGAGAAGTCCCCTAGCTAGGGTTTTTGATAGAGATTGCTTTGAATCTGTAGATCAATTGAGGAGTATTGGAGTATTGATATCTTAACAATATTGACTCTTCTAATCCATGAACATGTCTTTCCATTTATTTGAGTCTTAAATTTCTTTCAGTGACGTTTTGAAGTTTTCATTGTATAAGTTGTGCACTTCTTTTGTTACATTTATTCCTAAGCACTTTGTTCTTTTAATGAAATTGTTCATTTTGGGGGGGGTTGTTTATTGCTAGTGAATGCAAATACAATTGATTTTTGTATATCAATCTTGTTTCCTTGCTGAACTCTTTTATTAGCTCTACTAATTTTTTGTGGATTTCTCAGGATTTTCTATATACAAGATCATGTCATCTGCAAATAAAGATAGTTTTTATTTTTCCCTTCCAGTCTGAATGCCTTTATCTGCCTTTCTTCCCTAATTGCCCTGACTAGAACCTCCAGTACAATGTTGAACAGACGTGGCAAGAGCAGACACCCTTGTCTTGTTCCTGATCTTAGAAAGCTTTCAATCTTTCACCATTACATATGATGTTAAGCTGTGGGTTTATGCCGTTTATCAGGCTGAGGAAGTTTCCTGCTGTTCTTAGTTTGTTGAGTGTTATCATGGCAGGGTGTTGAATTTTGTCAAATGCTTCTTCTGCATCTATTGAGATGATCACGCGGGTTTTGTAACCAATATTCTAAGTAGAAAGAACTCTATTTTTCAAATAAGTTACTATCTGTTTCTGTGGTTTACATGCATATATTAACTTTCTCTTTTGTAAGAAACTTTAAATTGATCACTTACATTAAGCATTATAAAATAAAGGCAAAGTGGGCTTCCCTGGTGGCACAGTGGATAAGAATCTGCCTGCCAATGCAGGAGACACAGATTCGATCCCTGGTCCGGGAAGATCCCACATGCTGCAGAGCAACTAAGCCCGTGCACCACAACTACTGAGCCTGCGCTCTAAGAGCCTGTGAGCCACAACTACTGAGCCTGTGCGCCACAACTACTGAGCCTGCGCTCTACGAGCCTGTGAGCCATAACTACTGAAGTCCACATGCTTAGAGCCCGTGCACCACCATGAAAAGAAGCCCCCGCTCACCACAACTAGAGAAAGCCCGCGCGCAGCAGCTAAGACCCAACGCAGCCAAAAATAAATAAATTTATAAATTTTTAAAAAAATAAAAAGAACTTTTAATTTAAAAAAACTATTAAAAATATAAATAAATAAAGGCAAAGCTAATTGCCTATTAGCAAACTACTCTGTATGCAACAATTGCCAATATCAGAAATACTATTTAGTGGTTGTCAATTACATGCCCTGAAATAGGAAACAAAATTCACTTACTGTATTGTTTTTCAGATAGCCCCTGGCCTTCAGAATCAGAAATAGGGACTTGCCTGTCAGTCCAGTGGTTAAGACTCCACACTTCCACTTCAGGGGGGCAGGTTCGATCCCTGATTGGGGAACTAAGATCCCACATGCCACATGGTGCAGCAAAAAAAAAAAAAATATATATATATATATATATATGTACACATACATATATATATACATATATATATATATGTATACACACACACACATACATGCAGAATCAGAAATAAGGATTTCCCGTAAATAAGAACCACTGCAGTGCATCTAGTGGTTAAGTCAGTTGTTTTCTTCCCAGCTGTGGCACCACATTATTAAAAGCGTTATGCACCTAGGAATGATGCTGCGGTTAGCTGGTAAGTCAAATAATGCCTGTCTCCTTTTAAAAAGAGTGTTCTGTGTTCACAATTACTTCAAAATGTGATTACATTCAAATAATTGATATCTCATGCTCTAGCAATTACAGAAGTGTGATTTTTGACACACGGCAATTTTATAACTTAGGCAAATGTAAAATGCTAACAGATGTGAACAGCTGTTCTGTTTAAGCTTAGAGTGCTTCAAAATGTAGGTAATAGCTTTCAGTTAACATAATCAGCCTCTAATACAGCCTTCTAAATCATAAAGACTTTTGGAAATACAAATACAAACAAGGGAATTACTTCTCCAAATTACAAAATTTTGGCAAATCAATACAGCACTTTGTAATACAGTAAAACTGTGTTGTATTTGTTGGAATCATATATCACTTTAACGATAATTCCCACCACAAAAATACTATCTAAGTATGAAATCAAATTACTAAGTCTTTTTATCAGAGTTTATAGCAGAACCAGCTGTTTTATATAGATTGATATGGCTTTTAAAATTATATACTTTCCTTCTTTTAGAGTGCATTCCTTCCTGTAAGCTGCTGAGTTAATACAGCAAAGCAATCACATGTATGTAAAATGGGCTCTGTTTCCTTCTGAGGTTGGCCCAAAACCATTCATGAAAAGGTTTAAAATTCTACTTTAAGAAGCTCAAACATGCCAATAACTAATTTTGCAAATATTGTTAATTCTTCCATAAATAGGAAAACCCTCAATGATAGATGATCACATATATAGTTTTTTTTTTTTTAATTGTGAACCAACATGACCTATTTCAAGCCCAATATCCTTAGATTATTTTTCTGGTTTCGATGTACTGGCTAGTACCACCTCTACAGTGTTGAACAGAAGTGGATATTGGACAAGCTTTTCTTGTTCCTAATTTTAAAAGGATACTTTCAATATTTCTCTTTTGAAAATTATTTTTATTATAGGATTTTGGTAAATATTCTGTATCCAGTTAAAGAAGTTCCCTGCTTTCATTGTTTGCTAAGAGGTTGTAACATGAACAGATTTTGAAAAGTATGGAATATTTCCTATTCATCTATTGGGGTGCTTATGGTTTTTCTTTGTAAAACTGACAATGTGATAACTTACATTAATATTTTAAGATTTTTTTTAAATTTTATTTTGGCCACACCACGCGGCATGCAGGATCTTAGTTCCCTGACCAGAGATCGAACCCACGCCCCCTGCAGTGGAAGCGCAGAGGCTTAACCACTGGACTGCCAGAGAAGTCCCTACATTAATTTTTTTAAATGTTAAAAATCCTTGCATTCTTGGAACAAACTCAGTTTTGCTATAATGTGTTCAGTTTTGTACATACTGTTGGATTTTATTGGCTAAGATTTTTTTATCATACTTACACCCATAATTCAGAGGAAGATGGTCCTCTAGCTTTCCATTCCCGTTATCCTTTTTTTGTTTTGGCATTTAGCTTATACTAGCCTCATATAATATTTGGGTACTATTCTTTTTGTTTTTTCTTTTTCTATTCTCTAGAAGACTATGTATTACACTCTTGTGGAATTCCTTGAATGTTTGGCAGAAGTCACCTATAAGGCTGCTGTGAATGTTGTCATTTTTTAAAGACTTAACATACCGTTCAATTTCTTTCATTGACTGAAAGAAAAGCACACAACGTTAAGAGCTGTGAGTTGAGTTTTATTCAGTGTTTTGCTGAGGACTATAGCCCAGGAGACAGCCTCTCAGACAGCTCTGAGAAACTGCTCTGAAGATGTGGGGGGAGAAGCCAGTATATATATAATTTTGGCTAAGGAGCACATGCAATCAGGCATACATCTCAGTAGGAAGTTACTGCTAGTCACAAGGAACAGGTATCCCAGTTAATGATTCTAGTGCTTTTCTAAGTATGGGAAGATGCAAGAATCTGGGTTCATAAAAATGTTTCCCGAAGTATAGCTAAGTATCTAAGGGCCTGTTTTTCCTGTTTTCCCAAAGTACAAAGTGCCTCGTCCTGTTCTTGGTCTTGAATTCCTTTCAGGCTGCGCTGTAGGTCAGCGACTGCAGTGGCTAACGACTTGATTCTTGGAAAACTGTATGGTATGCAACATTTTTGTTTTACACTTTGATGATTTTCTACGTCATCTTGAGTCAGTTTTGATAATTTGCATTTTTCTAGAAAACTCACCATTCGACTTAAGATTTTAAATTATTGTTAGAAAATGATAGATAGTTTAAATCTCTCTGTCCTCTTTATCATTTCTGAAAATGTTAATTTGTGCCTCTTTTTCTTCTTGATAATTTTCCCACAGGTTTCTTTTTATAGATCTTCTTTATTATTTATTTGATGGTTCATTAATTTTTGCTCTTGTTTAGGTTCCTTCCTTCCTTCTGATTTCTTTTCATTTGCTCCATTTTTCTTTTTCTACATTTCTGAGATTATTTGCTCTTTCTTATTTTACATATAATTTATTTTTAAATACAGGTATTTATGGTTGTACATTGAACTCCTATAGCCACATCCTACAGTTTTTATTTTTTTTAATATTAATTAATTTATTTATTTGGCTGCGCTGGGTCTTAGTTGTGGCATGCGGGATCTTTTAGTTGCAGCATGTGGGATCTAGTTCCCTGACCAGGGATCGAACCTGGGCCCCCTGCATTGGGAGTGCAGCGTCTTAACCACTGGACCACCAGGGAAGTCCCTACAGATACTTAGTGTTTGTATTAGTTTCCTATGGCCGCTATAACAAATTGCCACAAACTTGGTGGCTTAAAACAACAGAAATATTTTCTCTCACTGTTTTGGAAATCTGAAAATCAGTGTCACTGGGCCAAAATCAGGGTGTCAGCAGGTTTCCGTATAACACTTACAAGTCCCACAAGCATCTCCAAGCCTGTAAGTGCACAACATTAAATAGCAAATTAAAAAACACCATGAAAAGTCGACACATTTTCATGGAATAAAGAAAAAGTCCTCACATTTTCATTTTGCACTGGGATCCACAAATGACATAGCTGGCCCTGCTTCTGGGACTCCCGTTACATGTATGTTGATATACTCGATAGCGTTCCACTCAACGGTTTTTCTTTATTTTCTGTCTAGTCTTCAGACTGGATCATCTGTATGGACCTATGTATCTTCAAATTTGCTAATGCCTTCTTCTGTCAACTCAAATCTGTCGTTGAGTCTCTCCAGTGAATTTTTTATTTCAGTTACTGTACTTTTCAACTCCAGAATTCCTCTCTGGTTCTTTTTAAGCCATTTCCACTTCTTTATTGATGTTCTTTATTTGGTAATTGTCATACTTTCCTTTAATTCAATAAACATGTCTTCTTTAGTTCTTTGAACATATTTATAATAGCTAATTTAAAGTCTTTGTCTGCTAAGTGCAGTGTCTGGGCCTCTTCAGACAGTTTCTTATTACCTCTTTTCCCCCTGTGTTTGGGCTATACTTTCCTGTTCCTTTGCATGTCAGTCAGACCAAAATTTGGGTGTCAGTGCAGCCGTGTCCTAGCTGTGTGAAATTTGTGTGTCAGTGCAGCCGTGTCCTAGCTGTGTGAAATTTGTGTGTCAGTGCAGCCGCATCCTAGCTGTGTGATTTGGAGCAAGCTACTTTATCAGTCTGAGCCTCATTTTCCACAAATGTAAGTTAGAAATAGCTCTGTTGGGAGGATTAAATGAGATCTGCCTCATAATTTTTTACTGAAAACTGAACATTTTAGAGAATATATTGTAACTCTGGATCCTGATCTCCCAGGGACTGTTGTTGTTGATTCTATCGTTTTTGTTGTTTGCTGCTGTTGTTGATTCTATCGTTGTTGTTGTTTGCTGCTTGGCTGGTTGGTTGACTTAGTGACTTGTCTGGACTAATTCTTTATAGTTTGTCTTCCCCACAGTGTGCAGCCACCGAAGTCTCTGTTCAGTTTTATTCTGGTGTGGTGTTTTGTTGTTGTTGTTTTTTCATCTTGTTTTTACTTTTAAGCTTGACTTCCTAGGTATCACCCCTGGGTCAGCATAGCTTAGTGGCCAGCCAGTGGTTGGTCAGAAGTTTTTCTTAAACACCTTGAGCCCGTGCCTTCCGCCCTTTGCCAAGTGGGTCTGTGTGTGGACTGGGGCACACAAAGTTCAGGCAGGTTACAAGTCTGCCTTGGTTTTTACTTTCTGCTTTTGCACAAGGCCTGATGTTCAGCCAGGGATCTGGAGTGGGGGTCCTCAACTGCACGCACATGTGTGTGCACACCTCTAGATCCCCAGGAATATGTCAGAGCTTCTCAAAGCCCCCTGTGGCTATCTTGTGCCCTACATCTCCTTTTCAAACTTTTGACTGCTCTCTTGCTTGCCCCAGGCAGCACTGTAGCCTTAGGCAAATGTGACAGTGGCCTTTCCCAGTTGTTTGCCACCAATCGATATTATTTTCAACATCACCCCTCACCATGAGCTTTTTTGCAGAGCTCCAAATCAGGTCAGCTCCTCCAGCAGCAGAAGTGAGGCTACCAGTTTTCATGGCTACCATGTCTTGGCATTGTGGGTGGGGGAAGGGAAATGGAAGCAGCCTGGAGATAAAATGCCACAGACCCACTGTTATTACTGAGGTTCAATTTTTCTTGAATAAATGCCTTTCAATTTGCTGTATGCCTTTAGTTACCTTCCAGAGCACTGAAATAGTTGTATTGGATAATTTTGCCAGTTTTATCATTGCTTTTTCTGAGGAGAGGATTTGCCAAGGTCACTTCCCTCTGTCACTTCCCCTCCTCATTCTTCACTGCTTCTTATAATGCTCTAAGTAGAAATTTCTTCTTCCTGAAGTACATCCATTAGGAATTCTTTCAGAAAGGATCTGTGAGAAATAAAATCTTTTTTCTTTTTAACCTTTGTCTGCTTTTTATTACCATGGGAATCTATTTGGACCTAGTTTAAATTATATTTAGTGTTCATAGTGTTTCTTCATTCTTGAGAATCGTGTCTCAACAATTCTGGAAAATTCTTAGTCATTATATCTTCAGATATCTCTACTTCATTCTTTTCATACTCTTTCTGGAATCTCTATTAGACATATGTTGAATATTCTGATTCTATTATCTGTGTCTCCTAACTTCTTTTTCACCATTTCAGTTCTCTGTGCTTCTTCAACTCTCTTTTCCAGTTCATTAATCCTCTCTTCTACTGTGTTCAGTCTGCTGTTAAATCCACCCCTTGAGGGCTTTATTGTGCTGTTTGTTCTAGTGACTACATTTTCTGTTTTTAGAAACTGTTTCTTTGTCAAATTCTGGGAGTTTTATTGTTCGTTTTCTTAGAGTTTGGATTTCTAACATTGAATTTTATGTTCTCTTCTATGCTGTTGTTGTATAATCTCAAGATCTAGGGGCTCTGATTGTCCTAATTGTAATTTTTAGTCTCATATGTGAAAAACTGTGTCAGGGCTTTGACATTTTTTAATTGTAATAATGGGTACAATTTCCATTGTAGGTGGGTCCAACTGCCATACTTAGCCCCCCCCCCAAAAAATATATATATATGCTTGTTTATACATATATATATATATATATATATACACACACACATAATACAGGATGCCTATATACATGTATATATATATATAGGCATCCTGTATTGTTCTGTATTTTTTTTCTTGTAACCCTAGTGCAGGGCCTCATCTCCTGTCACTCCTGGTTATTGACCCTCACTGACACTTAAGGGAAGACACATTATCAACTCATCGACTGTCATCTATGCTGTTTAGTCCCCTCTTTGTTTCTGGACTCCTGAGTTTTCTCTTTCTTCCATGGGAACTCAGCTGTGCATCTAAAATCATTTTTAATTTAATCAAACATTTCAAACAATTTTGCTAGTAGAGTTTTCTGGTTATCCTAGCTGACAAATCAGAAACATATGGGGAGATTTTTCAGAACATGTTTCATAGTCCTTCTTCCCCTGCCAAAATTCTGATACCACCTCCTAGAGAGTCTGCCAAAATCTGGGTGGAGCTGGGACCAGAAATGGGGTGGCGGTGGGGATCGTTCCTGTATAATTTCAAAAACAACACAACTCACTTCCTTAGTGTTCTGATTCAGTTCCTGGTGTCTTAGACTTCTGTGCCTAAAGCAGTTTCACGGCCCACGGGAGATACCGGGTAAAGATATGCTGAATACGTGAATGCATGACTGATTACTGACTGATACTTGTGTTCAGCATAACGCCCATCGTGCAGGTCCGACATGTGATTAAACTAGATAGTAACTGCTCGATAAAGATCATTTTCCCTTCCCCTAAAACAGGAAAGAGGAGTTTACCAGCACCCCATGGGCGTGGCAGGCTCAGGTTAGACTACTCTCAAGGTGGACAACCTGCATTCCAGCCTTGGTCCAGGTCTCTGAGGACTGTGATGGAGGGCACGAGGGAAGCACGTGAGTTGGCCTGGATTCCATTCTGTGGATTTTCACCCTCATGCGCTTGATGAATGGGCCAATCAGCCTGGAGGACAGGCCCTAGGGGGTGCCTCACAGGTTTGTATTAGGCCCTACCTACTTATCTGTTTGGGGGGTGACACAGAGTTGAGAAGGATCAGGACACCTTAGGTGACAGTCAGGACCCTGGATCCCCTCTTTTGCCCCTTAAAGCCTCAGCTTTCCTTCTCCATCCCCTCCCTACTCTTCCAATCTGTCCCCAGCCCTTTCCTGACTCTGTCTCTCTGCAGACGACTCCTCCTTCAGCAGGGCTGCCCACACCAGCGCCTCCAGCTCATCTCTCCAGGTCACCAGCCCATTGCAGGAAGACCCAAAGGCTCTTCAAAGGCCAAGTGCACAGGCACAGACTCCCCTTTCCCCCAGCATCCTGCCCTCCTTCTGTGATCCCAACTCCAGGGTGTCATCCAACCCCCTCCTTCTGTGATCCCAACTCCAGGGTGTCATCCAAACCCTCCTTCTGTGATCCCAACTCCAGGGTGTCATCCAACCCACGCAGGCACCTGTGAGTCACCCTGGACTCCACCCTCCTCTTTCCAAATCTGTTTAGACCAAGTCTCCTGGATGGAATCCACTTCTGGGTATGTCTGCAATCAGGCCTCTGCCTTCCACCTTCCCTCCGCACCATCACCTGAGGTCAGTCACCAGCATGGCCCTCGGGATCATCATACCTCCTAACTCACCTGCAGCCTCTAGTCCGGGGTTGGTGGCCCCTGAGCCTGATCAGGGCCTCAGACTTGTTTTGTCTGCCTCCAACTGTGGTTTGCTTTGCTTCTGCTTTTAAATGAGCTAACACTATAAACTAGAAGATTTCACATACAAGGAAAGAATTCTGGCTGCTCTTGAGTAATTTGAGGGGCCCAAATGCATGCTGTCCCCTTGGAGGGGCTATTAGCTGTCCCCAAGTGGCAGCTGTTCCCTGACGATCACAGACCCCTAACCGGTCTGCCTTGCCCCTCAGGGCACTTGAGATGAAGGCTTTTCTCGGGTCTGTAATAATCCTCACTGCTCCCAGCCGAAGCTCAAAGCTGACACTGTCACTCAGCAGTTTGCCCAACGTCCTGCAGAGGAAATCAGCCTCTTTAACCTGGCGTTCAAGTCCCTTCCCCGGTCCACCCAGGCCAACCCTCCAGCCTCACCCCAGTCCTTCTCCCCTGGAGAAGCACTGCTTACCCGTCTCACAATTCCCATACACATCCTGCTTTCCCAAACCTTTCTGCCTGTAACTGGGCTTTTGCTCCTACTTAGTTTACTTAAGAATGATTGTACTGGACCATATACACAAAAGTGAGTATGCTGAGTATAAAACACTGTCTCAATGAATGAGAGCTGTCTTGGAGGAAAGGCTTTTTTTTTTTTTTTTTTTTGGCGAACTTTTCATTAGGATAAATTTCAAATACTAAGAAATAATAAGTTAATGAGTCCCTTCTGCCCACTACCTATATTCAACATTGTTAACATTTGTTGATGTATGTATAGGGTTAGCTAGTTGGTTGGTTGGTTTTGCTGAACTATTTGAAATCAGTTTGCAAATATCATTACATCTCACTTCCTGAATATATCAAATACCTAAGCATGCATCTCCTAAAAGCACATTTTCTTCAAAACCACAAAACCATTATTAGACTCAAGAAAATTAACAATAATTCCCAGTATTATCTAACATCTAGTCCATAGTCAGTTTCCCCAGTTTTCTCAGCTAAGCATTTCTCAGCTGTGTTGTCATTGTTGTTTTGTTGGTCACATCAGGATTCAGTTGAGGCTTTAGGGCAACTTTGCATGTTGTGTCTCTTTGTTCTTGTGCCCCCACCAATCCTTTTGTCCCTGACATTTTTTTGTCCCAGGCCAATCATCTTGTATAAATCCCACCTTCTGGATTTGTCATGTTTCCTTGAGGTGTCATTTAACTTGTTCCTCTATCCCCTTTACTTCCTGTAAATGGGGAGGGAGGTTAAATATAAAGGCTTGACTGGGCTCAGTTAAACATTTTGACAGGAACATCTCATGGGTGATGCGGTGTAAATAGGGGAAAGGAGTTTGATTTAGTCTCCATGGTTTTCTGCTGTTGTTGTTGTTTTTGTGGCAGTGGCACACAGCATGTGGGACCTTAGTTCCCCAACCAGGGACCAAACCCATGCCCCCTTCCGTGGAGGCACAGAGTCTTAACCACTGGACTGCCAGGGAAGTCCCAAGTCTCCATGTTTAGACTGATGTCTGGAACTGGTGGACATTACAGGGAAAAAGGGAGCTGTGTACAGACATCAGAGCTGCTGAATGTGGCATGGGCTGCCTTGTGAGGTGGTGAGCCCTCATCACCAGGGGCATCCCAGCAGGCGCTGGTGGACCATCAAGTACATTGGTGAGGAGTCTGCAGCTTTGGTTAGAGTGCCAGACCCCCTCACCCGCTGGATACTTTAAGGGGTGCTTTTGCTCGTCACAATGACTGCAAATGTTGTTGATAGACAGTGGACGCTGAGAGCCTTGCAACTTGTGGGACAGTCGCATAAAAAGAGCTGTGTACCCCAGATGCTGTTGAGAACCCTGGGCAAGGGCTCGGTTAGAAAAGGGGCTTTCGAACCACTTTTAGCGATGGAGCTATTTTTCAAACAATAGCTTCACAGAACTGAGTATACAGAATAGAATCACGGTGCTTAAAGCTGGGGTGGCTGCGCTGTGGCCCTTCTCCAGAACCCTAAGGCACCAAAGAACACATGTGAAAACCACAGAGCTGGGTAACCTGAGATCCAGATGCTTCTGAAATTCTCTATCACAGGAGCGGGGTGGTCCATTCCAGGCCCCACGGCCACCATCACTCACGCTGTGGGTACCTGCAGGCAAGTGCTGGCCCTCTCAGGCTCAGGTGAGGGGACAGCAGTGCCCACTTGCCCTTACAAGGACTGCAGGAAGCGTGGCCCAGCCAATGCCTGGCTTGTGGCGGGGGCTCCATAATGTTTGTTAAAGCTTAATCTGAAACTCATTTGTTTTCTTGAATAAGAAATACATTCACATGGTAGGAAATTCAGAAGGCACACACAATTATACTGTGGCTTCCCCAGTGGATGGAGGTTAATGCTCTTGCCAGCACACACTTCTTTTTAATGGGCATGTACTCCTCTGTGTTTTTCTTTCCATCTCAAAATCTCAGAGATCATTTCATTCCAGTTACATGGAAAGGTTTCTCATTCCTTTTCTGTAACTTCTTTTTTTAAGTATAATATACATATATAAAGGTGAACGTAAGGGAAAAAGCTCAATGAATTTTCACACACCCAAGAGACCAGCGCCCAGATGAAGAGGCAGATTCCAGCCTCCCAACGCCAGCATGTGCTACCCCAAAAGTAACCGCTATCCTGACTTCTAACACTGGAGTTTCGTTTTGCCTGCTTTTGGACTTTTATTATAGAAATAGACTCAGTATGTTCTCTTTTGTGTCTGGCTTCTTTCATTCAACATTACGTCTGTGAAATTCATCCACACCGCGTGTGTCGTTGTAGCTGATTCATTCTCACATTTGTGAGCTACTCTGTTGAATGATGTGACTATTTATTCATCTATTCTACTGTTGCTGGGCTTCTGGGTGTGTTCCAAGGTTGTACCCAATAGTGCTGTTTGTGGATCAGGCACTGCCCAGGAACAAATCCAGCTCCCACCCTTGGTGCCCTGGGGAAGCTGGTGGGTGCATTTTGCAGTTGCACTGTCATTCATTCCTGTGGCAGGGGTCCATGAGTTTGAGTTTCGGCCCAGACCCCTCATTACAGCTCCTTTATATTCCCTCTTACTATCCCTGTCCTCAGGCGGCCGTGGTTTACCCAAGCATCAAGTCTTTCTGTAGTTCCCAGAGAGCCTGCAGAGAACAAGATTATCCTGCCCTCCAGGCACTCCCTGTGAAACCCACATAGCCCTTGAGGAAGGGTGTTCACAGCCTTGAGGCACAGCAGTTCTTTGGGAAGGGGAATTGGGCGGCCTGAAGCCCAGAGTGCGGGGAACCGGGAGGACGGACTTCTCACCTTAAACCCCTGGATGAATTTTGAATATTGTGTGTCATGCATATAAAACTTCCTCTTTTTTTTTTTTTTTTTTTTTTTTCTTTTCGGTACACGGGCCTCTCACCGCTGTGGCCTCTCCCATTGCGGAGCACAGGCTCCGGACGCGCAGGCTCAGCGGCCATGGCTCACGGGCCCAGCCGCTCCGCGGCATGTGGGATCTTCCCGGACCGGGGCACGAACCCGTGTCCCCTGCCTCGGCAGGCGGACTCCCAACCACTGCGCCACCAGGGAAGTCCTATAAAGCTTACTCTTAAAAACAAATGTTATACATGTGTGTACATATACACATAGAATACGTATATTAGAGTGTTTGGGGAACATAGACGTCGGGCTTTCTAGGGGAGGTGACATTTGAGATTTTGGCTTTTAAAGAAAATGAGCCCATCAGGAAAGCGGGTTGGGGGTGATAGAGAGGGCCTGCGAGGAAGGGGGAATGGCCAGCGTGGGCAAAGGCCTTCAGGCTTGGGAAAGCGGGAAGAGTTTGGGGAATCCCAAGATGCGTGAGGCTGTAACGGAGGCACCCAGGGGAGCTGGAGCCCCTGGAGGAAGAGCTCTCCAGGGAGAGTCTGGGGTCAGGAAAGGGCTGAGGACAGAATGGAGGAGTGGGGAGGGGATGGAGAAGGAAAGCTGAAGCTTTTAAGGGGCAAAAGAGGTCATCCAGGGTCCTGTCACCTAAGGTGTCCCTGATCCTTCTCAACTTTGTGTTGCCCCCCCCAAATAAATAAATAGATGGAGCCTAATACAGACCCCTGAGGCACCCCCTAGGGCCTGTCCTCCAGGCTGACTGGCTCTTTCATCAAGCACGTATGGGTCCAAATTCACAGAATGGAATCCAGGCCAACCCACATGCTTCCCATGTGACCTCCATCAAGGTCCCATGTGACCTGGACCAAGGCTGGAATGCAGGTTGTCCACGCCCTAGGATTAGTCTGACCTGAGCCTGGGGAGGTGGTGAGCTCCTGCTTCCTTTCCAAGGCTGCACTGTCCAATATGGGAGCCACCAGCCACATTTGGCTATTTAAATCTCAACGTCAACTGGTTAAAATTAAATAAAATTTAAAAATCAGTTCCACAGCCACACGAGCTGCCTTTCAAATGCTCAATACCTCCTCAAGGTGTACAGAACAGAAATCATATCAAATGCTCAGCTGAGGTCCCAGGAAAGAAAGCGAAATCCCAAATGCCAGAAACAAGAGGGCCGACTGACCCCGACAGACGACAGCTCATGAGCTCACCCTGCTTCTGGGGTGAGGATGGGGTGAGAAGCAGGGGCTTGTGCTTAAGCGCATGTGGGGACAGAAGACAGCCTTGGGAGCACACTTAAGGTCAGGGCAGGTCCTGAGATCTCTGTATAAAGCTGGACCCTTGAAAAGCCGCACTCTCGACAAAAGGGCGAACCGGAGAAAACATGCCCATCTACAAGGAGGTGACAAGCAAGCCTGTCTGTTTCAGCCTGAGAATCCAAAGCTCCCAACTCAGCATTGCATGCTTTGGGATGCCAGTTTACTGGACAGGAATGGTCCAGAAACTCCCAGCTCTAAGCGATGACATAAACACTGAACATAGTCTGGTGATACTTTTGGGACATAAGCAAAAAGGGAAAAGCTTTGAAGCCATGCTCCCAAGACCCAGGCTGCAACAGGCTCTATTGGAGGAAAAAAAAAATAAAAGAACCCACCACCCTAAGGGTGAGCTCATAGCAAGAAATGTCAAAATCCCTGGGGGAACAATCCATGAGGATTGAAAGTCAGAAGACACAACAAATACAAGATAACAGGCCCAGGGTCTCCAGAACACACAACAATGGTCTGACAGAGAACACAAAGTAAGTCTGTTAAAGATGAGTGGTTGCCTTTGGGGGGAAGGAGTGGGCATGAGAGAGGCTTCTGGGGGTACTGAATGTTCTGTGTCCCGACCCAAGTGCTGGTTACATGTGTTTGTTCAGTTTTGAAAATTTACTGAGGTACATACCTATGATTTGTGTACTTTTTCGGATGTATGTTATAATTCAATAAAATGACATCATAAATAATTAAAGGAAAAATAAGAGGAATCAGAATTCTAAAGAATAAGACATTATGGGGGTGGAAACAGAGGAGGCAGGTTTTAAGAAGAATCAAACAGAATTTTTAAAGATGAAAAATGGGGACTTCCCTGGTGGCACAGTGGTTAAGAATCCGCCTGCCAATGCAGGGGACACGGGTTCGAGCCCTGGTCCGGGAAGATCCCACATGCCGCGGAGCAACTAAGCCTGTGCGCCACAACTACTGAGCCTGCGCTCTAGAGCCCGCAAGCCACAACTACTGAGCCCATGCGCTACAACTACTGAAGCCCGCACACCTAGAGCCCGTGCTCCGCAATGAGAGAAGTCACTGCAATGAGAAGCCTGTGCATCGCAACGAAGAGTAGCCCCCGCTCGCCGCAACTAGAGAAAGCCCACGCAGAGCAATGAAAACCCAACACTGCCAAAAATAAATAAATTTTAAAATAAATAAATTTTAAAAATAAAGATGAAAAATGCACTCAATGAAACAAATTTTTATAAGGGAAATGAGTTATGTAACAGGTTAAATGTACCTGAAATGAAAATTACTGACCTGGGAGACATATCTGAGGAACAGATTAAATGTGCCCAGAATGCACAGAAAGCCAAAATGGTGGAAAATATAAAAGAAAAGTTAGGGGACATAGAAAAGAGAATAACAAATTCGACACAGGTCTAATAGGTTCTATAAGGAGAACGAAAGAATGTGGGGAAGACAATATTTAAAGAGAGAATGATTACTAATTTTCCAGAATTGATCAAAGACACAATTTTAAAGATTCAAGAAGCAGAAACTCTACCCCTGCTCAGAAACAATAAGTCCACATTAATTTTTAATAAGTATTTTATTTATTTAGCCACACCTTGCAGCTTTCAGGAACTTAATTCCCCAACCAGGGATTGAACCCAGGCCACAGCAGTGAAAGCACCAAGTCCTAACCATTGGACCACCAGGGAATTCCCAATAAGTCCACATTTAGAACCATCATAGTGAAAAGGCAGAACAAAGGCCGAAAGAAAAACTGTTTAAAGCTACCAGAGGGGAAAATGCTGATAATCTGACAGTGAGATTGACAGCAAAACAACAGCAACATCAGAAGACAAAAAGGGCAAATGGAACATCATCATTAGATTCTACAGGAAAATAATTCCCAACCGTGGAATCGATACCCAGCTTAGTCATCATTCAATATTGAAAGTAAAATAAAATTTTTTTCAGAAACGACTCAGAGAATTCCTCTCTCATAAATCCTTTCTGAGAGTATTATAAAGGATGTACTCCAGGAAGAAAGAACTAGAATTCAGAACGAAGTGGTCAGTTGCAAGAAGTGATGAGAACAAAGACATGGTTAGTACACATGTGGACAAATCTAAACAAGCATGGACTTTTAAGAAGACTAATTTTGGTGTTGAAAATAAAATACTGGAAATTGATAACTTTTGAGATGTTGTATTTTTTTTTTATAAATTTATTTAATTTATTTATTTTTGGCTGAGTTGTGTCTTTGTTGCTGTGCACGGGCTTTCTCTTGTTGCAGTGAGCGGGGGCTACTCTTCATTGCAGTGGCTTCTCAGTTGCAGAGAATGGGCTGTAGGCGCATGGGCATCAGTAGTTGTGGCACACAGGCTCAGTAGTTGTGGCTCATGGGCTCTAGAGCACAGGCTCCGTAGTTGTGGCACACGGGCTTAGTTGCTCCGCGGCATATGGGATCTTCCCGGACCAGGGAACGAACCCCTCTCCCCTGCATTGGCAGGTGGATTCTCAGCCACTGCGCCACCAGGGAAGCCCCTGTATTTGTTTTTTTAGGTGTGTCCTAACCTAGGTGCCACAAACTGGGTGGCCTAAAACAACAGAAATTTATTATCTTGCAGTTCTGGAGGCCAGAAATCAAGGTGTCAGCAGGGTTGATTCCTTCTGGAGGTTCTGAGGCAGAATCCACTTCACGCCTCTCTCCTGGCTTCTGGTAGCTGTTGGCATTCCTTGGCGTTCCTTGGCTTGTAGCTGCATCACTCCAGTCTCTGCCTCCATCCTTACATGGCCTTCCCCTCTGTTCTTTTTTTTTTTTTTTAATATTTATTTATTTATTTTCTTTATTTTTTTGGCTGCTTTGGGTCTTAGTTGCAGCATGTGGGATCTTTCATTGCGGCACGGGCTCTTCATTGTGGCGCACCAGGGTTCTCTCTAGTTGTGGTGTGCGGATTTTCTCTCTCTAGTTGTGGTACAGGGGCTCCAGGGCGTGTGGGCTCCAGAGCACGTGGGCTCAGTAGTTGTGGCACATGGGCTTAGTTGACCTGCGGCATGTGGGATCTCAGTTCCCTAACCAGGGATAGAACCTGTGTTGGAAGGCGGATTCTTTTTTTTTTTTATCAATTATTTATTACTATTATTATTTTTTTATTTTTATTTTTTAAATTTTTGGCTGCACTGGGTCTTCATTGCTGCGCAGGCTTTCCCTAGTTGCAGCGAGCGGGGGCTACTCTTTGTTGCGGTGTGCGGGCCTCTCATTGCAGTGGCTTCTCTTGTTGCAGAGCACAGGCTCTAGGTGCGCAGGCTTCAGTAGTTGTGGCGCATGGGCTCAGTAGTTGTGGCGCACGGTCTTAGTTGCTCCGCAGCATGTGGGATCTTCCCAGACCACAGCTCGAATGTCCCCTGCATTGGCAGGCGGATTCTTAACCACTGCGCCACCAGGGAATCCCTGGAAGGCAGATCCTTTACCACTGGACCACCAGGGAAGTCCCTCCTCTGTGTTTCTATCTCACATCTCCCTCTGCCTTTCTCTTCTAAGAATCCCTGTCATTGGATTTAGGGCTCGCCCTAAACCCAGGATGATCTCATCTCTAGATCCTTAACTACATCTACAAACACACTTTTTCCTAACAAGATCACATTCACTTGGTTCAGAGGATTAAGACTTGTTTTGGGGGACTACTATTCAACTTACTACAGATGGCTAGAGAGTTATTAAAGAGTTGTAGGGTCCTTGTTTTGTTTTGGATTGATTTTAGACTTTGTGAAATCAAATATGTGTGCTGGAAACTAAATGACAATTTCCCAAATATCTGAAATAAAATTATTATAAGTTGGGAAGGAATAAAAAATTTTGACCAATTTAATAGAAGATAGAACCAAAGAAAGGCAAAGAAAAAGCACAGTATATAGAAAGCACAAAATAGGATGACATAAATAATCCAAATATAGCAGGACTCACAATAAATGAAAATGCACTAACTCACCAATTATAAGGTAGACATTACCTGATTACATGCTATTCATACTGTTTAACCATATACTATTTATGAGGCCCACCTAAAAATATAAAGATTCAGAAAGGCTAAATATAAAGGGATGAAAGAAAATGTGCTAGGCAAAGAAAGCTGGTGTGCTTCTGTGTGTCCTACACGTTAGTAAAGACATTTAAATAGACTTTGAGCCCTCCCCACCCCCCCAAAAAAATTAGGAATAGAGAGAAGGCTCACTACATAATGTTAAAAGGATTAGCAGACCAAGAATATAAGATTATTTAAACTCGTATGCAGTAGCAACAAAGAGTCTCCAAATATACAGTGCCAAAATTACAGAGAATAAATTGACAAGTCCACAACCACAGTGTGGAGATTTTAATATACGTCTCCCATTAGTTGAGAGCTAGCTCAAGCAGACAAAAATTAGTGAGGACACAGAAGAGTTAACCTACCTTCACAAAACTCCATATTCAACAATTAGAGACTACACATGGAACATTTTCAAAAACTGACCACATGATAAGTCAGAAATAAGCCTTAGGGACTTTCCTGGTGGCACAGTGGTTAAGAATCCGCCTGCCAATGCAGGGGACATGGGTTCGAGCCCTGATCCGGGAAGATCCCATATGCCGCGGAGCAACTAAGCCCGTGTGCCACAACTACTGAGTCTGTGCCCTACAGCCCGCGAGCCACAACTACTGAGCCCACATGCCGCAACTACTGAAGCCTGCGCGCCTAGAGCCCATGCTCCACAACAAGAGAAGCCACCACAATGAGAAGCCCACACACTGCAATGAAGAGTAGCGCCCACTTGCTGCAACTAGAGAAAGCCCACACACAGCAACGAAGACCCAACGCAGCCAAAAAATTAATAAATTAATAAATAAATAAATTTTTTAAAAAAGAAAGAAGCCTTAATAAATGCCAAAAATTTAATACCATACATACCATCTTCTCTGATGACAATAAAATGAGGAATCAATAAGAGAAAACATACGCAAGTCCACGCACATTTGAAATTTTAAAATACACTTCTGAGTATTTTACCGATCAAAGAAATGAAAATACCATGTAACAAAACTGGTAGGATGTGGCTATAAAAATATACACTAATACTTAGGGGAAATTTTTTAACCTTAAATGTATATGTTAGAAATAAAGACCAAAAGTCAGTGAGCTGGGCATCCAACTCAAGAAGTTAGAGGGAAAAAAACAAAATAGAAAAACCCCAAAGGAAAAAAAAAGGAAACAATAAAATTGAGAACAAAGAAACAAGATAGAAAGCCCATAAACCCAAAACTGGTTCTTTTAAAAGTCTAATAAATCCCCTGATGAAAGAAAGAGAGAGAGAGGGAGGAGAAAAACTATTGGAAAGAAAAAGGGCCATATTATAGATACAGCAGAGACTGTACTGTGAACCACTTTATAACATTAAATTTGAAATTTTAGATGGAATAGATAATTTATCTTAAAAATATAACTTACCAAAATGTATTCAAAAATGTATTGAAGAAGAAATAGAAACCCCTAATAAACCTATAACCTTTTTTTTTTTTTTTTTTTTTGCGGTACGCGGGCCTCTCACTGTTGTGGCCTCTCCCGTTGCGGAACACAGGCTCCAGACGCACAGGCTCAGTGGCCATGGCTCACGGGCCCAGCCGCTCCGCGGCATGTGGGATCTTCCTGGACCGGGGCATGAACCCGTGTCCCCTGCATCGGCAGGCGGACTCTCAACCACTGCGCCACCAGGGAAGCCCCCTATAGCCATTTTTTAAATGGGTCGTTTAATACCCAACCACCAATTGGTCCTAATAGGAAAATAAATAAATTGAGGTTTAGGCACATAATGGAATACCATAGAGGTGCTAAAAAGAATGAACTAGTTTCACAAACGTCCACACGAATACAAGTAAGAAACAATTTGGAATGGAATCATGTGCAAAAGGAATTGTAAAGTCTGGTAACATTTCATAAAATGGTAAAATACAAACAATAATCATATCTATTCCTTAGAGATGAAGGGATTGACTGTTAAGTCAATGGCAAGTGGTGAGAGTCTGCAGGCCAGGAGGACTTGGGGGCCCAGCTGGCCTGGTGGGGGTCCATACTCAGCTCCAGTGCCTGGTACCATGGAGAAATGAAGGCCCAGGGTCACCAGATCTTCCCAGTTTTTGAAAGTGAACAAGAAATCAAGGCATTTATGTGAATTATGTTCCAATTCTTTGAAAGGCTGAACTTGGGGAGGGGGGATCTTCCATAGGAGGATCACATTTGGTCTATGGCCCCCCCCCCCAGTTTCTGGCTTTTGGCCCAGGCCACAAGAAGTTGGGTCTGGGTTTGAACAGGAGCTCTGGGGAGAACAGGCTAGATCAGCCACCCTGGAAGCAGCCTAGATTCTGCCCAATGAAAACTCCTTGGCTTAGGCAACAGGTTCTTAGATATGACATTTAAAGCATAAACAACTAAAGAAAAAAAATAGATAAATTGGACATCATTAAAATTTTAATGTTTCAAACACCACCATAATGAAAGTGGAAAAAAAAACACCCCACAAAACTGGAGAACATTTTTGCAAATCATATCTGATAAGGGTCTTGTATCTAGAATAAAGAACTCTTACAGCTCAATAATAACAAGACCAATAATTCAATTTAAAAACAATGGCTCTGATTACACATTTCTCCAAATAAGATATATAAATGACCAATAAGCACATGAAAAGATGTTCTAGCCATCAGGAAAATGCAAATCAAAACAACAACGAGATCCCACTTCATAACCACAAGATGGTCATAATCAAAAAGATAAGTGTTGGGGAGGAAGGGGAGACATCGGAACCCTTATATACTGCTGGTAAGAATGTGAAATGGTGCAACCACTTTGGAAAACAGTCCACAAGTTCCTCAAATAGTTAAACGTAGAGTTAACCATATGATCCACCATTTTCACTTCCAGGCATATACCCAAGAGAAGGGAAGACACACAAAATCTTGTACACAATATTCATAGCAGCATTATTCATACTGACCCCAAATGGAAACAATGCAAATGTCCATTAGCTGATGAATGGATAAATAAAATACGGCATACCCACACAATGGAATTTTATTTCACAATAACAAAGAATGAAGTACTGCATGGATGTACTACATGATACAGCATGGATGAACCTTGAAAATATTATGCTGAATGAAAGAAGCCAGTCACAAAGGATCACATATTGAATGATTCCATTTACATGGAATGTCCAGAATGGACAACTCTATAGACAGTAGATTAGTTAGTCTCTGACTCTGGGAGAGCATATGGGGGTTGGGGAGTTAGGCTAAGGGGAGCAGAGTTTCTTCTGGGTATTGAAAATGTTCTGAATTGATAGTGTTGATGGTTGCACAATTCTGTGAGTATCCTACAAACCACTGAATCATACACTTTAAATGGGTGAATGGCATGGTATGTGAATTATATCTCAATAAAACTATTAAAAATAGTACTAATGAAGCACATGAATGGTGCCATTGTTGAATCACAGGGTCTTTTTGTCCACAGAGCACCAGTGGCTGCGGAAGCTCTTTGCAATGCTACCCAAGTTGAGGCATGGGAGGAAATGGGATGATGAAGAAAGGGTTTTAATCAAACTCCAAGTATTTTCATCTGATTCCCAGTTTTCATAGAAGCAACCAGTATTTATTGAACTTCCTCTATGAGACAGTCCCTGCTTTAGGTGCCAAGACTCCATCAGCCAGCAAAACAAATTCCCTGCTCTCGGGGAAGATGGACTTTAAATAAGAAAACAATAAATAGATAAGAAGTCAGGTGCGACAAGTGCTGGGAGAAAGAACCACCAGGGCAGGAAAGAGAAAACTGGAGGCTGTTGCTATTTCGAACAGAGCAGTTAGGAAGTCTCCTTTAAGCAGAAGCCCAAAGGAAGCAAAGGTGCATGCCATGTGGGTATCAGGGGGACAGGCAAAGCAAAGGCTTGAAGTGGCGCAGTGATCAGGGTGCTAGAGGAAGAGGAAAGAAAACAGGGTGGCTGGGCAGACAAGTGATGGGAAAGACAGGGAGGAGGGGCTGGGAGGGGACAGAATAGGGCCTTTATGCCATAGTAAGGGCACTGGCTCCTACCCAGGAAGATGGGAGGGTTGGAGCAGAGAAAATGATATGCCCTGATTTAGGGTTTAGAAAAAACACTATGACTGCTTTGTGAAAAATGGACCAAGGGGGCAGAGTTGAAGCATCCTTCTTCTTCAAATAGTTTTACCGCTTATTTGATATATTTGAGATCTTTTTAAACAGTTTTTTGAGTTACTTCACAAAGTCTGCACAGTTTTAGTGCTAGTAAGCTATAGTTTTGGTTACAAAGAAAGCATATTCAGTACTCTTTTTCTTCTTTATTTTCATCATGTATAGATAGAGATTTCATTTTTAATTTTTCTCATATTCACATTCACTTGTTTGGAAAGCCTTTGACCTAGAGTAACACGTGCTTGTAACAGAAGCTTTGCAGTAGCTCAATACAGATGCTTACTGAGATTCACGCAGGGCCAGATCTGCGTAGATTTGTAGAGTATCAGTATGTCTTTTCACATAAATTGACTAAGTCATTGATCTTAATCTCAACATAAAAGTGATTCATATTTGAGGTTATTTTAGATAGGTTAACAGCATTTCACCAACAAAACATCGTTTCGAAACTTAAAAACAGCTGAATACTGAAAACTGTTATCACAAGGACTATCGCTCTTTTATAGGCAAAGAATTGACAGATTTAAACAATTTGAGGTCACACAGCTAGTAGTTAAGTGGGTTGGCCAGGATTTAAACACAGGCAGTTTGAAATGCAACCCACAAGCTTCACTACACTATAGGTATCTCAAAGAAAGTGGCATCTGAGATGGGTCCTCTAGCAGGTTACACCCCCAACTCCCAGGATTAAAGAGAACTGGTAAAGGCTGGGATATCCACTCTTGGGAAGGAGTTAGGGAACAAATTAGGATCAAAGCTCATGAGGACAATCTCAGGAGAGGTTGGGCATCTAGCTTTGCCATGGAGGCAGTCAGCACATTTATGGAACTTTCTAGGGTTGGTCTCAATCCTCTGGATCCTGTGTGGGACACAGGTTGTGTGCTAGAGACCAACAGAAGGGGAAAGGGCCTATGGATAGTAAGGCTTAAGAGTGTGGCCTGAGACTGGCCCCGGGTGTTGCCCAAGTAGAGAAAAGGCCATTAAGCCTGGTGGGAGGGGATGGCCCATGGATGGGCCTGGTGCTGGGAAAGCCCCAGACATACACCTTCCTATTAGTCTTCCCTCCTTTTACTTCATTCATGATAAATCACTCTCTTCTCCCTCACGCAGGGCCCTGTAGGATGACAGACCTCTCTCAACACGGGTTCCTATCCTCCAGAATCTCACCTTGGGGTGACTTTGGACTGGGAGACTTTGCTTCTCATTTAATCTTTACAATCTGAGGAGGTGGATGATATCCTCCTCTTATGATAAAATGATAAAACTGAGACATTAAAGAGGTTAAGTAACTTGCTTGAGGTCACACAACTAGTAAGAGGCAGGGCCCAGATTACTTTGGGTCTATTGGATAGTAAAGTGGTTTTATTATCAATACTTAAAGATAGAGACAGAAAAGCAAACACCGAGTTAACAGCTGCCCTGTGAATGCCAGCACTGGGATAAAGTAGCAGAAGTGCTTAAATATAACAGTACTGGGCGTACGTTGCAAAAATTCTGAGGTTCTTCTAAAATTCTTCCTAGACATGGAAGGGTTTGGAGCATCCAATATTACCACAATCTCAGTCACAAACTGGAGAAATTACCAGTGTAATGAATTCTCATTGCATATCCTTTCTTTGCGATTGCTAGATGGACTTCACGTCAGGATAGAATTTTCTTCCAAAAGCAAGATGCACCAACTCGCTCGCAGGTTCAACGACAAGCTATACTCCAATCTCAACACCCCTTCCCCACCACCAATACCCAGGCGGCAAGTAGATCCTTGAAGCCAGGATTCAAAAGGGCATCCCCATTGCCTCGCACGCTCAGATGCTGACCCCAATCTCACCCTTCCAGGCCCTTCGCCCCCTGTGCATTCTCAACAAATGCTCAGCTCTGCGGGGTCTCCGTCCTGGGGGAGGTAGCCCTTTCTTTGGTGTTAGCAAGCGACGCCCTGGCCGTGTAGGTGTCGGAGTGGGACCCCCACCCCCCACCCCCACCAAGCGGAGGAGACCTCTGGCGTCCCTGCCAGGTCTGGAATTCGGAAGCTAGGCGACAGAAAACACCGCGAGCCCGGCGCAGATTCCAAGGCCAGCCCGGGGCGGGGCCTTCGCAGCGCGCGGAGGGAGCCACAGGAGGTTCGGCTGGTAGGGCAAGGCTCACGTCCAAGGGTGGGGCGGGGCGGGGCAGGGGCAAGAGGCGGCCGCGGGTGAAGCCTCAGAGCTAGCACACAATGGGCCGGAGCGCCAGGGCAGGAGCCGAGCCAACGCGCCGCCGCACCACGTGGGCCGCAAAACGCGCCGGGCTGCCAAAGGCCAGCCAGCCCAGACCCGGCGCGGCGTACGTGCGCGCACGCGACCGTGCGTGCGTGCGATTTGCGATCAGGCGGCGCGGCGGACAGCCCCGGCGGCGGGGCGGGGGGAGTTATATTGCGGGGTCCTTCCTCGCTCACCCTGGTTCCTCTCGGAGCGGAGACGGCAAATGGCGGACTTCGATACCTACGACGATCGGGCCTACAGCAGCTTCGGCGGCGGCAGAGGGTGAGGCGGGCGTGCGCGGGCCCCGACCGGGCGCGGGAGGCGGGCGGAGTCAGGGGCCCCTGGGCCGCGGCCTTCTCGCGCGCACAGCAATGGGCGGCGAGCGGTAGGGGCCCGGCTGGGCTGATTGAGGCCTCGTAGAGGCGCCGGGAGGAGTGGGGTCTGGAAATGGCGCGCTCGGGGAGGGTGCGGCGGCGGTTAGGCTCCCCGGGTTTTGCTCGCAGGACAGATCCCTCTCTGTGCCACCCCTCCCCCGCCGCCTACGATGTGTCTTTCCTCTGCCTCGGTCGCAGGGCCAGGCCGCAGCGGCGCTGAGTGCCCGGTAGGACGAGCTCCCGCTTCCAGCCCCATCCCCCAGTACGGCGGGGCCGGCGCGGGGCTGTGCTGCAGCGCGGGGGTGGGAGCCGCGGCCTGCCCCGCTCCAGTCCCGGTCCCGGCCGCGGCTTCCTGTTGTCAGCCTGCGCTGCAGGCCCCCTGGCCCCTTTCGCCAGGAGACCAGCGGGCTTGGTATGATCGGAAAGCCGAGAGAGGGGCGATTCCCATCCCTTTACGGGTGTGAGGCTGGGATTTGGCAGCTGGAGCCCTGGAATAGTTCGATTCACCCCGGGGTCGGGGGAGACCAACCAGAACATACACATCATAGCATTGTATTTATCCTTTCTTAGATCAGAGTGCCTTGTTGACAAGTGCTACGTGCCTACTGGCAGAAAATGTTATTCTCCCTGGTTTCTCCAGACCTGGAGAAGGAATCGCATTTAGCTTCGTTCTGATTCTGGTCATACACAGGCTATATGTAATTGAGGCACCTTGTTTAAAAGAAAGATCCCTGACTAGTGAAGGAAAAGCTTATGGTGTTCAATTCCAGGAACCCGCCCTAGATTATTTCTTTTTAGCCACAAGTTACCTCATACAGAATTTAGAAGATAGGCTATAAACATCTTGTTGTTTGTCAAGGGCACACTTGGCCTTTGTGTGATTTACAGAAAGGATTACTTTCCCAGGATAACACCACAATAGTGCCTACTGAGGTGTCCAGTCTCCTGGGTTTCAATCCTAAAAGTATCTTTGTTTGGTGAAGAATGATCTTTTAATACCTTGGTTTGGGAATGGCTCAAATAAAAGCTTGTTTGGGTGCGGGAGTGTACCCAGTATCGTTCATGAAAGTTGGGGACGTGGAAGTTGGGGGAGGTGGAGCCACCTGTTACTTCAAAGAATACTTTATTTACTAATAAAAAAGAAATAGATGTTGGATTACATGTAAAGTTAATGCTTTTGGGGTAGGTTTCTAGACATCAAATTTGTACTTCAGTCATCTCGAAATTTAATAACTAGGATTTTTTTTTCCTTCCTAGTTTCAAAAAGCATTTGGAAGTACCCAGGAAAACTCTTAAACAGAGTAGTTCAGATTAAGGCAGCTCCAAGGAATTTTAGTTGGTTTGGAACTACAGTGTTAGTCATATTATACAGAGCCTGGGGATTTTTTTTTATTATTATTTTTTAATTCTGCCTTTTGACAAATTTACCAGCTGTTCTGGTGACAAGAGGTGTTCGAGTTAGACTTTCGGTGGATATCAAATTTTGACAGTTGGAGTACCTTGAACAATAGAAGTTGATCAAAAGTAAAATTCTCTTTTAAGATGCCATTTATTTATCAGAATATCAAAAGACGAGGACACTGTTAGCCATTTACCCAGATGTACTCCAAAAACTTGTATAAGAGAATAGTAGCTGGCATGATACATCTCCTAAGCTTCCTCATAAAAAGTCCTTTTACTATTAAGCACCTTCTACATCTTACCTTCTCAGAATTTTCCACTTCATCTTCATGTAAGAGTACGTAGGAAATACTGCTCAGATTGCCAAAAAGTAGTTTTTAGAACCTGTCGGTGAATTTGTGTGTTCTTTGAGGCGGTGTCACAGGTGAGTCAGGAAACTTCACAGAGGACTAGACATGTAGTGGTGCGATCTGTGCCAAAGCTTTCCTATTCCAGATAGTTAATGTTATTTTAACTTCATTAGGTCGAAAGTTATCAGTTATTGGAATCTTTGAAATTTAGCAAGGTGATAGGATAGTTGACCAGATATTCTTCAATGATAATTTTGACTTTTGAATTATGTTCACATCAGTACATGTCTCAGTGCTGTTTGTTTATGTTCAGATAGAAGCTTAAGCATTATAGACGATTACCACCTATGGAAAGCTGGTCTTGTATTGCTTTGTTTGGTGCTTTTTGTTTTTTAATTTATTTTATTTAATATATTTATTTTTGGCTGCGTTGGGTCTTCGTTGCTGCGCGTGGGCTTTCTGTGGTTGCGGCGAGTGAGGGCTGCTCTTCATTGCAGTGCGTGGGCTACTCACTGCGGTGGCTTCTCTTGTTGCAGAGCACGGGCTCTAGGTACGTGGGCTTCAGTAGTTGTGGCACACAGGCTCAGTAGTTGTGGCTCTAGGGCTCTAGAGTGCAGGCTCCGTAGTTGTGGCGCACGGGCTTAGTTGCTCTGTGGCATGTGGGATCTTCCCGGCCCAGGGCTCGAAACCGTGTCCCCTGCATTGGCAGGCGGATTCTTAACCGCTGCGCCACCAGGGAAGTCCCTGTTTGGTACTTTTGTAAGGCAACTTCTCTCTAGTCTAAAACACCTTAGCTAGATAAGATGTCTCAACTCTAAGCAACTTGGGTCACAGGTGAAAGGAATGGCAGGTTTGAAATATAGGGTCAAGGGGCTTCCCTGCAGTGGTTAAGAATCCACCTGCCAATGCAGGGGACATGGGTTCGAGCCCTGGCCCGGGAAGATCCCACATGCCGTGGAGCAACTAAGTCTTTGGGCCACAACTACTGAGCCTGCACTCTAGAGCCTGCGAGCCATAACTACTGAAGCCCACACGCCTAGAGCCTGTGCTCCACAGCAAGAGAAGCCACCGCAATGAGAATCCTGCACACTGCAAGGAAGGTAGCCCCTGCTCACTGCAACTAGAGAAAGCCCGTGTGCAGAAACGAAGACCCAACGCAGCCAAAAATAAAATAAATAAAAACAAATTAATTAATTAATTTAAAAAAAGAAGGGTCTTCTCATTAAAAAAAAAAAAACCAAAAACCAAGAACTTGGGTTTTAATAATTATACATTCCCCGTAAGTTTATTTTGTAGTTGTGTGTAATAACCAGTACGGTTGTCAGGAAGTAATACTGAACAACTGCTTTATTTCCCCAGCCTATAAAGGCATGTCCCCTGCAGCAGAGGAGAGAACCAGGGACTGCATTGTTGCTCAGAAAGCAAGTCAAAACAAAATTCCAAATTATCAGGAGTTGATTGTACCATATCTTGAATGTATTTGGTTTTTCACTTTGCTAAATTATCTTTGTGGGGTTCCAGTTTTTCATTTGCTATTGACAGTAAAGTGGAGAGTAACACTGATTTTACATTTTTAACTGCAAAAGGCCTTTTGAGTGCTTAACCTAAAAGTAGCATCAATCCTGAGAATTAGATTGGAACTTGGAATTAGCAAGAATTGATATTGCTGAAATGGTACCTGCTAAAAATTGATTAAGCTACAAAATTAAATATTCTTAGGTTCCAGTTAGGGGATTTAGAATTCTAATCTTTGAGTCTTATAGGATTTAAGCTTGGCATCTCTGTCTAAATTTCTAAGGATATTTTAAGCCTTAAAATGGGGAAGAAAGTGTATAAAAGCTAGCTAGTTTCACTTATAACAGGATCTGTAAAGGTGTTGAAAGGCATATTCTAAAATCCTGTTTACCTATCAGATGGCAAGTTGTTTCGGTTTATTGTCATCCTTCTCTCCACTCAGTCTCCCAGTGCTTGATTCCAAGTCATTGTCCTCTTTGCGAAGTGTTGTTACCACAAATACTTGGTTTTACCAAGAGATCTTTGAGATGTCAGATGTTCAGGCAGAAGCCCTGGCTTTAGAATCAGGCAGACCGGAGCTTAAGTGTCCTCTTGGCTGTGTATGAGCAGTATGATCTGGACAAGTTTCTTTACCTCTCTGAGCCTCACTTTTCCTGCATATAAGATAGAAACTCCTCTATAGGGCTGTTGGTGAGTATTCAATGAGATGTTAAACTGTGCAGCACAGTATCTGGTACATTAAAAATGCTTAATATTTGATAGCTGTTGATTTATAATTTTTTTAAAATTTATTTATTTTTGGCTGCGTTGGGTCTTCATTGCTGCGCACGGGCTTTCTCTAGTTGCGGCGAGAGGGGGCTACTCTTTTGTTGCGGTGCGTGGGCTTCTCTTGTTGTGGAGCACAGGCTCTAGGCGTGCGGGTTCACTAGTTGTGGCACGTGGGCTCAGTAGTTGTGGCTTGCAGGCTCTAGAGCACAGACTCAGTAGTTGTGGCACACGGGCTTAGTTGCTCTGCAGCATGTGGGATCTTCCCAGACCAGGGCTCAAACCTGTGTCCCCTGCATTGGCAGGCAGATTCTTAACCACTGCGCCACGAGGGAAGTCCAATTTATAATTTTTTAATTCTTAAAATAATTCCTTTGGAGTTAGAGTGGGAAAATTTCTGTTGAGGGTTAGATGGAGTGAGTTTTTATTTTCCTGTCTATATTTCTAAAGCCAATAAAGGGAAAGCTGTTCAGTTTATAGGCATAAAGCATTTATAATGTAATACCATAAGTATGGTAAATTAGTACCAAGTAATTCATTCTTTTTATTCATTTATTTATTGGCTGCTTTGGCTCTTAGTTGCTGAGCACAGGCTTTCTCTTTCATTGTAGTGCGCGGGCTTCTCATTGCGGTAGCTTGTTGCGGAGCGTGGGCTCTAGGTGCATGGGCTTCAGTAGTTGTGGCACTCTGGCTCAATAGTTGTGGCTCGAGGGCTCTAGACTGCAGGCGCACGGGCTTAGTTGCTCCATGGCTTGTGGGATCTTCCCGGACCAGGGCTCAAACGCGTGTCTTCTGCATTGGCAAGCAGATTCTTAACCACTGTGCCACCAGGGAAGTCCCACCAAGTAATTCGTTCTTTTTTTTTTTCTTTTTTTTTTTTTTGCGGTACGCGGGCCTCTCACTGTTGTGGCCTCTCCCGTTGCGGAGCACAGGCTCCGGACGTGCAGGCTCAGCGGCCATGGCTCACGGGCCCAGCCGCTCCCCGGCATGTGGGATCTTCCCGGACTGGGGCACGAACCTGTGTCCCCTGCATTGGCAGGCGGACTCTCAACCACTGCGCCACCAGGGAAGCCCAAGTAATTCATTCTTGTACATTATTGGTTTGTAACAGAACTCATGCTTGGAATATTTAAATGCTTCTGAGATTTCTAAAAAAAAAATTTTTTTTTCACATACTTTCAAAATTTATATTTGTTTGAAATTAACCTTAGTGTTCTGGAAAGACTTTACACAAATTCAAGAAGTCTTCCCAGAAACTTGGAACATACAAAGCAGAATGTTTGGCTGGGGGTGTGGGGGGGCATGGTCAGTCCTAGATCAGATCCACCTTCCAGTTTCCAGCTTCTGCTAGAAATGGAAGAGTGTTGGGCAAAAGACCATGCCATGCATCTTTGCCTTTTCATCATTTGTGCAGCTGGTTAGACCTGCATACTCAGGGCACGAAGTAAGTGACCACTTGATTTTGATTGCACTTAGCAGCTGTAATGTCTAAGTTGTCTTTTTAAGTAATTGAACATCCTATTTTTTTTAAGTTTGCCAACCATATGATGGTTTTTAAAATGTTTTTCTTGATAGGACCCTCTGGATGTGCTTCAGTATGTTGATACTCTACTGAAAACATAGTACCTTCATTGCACTCCAGTATAGGATAGATGTAGCTGGTGATCTCCCTCGCTCTGCACACTGTTCTCTAATTGAAATAATCAGTTGCATTTTTGGAGGCACCCACCCACCCCCTTTTTTTTTTTTTGGCCGCACCGCAGGGCTTCTGGTATCTTAGTTCCCCTGACTATGAATTGAACCTGGGCCCTTGGCAGTGAAAGCAAGGAGTCCTAACAACTGGACCGCCAGGGAATTCCCTGGAGCCTTTTGAATATCTGGCTGAGTAGAAGACAGCTTGTTTCTCATAGCTGCTTCTGTATTCACTCTTGAGGTAGGTTATTTGGTTGACATATATGAAGAAAATCCAGCCTTACATAGCTAAGTAGTTGGAAGTGGGAGGACTTTTTAATAGCCTTTTCAGATAATTGTAGATACTCTTGTTACTGTACCAAAACTTGACAGGTGGTAATTTCCATAAAAGTTAGTTGTAACAATAAACTTTTAATACTCTTACATTAAAATCCATAGATCTATCTTATATTTTGAGTGGATCTGTGCTTTTTTTGGCTGTATTGGGTCTTTGTTGCTGTGCGCAAGCTTTTTCTAGTTGCGGTGAGCAGGGGCTACTCTTCGTTGTGGTGCGTGAGCTTCTCATTGTCATGGCTTCTCTTGTTGTGGAGCATGGGCTCTAGGCGTGTGGGCTTCAGTAGTTGTGGCGCACGGGCTTAGTTGCTCCGCGGCATGTGGGATCTTCCCCGGCCAGGGCTCAAACCTGTGTCCCTTGCATTGGCAGGCAGATTCTTAACCACTGCGCCACCAGGGAAGCCCAGCTGTACATTTTTTTTTTTTTGTAACATGATACTTTGGTCATTTGGAAAATACCAGTTCACTGAGTTATGTAGCTCTTCCAAATGTTGAAGCATTTCACTATACAGTATCAAAAATCATGTTCATTAATGTCGCCATCAGTTTCATCAGAAAATTTTCAGGTATTGGGAGACTGTCAAGCTTATATTGATAGATAAAAGTTTTCTAAAATTCTGGTTTTTGCTTGAAAGCCTGCGTTTTGTCATTCGCAGCAGATAATACTGTTGTTTTCCTTGAAGTGACAGACTCACTTCATTTACAAGAAAATGTCTATGTAGCATCCAAGTCTGAACCATAGTTTGTCAGTTCTTTCAGGTAAAAATGGTGTTCCATGAAAAGAATAGCTAGTTCAGCTTGTAACTCACTTGCAGGAGTGCCTTTCCTGGAGATAACCATGTACTTCTGTAAGCAGCAGAAGTGCTTCATTCCCATTTTGTAACGGAATATTTTAAAAGTGGGTCAGTATTTAATAAAATTAATCATTTTTACCACTTTATCAAAAACATTCTTTGCAGAAGGTGGCTTTTTTTTTTTTTTGGCTGCGCCATGAGGCTTGTCGGATCTTTGTTCCTCCACCAGGGATCGAACCTGAGTGAAAGCGTGGATTGCTAACCACTGGACCATTAGGGAATCCACCCCCCCCTTTTTTTTTTTAATACTGCAAATGCATGAGTAATAGTGCAGTTTGGTGCCCCGGCCTGATTCATGTGAAGGCCAATGGCATGATCAGTGTATGTGTTTGCTCTCTTTGACTTAACAGGGATACTACAGCCAGAAAGGTTTGGCTCTGCGGGGGCAGAGCCAGAACCAAAGGAAGTACGTTTTGGTGCTTTTAGAGGCCGTCTGAAAATGCAAAGAATTGTTACTTTACCTGATTTTCTGTTAATGGAGGAACCTCAGTATGGTCTAGATTGGAATTTACCAGTTGCTCATTTTACCTAATAGTTAAAGATTTTTAAAATAAATGTATTTATTATTTTTTATATTTTTATTTTTGGTTGCATTGGGTCTTCGTTGCTGCGCACAGGTTTTCTCTAGTTGCGGTGAGCGGAGGTGACTCTTTGTTGCAGTGCGCAGGCTTCTCATTGCAGTGGCTTCTCTTGATGCGGAGCGTGGGCTTAGTAGTTGTGGCACACGGGCTTAGTTGCTCTGTGGCATGTGGGATCTTCCCGGACCAGGGCTCGAACCCATGTCCCCTGCATTGGCAGGCAGATTCTCAACCAATGTGCCACCAGGGAAGTCCCAAATCTGGAACTTTTGGATTGAGTAACCTTTTTCACCCATATGAAGTTATTAAATTACTAAGCGCATTTCTTTCCTTTCATGTTAGGAGTCCAGAATTTTAGTTCATTATGATAAGTACCTTTTCCCAGTAAGAAAAGTTCCCTAAAAGACTGTGTAAACCAGAAGTCCCTTTCGTGTTCACTATTCATCTAAAACAAGGCTTTCAAACTGCCTGTTGTGTCCTGTTGGGAGATGATGAAATCAACTTAGTGTGGGTCCTGGTAAGCATCTTTTAAGGTGAAATAGAATAGACAATAGTGTGCATTATACTATGAGTCAGTACTGTTGGCAAGCTTTTTAAAATTAATTTGTGTAGTTAACATGCAGGGAACGTATGCATGTATTAAGTTGTGATGTAAAATGTATTTCTTGTTGTTGTACACAGCCTGAAAATTTTTTGAAAAATACTTAAATACAGGGCTTCCCTGGTGGCGCAGTGGTTGAGAGTCTGCCTGCCAATGCAGGGGACGCGGGTTCGTGCCCCGGTCCGGGAGGATCCCACATACCGCGGAGCGGCTGGGCCCGTGAGCCATGGCCGCTGAGCCTGCGTGTCCGGAGCCTGTGCTCCGCAATGGGAGCGGCCACAGTGGTGAGAGGCCCGTGTACCGCAAAACAAAAAACAAAAAACTTAAGTACATAATTGGGGATGTCTTCTGAATACATGTAACCCTCTCTTATAATCTTAATTTTTTTCCAAATAAGCGTACCCACATTGGTGAAGAAGTTACTGGCAACCCTAAAGTAGTTGGTAGGCCTGTGGCTTCATTCCTTCCACCCTAAGTCTCAGATATTGTAATAGTTCTGGAGATAAAGCAGTGAACAAGACAGGAGTTCCTGCCTCAGAACAACTTGGCATTTCTCTGCATTGCTTTTTATATCTTACAGATGTGATTGAATTATTAAGTTCCCATTCACAGCAGAAAAGAGCTCCTTGAAATAGGGCTCATTGAAGAATTCACCATAGACACTGCTCCCTCCCCACCCCCAGTGTTTACCAGAAACTTTCAGAGGCTTTCATGTACATCCTGTAGGAATGACAGTTGTCAAGATAAAGGGATTTAATTTTGAGTGCTAATTGAAGGCCTTGGAAAATACATACACTTAGAGGAAGATCTACTTGGAACTGAAGGGTCTTTAATCCAAGTTCCATTGGGCTAGTTTTTTAAAACCTAAGTTACAACTAAAATGTAATGTGGCATCTTGGATGGGATCCTGGGACGGGAAAAGGACATTAGATGAAAGCTAAGAAAATCTGAATAAACTGAACTAGTTAGTAATGAATTAGTTGGTAATGTATTGATGTGGCTTCTGTGATTGTAACCAGTGTATCTTCCTAATGTAAGATGTTAATAGGTAGTGTAAAAGGGTGTTTATGAAATAAGGGCTTGGCTTTTGAGAGCCTAACCTTTTTTGATTATTGTCTAGAAACCAAGTAGGTTACACATTTTGATCTTTCTTTCTTTCTGCATGCTCAGAGGATTTTGTCTTTGTTGCTTACTTGGATTTTATTCTCATAAAGGTAGTCTTACTGTGATTTTATGTAGGATCTAGGATAGTGCCTCAGGCCATGTGATATATGCTAATAAGCGTTTCTAGGTGGCACATGAAAGACCAAAGTTGTTGATCATCCCCAGTGAAACGAACTCAGTTATCACCTAGAAGTAATAGAGGGAGAGCACCTAATGTTCCAAATACCAAAGAGAGGTTAATACTCTATAGTCATGGTATCTTGGCACTTGTCTTAAAGTTTTAAGAATGACAGCAACAGTACTTAAATTCTGTATAGTTTCTAATGCACCGAGAAATCTTTGTAAAATTCTTGTCCAGAAATAATAGCATGTGGCCTTCATTTTTTATTATCTTTTACACTTTGGAAGCAAGTCTTGAGCACTTAATTTTGTTTCATCCACTTACTGACTCTAATCCCAGCCCTAATAATCTCTTCTCTTCTTTTTTCTTATAGTTGCCCTTCCTCCAGTTTCCTCTCACTCCTATATATCTTTGCTTATTCACACATTATCATCTTAAGAGTTCAGTGTTTTGTCTGCTGCCTGGAAAATAGAGTCCAAGTGCCTTTTGCTCCACCCTGCAGAGACAGTGCTTGTTGCTGTCTCCTGAATTTTCTGCAGTCTTTTACTTGGGATGTGATTTCTCCTTTCTAGATGCCTGGACCCCCTTAGCTGAATTATAAGCTCCTTGAGGGTAGGAACAAGTCTTAGGTTTGTGCCCTCAATATGGTGCTCTGTATTTAATAGACATTCAGATACTTTGTTGATTTGAGTGAAGAAACGTGATTTGTCTGTAACTCCAGGTGTGATTTTGGTCACACCTGGAGTTGAAAGTTGGATTTCCTAAATGACTGAGGATGTAATTACTACTTTAAAACTTTCTCGTATTTTTTTTTTAAATCAATAGACTGTCCCTTTGTGCAGCAGTAATGAGTGGGCAAGCCCATTGCTCAGTGGGAGCGATATGGCCTGGGAGTTTGCAGCACAGCCCTTCAGGTCTCTATTCTGAATTGCAGGGTGGTGGGGAGGTGGGGGTGTGTGCCCAGGCCTGCAACTTTGCCTCATCTGTTGCCTGCTTTACATCCATGGCTTGTTAGTCAGCCTCCTTCTGTATAAGCAGTGTATCCTGTAGTGTGTTTAATTTACCCATAACACTTTAGAATTATTAAACTTTTATAAAGCAGTCAGTCTCTGTGAAGTGTTTTTATGGTCAATTTCAAACTCCTTTATAACAGAAATTTGAAATATTTATAAAGTAACAGATGAGAAAACCGAGGTACAGAGGTGATTTGGAAGAGGTCCTACACCAAGCTAAGTAAGGTGCCAGGTGTGTCTTCTGTGTTTTTAACCTGTTTTAGAAAGTGCTTTCATGTAACATAGCTTATTTAGATAATAGTCCCCTCTAAACTTAAATTAGTGTCAGAAGTATCTCATAAGAATTTTAGCTCAAAGAATTTCTGACATTTGACATTTTTATTTGATGACAGAATGTATCCTTTTATTATGTCCATATGCATTCGCTGGGGTTTGTCTTCTTCACTCTTGTCTCTCAAGTTGCTGGCACACTGTAGACTCTTCATAGAGTGAATAAATTGAAATCTACCAGGCTGGCCCCAGTCCCACTGCATTGTAATGTCTTCAGTGAACTACTCAACGAAAAGCTAAAAACCACTCAAGTCCTGTAGAACTGACCAGATCAGGTAGGGCAATATTGAGGACTGCATCGGTTAGTCTTGAAAAAATCTGGAGTGTTAAGCCACTGGCAGTTTTGTGAGGCTAGGGTGAAATGAGCAAGTTGATGGGCTTGGGTTAGCTCTTTCCACATCTCCAGCTCTTAAAGTACTGCTTGCCTGAAGCAGGATTTTTCTATCTTTGCAAAGACAGAGCTGGCTTCTGATCCTACTGCATTCTTGCTAGTGCCCCCCCCCCCTCAGTAGCATTCACCTGGGCAGCGGTCCTTAATCAAGGCTTGCTTACATGGCTTTCTCTACTCAGTCAGAGGTCGGTTGACCCTATCTTTTCAGTCCTCTGTCCAGCACCCCACAGAAGTTCTCATGTGCCCTTTTAGCAAGCCTTCCTACCTCCATTTTCTTGCTTCATCAAACAGACACCTGCCAAATTTATCATTTCTTCATCCTCACCTTCATGTTGAGTTTTTAAAAAATCATTGTAGCCCTTTGCTTTTTTACATATCTATGTAAATATATACACAAACATGCATGTATGCATTTACAGTTATTTATGTTTTATATGTGCTACTCAGGCGTAAGCTACTCCAGGACAAGGGGCTGTTTTCCACCAGATGTTTAATAAATGTTGAGTGGATGAATTTAAAGTGTTTTTAATTATAGTTGGTCCCCTGTTTTGACAGTTTTCCAAGTGTTTATACTGTATTTTATATGTTCAGTACCCAGTCCCAAAGAGTATCTTACTGAAAATATTTTAGGTTTTATGGGTTTTTTTTGTTGGTGGTGGGTTTTTTTGTTTGTTTGTTTGGCTGCATTGGGTCTTCGATGCCGCGCATGGGCTTTCTCTAGTTGCGGCAAGCGGGGGCTACTCTTCATTGCAGTGGTTTCTCTTGTTGCAGAGCACAGGCTTTAGGCATGCGAGCTTCAGTAGTTGTGGCACACGGGCTCAGTAGTTGTGGCGCACGGCTTAGTTGCTCCGCGGCATGTGGGATCTTCCCCGGCAAGGGCTTGAGCCCTAGTCCCCTGCACTGGCAGGAGGATTCTTAACCACTGCGCCACCAGGGAAGTCCCAGTTTTATGGTTATTGAAATGCAAAATAAGTCACATTCACTTGTAAGCCTATTTTTCTGGTATTAAGACAGAATGCAGGATTTTTCTGTTGGGAAGCAGCAGTTCTGAGTTAATTAAACTTAAAATTTTTAGCCATCTAATAATTACTTCATAGCCTGGTTCTTCTGCTAAAAAAAAAAAAAAGAAAGCGTTGTCTTAAAGACTGGTATTTATTATCAAATATTTGAGATATCTGGAATTTGTGTCAGGCAAGATGTGGAATCTCTTTCATGATATTTCTAGCAATATATGAATTTTAAAAATCAAGTTACGGGCTTCCCTGGTGGTGCAGTGGTTGAGAGTCCGCCTGCCGATGCAGGGGACGTGGGTTCGTGCCCAGGTCCGGGAGGATCCCACATGCCGCGGAGCGGCTGGGCCCGTGAGCCATGGCCGCTGAGCCTGCGCGTCCAGAGCAATGGGAGAGGCCACAACAGTGAGAGGCCCGCAAACCGGAAAAAAAAAAAAAAAAAAAAAAAAAGTTCAAAAAAATCAAGTTACTTTCGAAGACCTGGTATTAATATATATTCTGCCAAAAGAAAGGAAGGTTGACTTTAAGCAGATTTTTGACTGATGTGAGGAGACTTTTGCTTTAAATGTCTCTTAAAGAAAAACAATACCTCCCCCTTTTAAATTTTTTTTCTCCTGTGTTCTGCAAACATTTTATTTTGAAATTTTTCAAGTCTTCAGTAAAGTTGAAAGAATGCAATACGATGGACACTGGTAGATGTCACAAGTTTCACACTTGCTTTATCTTTATATATTCGTGCATGCACACATGGCTTTATGCTGAACCCTTTGAAAATAAATGGCTGTCCTGACACTTCACTCCTAAGTACTTTGTCTCTCCTGAGGACAGAGGCATCCTACTAACTTCAGTACCAATTAATCACTCCTAAGAAATTTAATGCTCACAATAATATTTATACTCATCAGATTCAGATTTCTCCATCTGCTTTTTCTTTTATGGCTGTGTGTTCCAGGATCCAAAGATCACATGTAGCATTGGTTATCATTTCATTAGTTCCCCTGCCTTTTTTGTCTTTCATGACTTTTACATATTTGAAGAATCTGTGCCAAAATAGAAGGCACATTTAAATTTCTCCCATTATTAGTGATACTAAGTTCAGTTACCTGGTTGCAGTAGTGACTGGCAGATTCATTTTATCAGTGTTTTGGCATCCTTTGAGCCTTGCCTGAATCAGTCACTACTACATTGGTGGTTGCAGAGTAGTGGTTTTCTAATTACATGATTCCTCCTACATTTTTTAGCTGACAGCCTTATTGATGTAAAGAAGAGCTCCCCTTCCCATTCATTAATTTAGTAGACTATCTATTAGAGCAATGTAGGTTCAGAGCAGAATTGATCAGAAAGTATAGAGTTCCCATATGCCCTCTGCCCTCACAAATGCACAGGGGCACAGCTTCCCCTGCTGCCAACATCTGCACCAGAGTAGTACATTTGTTCCAATCAATGAATCTGCATTGACAATGTCTTTATCACCCAATGTCCATAGTTAACATTAGGGTTCACTCTTGGTGTTGTCCATTCTGTGCTATGGGTTTTGACAAATGTATAATGGCCCCATTTATTTTTTTGTTTGTTTTTAAAATATTTATTTGGCTGCAGTTGGTCTTAGTTGAGGCACGCAGATCCTCAGTTGCGTCATGCAGGCTCTTAGTTGCATTATGTGGGATCTAGTTCCCTGACCAGGGATCAAACTTGGGCCCCCTGCGTTCGGAGCGCGGAGTCTTAACCACTGGACCACCAGGGGGAAGTCCCGTGGCCCTATTTATTTATTTGCTTGTTTGCTTTTTGTGTGTTTTTTTTTTTTGGCTGAGTTGGGTCTTTGTTGCTGCACATGGGCCTCCTCTAGTTGCGGCGAGCGGGGGCTACTCTTTGCTGCGGTACACGGGCTTGTCATTGCAGTGGCTTCTCTTGTTGCGGAGCACGGGCTCTAGGCGTGTGGGCTCAGTAGTTGCGGCACGTGGGCTCAGTAGTTGTGACTCGCAGGCTCTAGAGTGCAGGCTCAGCAGTTGTGGCACACGGGCTTAGTTGTTCCGCGGCATGTGGGATCTTCCCAGACCAGGGCTCGAACCCATGTCCCCTGAATTGGCAGGCGGATTCCCAACCGCTGCGCCACCAGGGAAGCTGGTCCCATTTATTTTTAAATTATCTGTAAAACATTGTAAACCTCAGGTCTTAGACGGCAGTTATTATGGTCATTGTTACTCTACACATGTGAACTATGTGACAGGCAGTGTATGACGCACCATATGTTACTTCTCAATAATTCAAGGTCTCTCTTAGTATTAACCCAGTTTTCCAAATAAGGCTTAGAGAAATTGAGTAACTCCTCAAGATTATGTGGTGGAGTAAGTATGTGGTAGAGCTCGGATTTAAACCAGTGCCTATGCAGATTAGCCATGATATGGTGGAGTCAGGGTCCTGCCACTTTTAAGCTCTGTAACCATGGACAAGCTAAACACCTCTTGACTTAGCTGAGGAAATGACATTGACGTTTAAATGAATTAGTAATATGCACCTTGTGTTTGAGGACCCAGTGAGGTAGTGCATGGGGGAGTGGAGAGTAATATGTACAATACATAGTACTTGCTGCACAAAATCTAAAATTTTTATTAGAGCATATTATCTGTAATCAGCAAGAAACAATTGTATTGTGAATGAGTTAAACTTCAGCCTCAGGGTAATAAGTGGACACTGCATTTCTGTGTGTGTTAGTATTATCGGGTGTGAAGGAGGGCATTGGCTTAGGTTCTTTTCTCCTATTCTTAGTGAATAGGAGAGAACCACTTGTCTGTAGGAGGATGTTATGTTTGGATTCGATTCTCCAGGGAAATGTACGTTCACAGAGATTCTGTGTTTCTGTGGACATTTCTGTCATCCAGAAATAAGCATGTTTTTCATAAATATTTTGGAATACTCTATTATTTCAAGGAGCTGTTACTGTATACATTATATAGGATTATTTTGCCTGGGTGGTGTGGCTGAGTGGGAGACATTTTCCTTGGCCCTCTGGGGCAAGTACACAGGGGCAGAGTTGAATCCTGTCTGTTTCCCCTCCTAGGTCCCGTGGCAGTGCTGGTGGCCATGGTTCCCGTAGCCAGAAGGAGCTGCCCACAGAGCCCCCCTACACAGCATATGTAGGAAATCTACCTTTTAATACGGTGCAGGGCGACATAGACGCTATCTTTAAGGATCTCAGCATAAGGAGTGTACGGCTAGTCAGAGACAAAGACACAGACAAATTTAAAGGTGAGTTTGGGGGATTTTTACTGTGCATTATTGTAAGGGGAGGAGGGTCTAAACCAGAGGGCTCTAATTATGAAAGTGTTTCAATGAAAGTGTTCCGAACGTTTGCCTACTCCACGCAGTTGAAATAAACATTTACTAGCGTTTTAACGCATAGGCCTTCAGTTCTATTTGGGGGGGAAAGTGTTATACATAATCTAGTTTGTAGAAATATGTGGCATATGCCCAAGTAAATCTGGCATTTTCCTGACCTATATAGCAATCCTGTCTCTGCCAGAAAAGGAGTTACCAGGAAAGAAATGAACAGATAAAACTCAGGACTTTTCAGGTGCATATCACCTTGGCCGACTCCTGCATTTTTAGGGGGTAGTTTTTCTGTAATCTAGTTTATTATGAAGTCCAAGAGGTAACCTAGTACTCGTTGTCACTGTACATTTGTGACTTCAGAGCATGTGTTTAGGGAAATGATTGGCTCAAATTTCAGATAAAGTTAGTGTCTGTAGGTTAGTCTTTCGGGTTCTTGAGCAGAGGAGTAAGAATGAGGAACCAGCTGGGCATTATCCAACTTCCAAGGCTTCCTAAAGGGAAATGTGCCCTGTATTTAAGTGCGTGATGCCAGATACAAGGGCATTTGGTTTGCTTTATTTACCCAGAAGTACATCCATGAAAGGCACACAGAGGCTGTGGGGCTGTAGAAGAAGCAGGGGTGCCGCTCAGCAGAGCGGTTCCATAGTTTTGTTGTTCTGAAAGCCTTCTGACTTAAGAACCTGGAGCCTTGTTATAGTAAGTGATCAAACAGTGAAAAAGAATGTATCAGTTAAGCTTGGAGCAGTAAGTCCCGCTGCTAGGAAGCGCTAGGAATGCAAATTTAAGGTAAAAATGTGTGGGTGAAGCCAGCCTTTGGGCTGAGTCAGTAGCAGCAGAGGTTGTCTCATAGAAGGGCATCTTTAGTTTCGGCAGCTCTGGAGTGTGAGGTGAGTGGGAGCTCTGGAGTGACTAGGCTCTTGTTGCCTCTTTGAACTTGCAAGTAGTTTTCTCAGTTCTTCTAAGCATTGAATCCACTTAGGGGAAAAGGCATGGATGGGGAGGTGGAGTATGGTTGGGGGTGGAGGACGGGGAACTCTACAGCCAAGCAGTACATTCTTTGTGTAAGCAAATGGCGAACAGGAAAAGTTTGGACCCAGGCTTTAGAAGCATTTGCAGTCTAGTGGGCTTTGAAGGTGAAGTGTAATCGTCATATAGGATGGGGATGGGGGGAGGGTGGTAATACAGGGTGCAGTGTGAGCATACGGGGCAGGGGGAGTGCTTAACCCAGATTTAACCGAGAGGGCATGGACAAGAGTGTTGCAGCTAGAAGGAAAAGCTTATTCAGAGGTTGGAGGTGTGAGAGAGGGTGTGGTTTCTTCTGCCTGGAGTGTCCTCTGCTTACAGGCCTGTGTCAGAATCTAGCGTTAGAGACTCAAGTTGTCAATAAAGCATGCTGCACCGAGGCCATCTGTCTTTAATTAATTAGCATCCTGAGGAGGATGTGCTTGTGGCCGAGGGTATGTTTTTTAGCTTTGTAAAACAAATTTTATACCAGCTACCTGAGTAGTAAGTAATGGCACCCCCAGCCTGTTCCATCAAAGCATGTTTGGTATCGAATTTGAAGTCTGTGTCTTAAAGCCCCTGTTAGGTTATATTAAAGTCATTCAGAAGTCAGAACTAACAGCTCTTCAGTGACCCAAGGAAGGTTTTAATATTATGGTTAAAACATAAAGCTTTATAAAAACACAGCTACTATTTCAGTACCTATTTGATTAGCACTTTCTGTTAGAATATAAATAAGAGGGGAAAAAATATAATTAGGAGGGAGGAATACCAGTCAAGTTCTATTTATTAGAAAGTAAAATATGCTCTTTCAGGTTCTGCAAGTCTGCTACCATCTAGATGCAACAGAAGTGGTAGTTATGATGTAGGGAAATGGTACAGACAGGGATCCCACCTTATCTTTAACCCGGAATTCCTTGAGGAAATCGGGGGTTTGTTTTCTCTTACAGGATTCTGCTATGTAGAATTTGATGAAGTGGATTCCCTTAAGGAAGCCTTGACATACGATGGTGCAGTAAGTATATTCAGGTTTTCTCTGTGGTGGTAGTAGTTGAGATTTTTTTCTTGCCAGTACTTACAGTGTTTTCCACTTATTAGCTCTTGGGTGACCGGTCACTTCGTGTGGACATTGCAGAAGGCAGAAAACAAGATAAAGGCGGCTTTGGATTCAGGAAAGGTGGACCAGATGACAGAGGTGATTGGCTCTTCTACAACTGAACATAAAACTTGCTGTATGCCCACTGATTACAGCTCTTGAAGGTTACCAGAAGAACTCTTACCTTGTAGGTCTGATAGGTGTTTGTGAGCTTTTAAAAATGTGTAAAATCTTAGAAAGAATGGATGATGCTTCTGCAAGCCTGGGTTTTTTCCTTCCTGTTGGCAGCAAAAACTCTTATAATATCATTGAACTTCCCATCACATGAGTTGTACGTCTTCCCAATGAATTTTTCCATGTTTGTGCAGCAAGGTAATGATACGACCTCAACTTTATCTTTTTTGTGTATCCTCAGGAATGGGTGGCTCTCAAGAATCTAGAGGTGGATGGGATTCCCGGGATGACTGCAATTCCGGTATCAGTATTTAAAGTATCACCACTTACCCTTTTCAGTGGCCTTGCTGCTGTTGTACATTTCTTGTGAGTAGCCCGCCTGGCCGGACTACTTTAGTTCCTTTCACAAATGAAACTTTCCGAAAAGGTACCCAGGCATGCAATAAGCCTCTGTTAGAACCTCAGTGTTTGGGGTAGGACTTGAAAGCTTCCACATCGTGGGCAAGTTGGACTGATCCGCCTTATTTTGTTACCTTTTCTTAGTCTACTGTTCTTATATGTGCCTGTGTCTCATGCTGAGTCTTTCTCAGGGTTTAGCCCAGGGGAGCCCCTTGATGGTGCTTGTGTGTATGGCATGAATAGAAGTACTATTATTTCTAGAAGTCTGAAGGTTCTAGAAGCTTACAGAAAGCCTCATACTAATCGTTCCTGGTGGCTCCCTCTTAGATGGTAATAGGTAGTCCTGATGACCTCTTTGTCTCTTAAAGGGCGTGGAGCCCCTGTCCCTTAAGTAGACATAATCCACTTTATCATTGCTTTTCTTAACTCATCAAAGCATACCAGTGGGTGCCTCCTTGTGTCAACTCAAGAGGTCAGTTTGCATGCCAGGCTTTGAAGGGTTGATCTCCTAAACATCTCTTCATCTCTTTACTTGTTTTTTTTTAAATTATCAAGGTAAATCATATGGTAAAAATGTCCGTTGTAACCATAAGGTAGAGAATGAAAAACAAGTCTGTTTTCTTTCCTACAAACTTGAGGTTGTCTCTGCATTTGCCACCACATAAGATGAGATCATTAGTGCCCGCCCCCCCCATCACCCCCCCCAATCAAAACAAAAATCAGTAGAAAGTAACTGGTAAGTATGGGAGGAACTGGTCTTGTGAGTCGAAATTTTTTAAAAGTTCATTCCACTACTGCGTTAGCTAAACAGATTACTGCTTATATCTGTTGAATAATTTAATTCCTAGAAGTCCTATAGCCAATCAGAAATGAGCTTATTCATAAAAGTACAGTATAATCCAGTAAACCTGTAATTTTATGTATAAGCTAGTCTCTGATTGAAAAATGCAACAGATGTCATCTCAAAGCCACCTCAGGTGTAGTAGTTAGTGACTTGATGAGTGGTGGTCTCCAATCTGCCAGTTTTGCATTTCCTAGTACTGTAGAAATAGTACAGTGAGCTCACAGCTTTGGAGGTTACCAAAGGAACTGATGTCTTTCTACTACTGGCTTAGCTTGGGCTTTTTTACTCTGAAGCAAGACATATAGTGAACATAGCCAGAGAAGCTACCTTGCCACCAACCAGTGTAAACTGCAGTGTTCTGGTGATAATCTAAAACCAGCAGTGCGCACGTGGTGGGGTACGGCCTATATACATTATTTGTATAGGTAGACCATTTTTACTCTTTAGAATAATGCCTTTTTTTAAATGACATACTTTCATTGTAAAAAAAATTTTTTTTCAAGCAGTACAAAAAAATATGTAAAGAAGAAAACAAATAAGAAAGTCCCTGTCAACCAGAAATAGGCAGTGTGTTTTTATTTATTTTTTATCTTTTTTTTTTTGGCCGTGCCATGCAGCATTGCAGGATCTTAGTTTCCCACTAGGGATCGAACCCGCGCCCCCTGCAGTGGAAGCGCGGAGTCTTAACCACTGGACCACCAGGGAAGTCCCTAGGCGGTGTGTTAAACTAAACTTCGTAAAGAAAGCTCAGAAGATTTTCATGAATAGTGTGCCTCCTAGAAATCTGTCATCAAACTTGATGAAAAGATCATTGTTAGTGTCAAACCTTGGTTTTTTCCCCCCCTCATAATCTTCCCATCGCTCATATCATAAGAGTTTTGAAATGAGGTGGTCACTTGATGTTAATGTACACTGGGTTTTGGGGTTTTTCCCCACTATACTTTGTCTCATGGACCTGGACAAAGTAGCAGTTGTGTTTATGTGCCTTGTCAGTGTGGGTGTGAGCTGATTTGTTTTATGCTAAACACTGGTAGCAAAAACTAATCTCATTAAGAGGGAAGTAACTTTACTTTCATAATCAGCGTGGAAAGGTACACACAGTTTAGTTTGGGGGAAATGTCAGGTTAAATGTTTGAATACTAATTAAGCTTGTTTAATGAATGGTGCATCCTCTCTGGTTGATAGAAAAGATTTTGTAAAGAAACTTACACTTGATTATATGCTTCCAAAATGGGTTTTCCCCCAAAGCAGTGCTCCTGTTGGTCTAAACCTTCTTAGAATTGTTTTCATTACTTGTTTTGTTAAAATTGGAATTGTTCGATTTAGTCTCTGAACTGAGTTTCAGATAACTTGATCAATTTAATTAAAAATTCCTTGCTGCCCTTAAAGAACGAAAGAACCCCACCATTGCAGACAGTTGGTTCTGCATATTCACGGCAGCGAAGTTCTTTAAACCACTGCAAACAGCAAATTGGCGGATACGGAGCCATCACTCTTAGAGGAAATACACGGGCTCCTGTGAGCCGCTGGTCATACTTTTGTCAGCCATTCAATACATAACCTTGCTTTATGTGTTTGTGTTTAAAGACGCCTTGTTTAATATATATAGTTGATTGATTAACAATGAACTCACGGCCAGCAGCACTGTAACTCATGCCTGCGTGAGGCTTCTCTAACAAGGCACATCCCAGTCTTGCACTTAGGAGTACTAGACAGCACTTCAGCATGATGTTTGGGTGCTGTTTTATTTTAACAGCAAAATCACTAACAAAAAGCACAAAAGAGCAGAAAGCCTGGCACTAAATAGATTGTGAAAAGGACACTTGTTTACTGTTTGAGCTGAGACAAGGCAGAGTGTTGGCTCATTCAACCTCAGCTGGGAATGTATGTGTCAGGTGACAGACGTTTCACTGCTCTGTGCGTGTCTGAATGACAGCGAAAGGCCCCAAGTATTGATTTCAGGGTTACAGATAAATTTTAGTGAGTAGACAAATTTGCAAACGTGAAATCTATGAATAATGGGAATCAACTATTTAGTAGAAGAATATTTCTCAAGCTCAGGATCCTTCTTCAAGGATAAGTTCCTGCAAAGCTTTGAGCAATCGCACTGTCCTTGGAGTGAGTAAAAATAGTCACCTTCAGGAGCTTAAACAGAGGGGGCAAGCTCATTTGTTTAATTATAGTCTTATTGCTTAAATTTTTACTGAAAGTTAACTTAAGTTGGTTATACTGTTAAAAGGTTAATTATCTTAACCTCCCCCTATGACTTTCAGTTAAATGCAAAACTAAATAAGGCTTAAGGTTCTTAAAGTCCATTGAGGAGATATTCTTCACACTGATGAGAATTGTAACTTTTTTTAATATAAATTTACTTATTTATTTATTTTTGGCTGCGTTGGGTCTTTGTTGCTGTGCATGGGTTTTCTCTAGTTGTGGTGAGCAGGGGCTTCTCTTCGTTGCGGTGCGTGGGCTTCTCGTTGCGGTGGCTTCTCTTGTTGCGGAGCACAGGCTCTAGGCGCGCGGGCTTCAGTAGTTGTGGCTCGTGGGCTCTTGAGCTCAGGCTCAGTAGTTGTGGTGCATGGGCTTGGGTGCTCCACGGCATGTGGGATCTTCCCGGACCAGGGCTCGAACCCGTGTCTCCTGCATTGGCAGGAGGATTCTTAACTACTGCGCCACCAGGGAAGTCCAAATTGCAACATACTTTTTAATTCTAAATGAGATGCAATTTACTTCTGTTGGTAATTATTTTAGCGGTGCACAAATGAATGGGGTGTGGGAACCCTTTGCAGCCAGAGGAGGTGTGGGTTGGGTCTGCGGTTCCTGCTCTCTGGCGCCCTCTCTGGGAAGGGAGTGGGCCTGATCACAGCTTTGTTTACACACAGGTGCTTTGCTTTTAGAATGATCCACACCCGAATCGCAGCAGAAACAGAAAAATGGGGAATGTCACCCAGAGGTGACTTTGTATTTTGTCTTCATATCTAGCTTTTTCCTTTTGATTTCGTGTTCTAAATTATAACTTCTAAATTTCAGGTTTATCTTTTTTAATAACTGTATAGATTGTATTAGAAAACAATAAAACGTGCTTTGAGCATTTTTGTGTTAAGCCATATTAGAATATTATGGACTTTCCTGCAAGCTAAGAATTTACAGCTCGTTTTATTTTTCTCTCCTAAGATTCTTTTTTTATTTTAGAAGTCTGTTAGCATTGAAATTACCCAACAGATTCACGTTTGGACTCATTTTGTATGCACTTTTGATGCTGGACAAACTAAAGAATTTAAAATTAAACTTAATTCACACAAGCTATGTTATCAGCTTTGAGACAGTAGTTTAAAAGATAATTCAATGTCATCTTCCTCCTTCAGGCTTCAGGGATGACTTCTTAGGAGGCAGGGGAGGGAGTCGCCCAGGTGACCGGCGAACGGGCCCCCCAATGGGAAGTCGTTTCAGAGATGGCCCTCCCCTTCGAGGGCCCAATATGGATTTCAGAGAACCAACAGAAGGTATGACGATAACGTGAACGTGTGAGTGGAGCTCTGAAGGGTGTCTTTTCGTGACGCGTCTGTGAGCCATGTTGTGTTTCCCTCCCGCAGAGGAAAGAGCACAGAGACCACGGCTCCAGCTTAAACCTCGGACAGTTGCAACGCCCCTCAATCAAGTAGCCAACCCCAACTCTGCTATCTTCGGGGGAGCCAGGCCCAGAGAGGAAGTCGTTCACAAGGAGCAAGAATGAGCTTGCGGCTGGGGGGAATGGGATGTGGGGGGGGTTCGAGCGCGACCACAGCTGGCTGTCCCCCAGACCGGCAGTCCTGCAGTTGCCATTCCTGCGCCTGACCTTTGTCCTCCTTTCTTACAGTGGAGACACAGAGCTCGTGAGTGCATGTCAGCCGTTAACAAGTGGTTTTCAGTACATTCTTGGCTTTGCTGAATCTACCTAGTGCCTGTTTTGTGCTTTTTTTTTTCTTTTTTTCCTTCCTGCCACTCCTTTCCTATTTTCCTTCTGTCCTTTTTCCTTCTCGCTCCTTATTTCTTTCCAGCACATGAGTTTCTCTAGAGGGACAGAGGCAGCTGCCATGCGGGAGTTCTTTATATTGAAATGCTGCTTCATTTCTCTCCTTTGCTTTTCTGTTTTTCCTTTAGCCACACTGGGCGTTTCCTTTGATTTTTCTCAGCAACCTGCATGTTGAGTTCTGTATTGCTGTGGCTTCCAAGAAAAAAAACAAGTCACAAATTGGATAGCATCTTGTTTTTATTCAGCTGTTATCAACGTACAGAATTGGGGACACATTGCTTTCAAAACAAGGATAAAATATCTGTTGATCTTTGCAAATTCCTTCCTGTAACTATTTATAGATAGTCCTGACTCCATTACTCCCTCCCCAGATGGGAGAATAGGCTTACATTTCAAACAGCAAAACCTAAAAGGATAATGTGAACTGCTGGCAGGGTGCACATAGGAGATAAATTGGATACACTGCTGTGTTCACATGCTTTATTATTGCTCTTTCAATACCGTGTCCAAACTGGTTCCCTTCTTTCACTGGCCGTTTTAGAGGCTCCTCTGTGGCTGGATGTAGCGAACTGCTGTCTGGTTTCCTTTCTGCTGGCTGCAGAGGTGCTTTGGGCACTGCAGGTGGTAGCGCGGTGCTGGGCTCACTTCCTAGTGCGGTCGCTGCTTCCTTTCAGACCCCTGTTGTCGTGTGTTCTGCATCACTCCCTGTGTTTATCTGTTCCCTGATACAAGTAATAGTGAGATACTGCGCCTCCCACCATCCCTTAATTTTAGAGTGAAAGAATGGGCCTGGAATTACTCTCTTTCACTTGATGAATTGAGAATTTGACTATGCAGAGCTGTCAGGTAACTGGTAGGTGGCTTGAGGTCACTAGTTCTCAGCTTTAGGACGTTCACTGCCACATACAGTGTTCAGCACTCACCCAGGCTAGGCAGCAGCTTTTGAGCTTGAACACCTCTGTGTGAACAAATTCTTGAGCACCCGAGTCCCACTTCATCCAATTGGGAGCAGTTCAGGGTCAGCTAGAGCCCCGGAAAAGAGAGACCCTCACCAGCATGACTGGAGGGCCGGGGGCAGGCTGGCCCACGCAGTGTGCCTAGAAAGTAGCTCCTCACTAGCTGCCATCCTCGGCTCCTCTTACTTTGTCTTTGTCACCAGGTCTCAGCAATTTACAGAACTCTCCCTCCTTTCCTTCCTTCCACCTGTCATGTTTGCTTCTGAAATAAGAACCATTTGTGTAACACCAATACTTACCTTAAGAAAGACATGCATTATGTGGTTGTAATCAAACCTGATGCTTTCAGATGACCTACTTACATCTTCAGTGTGGAAAAGATTAAGAACAAAACAAATTCATCTAAACTTCTGGGCAATCCAGTTGACTTTTAAATGTAAGAATGGAATTCCAAACACTTAACACATTCAGCTATATGACAGAAAGTAAATCTATGGATATGGTATTTTGTGAATGATCTTTTAAATAAAAGAAAACCTTACGTAATATTTAATGCTTGTCTTTATTTTTGAGTTGTTTTTTAGCTGCTTGTGAAGTTAATTTTAAATTTGGAAAGTAGTGTCCAAATTTAGTGGAATGTACTGCGGAGTGAGCAAAGCGTCTTGCTTTCGGAAGTTACAAGATTTGTGAAATTATTTTAAAAGCTGGTGATGATCAGAGATGGGATGCCAACTTTCTTCCTGTTTTTTTTTTTCCCTAAAAAACTAATTTCTCTTTTTTTTGGAGGGGGGGGGATTTTTGAAAATTTATTTTTGGCTGCGTTGGGTCTTCATTGCTGCGCACGGGCTTTCTCTAGTTGGGGCGAGCGGGGGCTACTCTTTGTTGCAGTGTGCGGGCTTTTCTTTGCAGTGGCTTCTCTTGTTGTGGAGCACGGGCTCTAGGCGCGCGGGCTTCAGCAGTTGTGGCATGTGGGCTCGGTAGTTGTGGCTCGCAGGCTCTAGAGCACAGGCTCAGTAGTTGTGGCACACGGGCTTAGCTGCTCCGCAGTATGTGGGATCTTCCCAGACCAGGGCTTGAACCTATGTCCCCTGCATTGGCAGGCGGATTCTTAGCCACTGTGCCACCAGGGAAGTCCCCAAACTAATTTTTCTAACAAATGGTACATGATGTGGTCATAGTTTTTGGTTGGGTAAAGGAACTTTTAGAAATAACTGCTTGTTTGAGAAGAAATCCTAGGTGCTCCTCACGTGCATGATGGGTGCTACTTCATGGCAAGCAGATTGTGTGTTTGAGGAGGCACTGCTGTGTAGTTGAGTGATTTTATGACCCAGTGGGCAAGGGGCAGGGCTTTGAGCTATGTGTGGGAGAGGCCAGGCTGGTGGGGAGGGCGCCGAAGTTGCTTACCTTGCGGTCAGAGCCTGACTGCAGCTTAATCTGGAGAAACAAGGCGGGGAGGATGGGTGCTGTTCCGGCCAAGTGCGTGAGGGACTGTTTACTGCAGCTGCTCCTCAGCCGAGGGCTTGGAGGAGAGGACTTGATGCCGACTGGTGTTTCCTTAAAAGAGTGGGAGCATTCCTGAGGCTGGAAACCCTCTGCCCAAAGTTAAGGAGTTGGAACTTGGTCTCCTGGAGGGTTTTCCTGGGGCTGGTGGTCAGAGGCTTGAAATCCAACTCTATGAGCCTTTTTTCCAAAGGTTCTTTGGATTCCGTCTTAAAGGGCCTGTGGAATGTTCAGACCCTTGGAAGGATCATCTATGCCTCCCAGTAATTCAGAGGTTTCTTATGATTGAAATGTGACTGCAGCTGTCTTTCTGCCTCCCCCAGATGTTGCTGTTACTATGCAGTGGTTGCTTCTCACAAGCACCTCTTCCCTTGGCCTGTAATACATTCGTAATATTAAGACATCACAGTGTTTTAGTACCTGTGTCTCATCCATAAGTAACTGAATTGAGACGGGAAGGTATGTCTTTCTCCAAATAAGCACCTAAATAAATAGGGTCATTTTCATAAAAGTTTGTACCACCTATGTGAGTGTTCCAGAGATAGGTTTAGACAGGTAGTTGACATCTGGTTTCTCTCTGCTATTCTTGAACTGGTTTCAGAGAAACATTTTAGTGGAGTGCCAAGTGAGGCCCTTTTAATAAGGGGTTCAGGTTTCTAAGAATGTTCTTTCCTCGGAGTCCATTTTGTCCAAAGCCAGATTGTTTCTCCAGGTCCCGGGAGAGGACAAGTTTCCACAGCAGGCTTCCAGAAGCCTGGGTTTCCCATCATGACTCAAATGTCTTGTTTCTTCAGGGAGGTCTTGGTGAGCTCGAGGCAGAAAGGGGGAAGTAGTCAGGAGGGGCGTACGTTCGGGTGAGGAAGGAAGGTGTTGACATTGTTACCTAGCATCCCCTTTCAATTCGTGATTGCTTAGGGGTAGCCTGGCTTTCTCAGTGAAGGAAGTTACTTGGTAGAGATCAAGTCTAGAAGAAGAAAAACTGATTGACTTGAGTTTGTTAAAGCCGCTCTGGCTTGAGATGCGTTAGAAACAGCATTGCTTTGCTATGTCTTGAGATGGTGCAATGCAGCCTCTAGAGATTCCTGTGCCTGATTTTTAACAACCTTATTATAATCTCTCTTCACGAGTTATGCTTCAGATACACTTTTGCTTCCTCTCAGTCCTCTTCTCAAATTCCAAATGGCTGTTGAGGTCATGCGGGGTCACTGGTACCGCGACAAGGTTCACTCTTTGGAGTGACCACCTCAGTAGGACCTGCGGGGGCCCAGTGCTGTCTGTGGGGCTACTTGGTCCCGTGGAGGATGGGGTCAGTGGCCTGTTTGCAGTTCAGCTGCTGCTTGATGTCTGCACAGTGGGATTTCTCCCCACTGTTTTTGTAGGGAAATTGGGAAGGGAGATGGGTCACGTCCTGAACTTTCTGAAGGATCATCTGTACCGGAAGTCTGTGGCGCATGTCACAGATGGCTGTCTCCTGGCTCTCCCCACCCTCCCCAAACAGTTTGTCTGGCATGTAGGTAGTGAACCATCCTAAAAGGTCCCCCTGAAGGGAGGCTGTGTGGACGGCAGGCTGGGCCCCTTGTGCTTCTTTCCAGGAACAGCTGGCCTGGGCCTGGCCACATCTGCCCTTGTTGGTGAGGAGCTTTGCTCTGTCTTTTGCATTTTCTTGGCCAGTCTTTAACAACATTGAGATGTTTGAGTTACTTTCTCGCTTGGGAGAGGTTCACAGGGTTATAAACATCTAGTATCTGAGAGTTTTCCTTTTGCAGTTTTTTGTCATAAAAATGAGCCAAAATAATGAAAGCTATGTACTTAATTATAGCCTCCTACTAATCTCTTCCTCCATCTGTAACCACACTCTAACTGTAAAATATTAAATATACAAACAGAAGCGCACTCCTTTGCAGCGGCAGGCTCTTTGGTTTTCAGTTCAGGCACTTAGAAAAAATCTGTTTCCTGTACCTGTTCTTCTGTTCACTGTGGGAGACAAGGTAAATGGTAATAAAATTACTGGCCTGGAAGCTTATCTTTCCAAACGGGATTGGGAGAGAGGGAGATCAGAGAAGCTTTCCAGGTAGCCCAGAGGTTCTGTAAATAGCACCAAGACTCCTCAGAATTGGTAGAAGTCTCTCACATGCATTATACTCTTGAAATTAAGAATATGCTCACTAGATTTTTTTAAAGTAATGTATCAAAATATAGATAAAACGGAGGTATTACATTCTAAAAATACATGAAGGGTATATGATGATTTCCCGCAGATCTGTAAGAGAAAAACAATAGGAAACTAGGCAACATATGAACAGGCATTTCACAGGAGAGGAAATATGGCCCCACAATGGTCAGCCTCATTAGCAATCAAGGAGCTGTAAATCAAGACTACAAAGAAAATACTTTTTTATACCCCTCCACACGGCAAGAAGCCTGACAGACCGGTTGCTGGCAAGTTTGTGGGTCTCTCAACATGTTACAAATGAGACTGTGAGTACAGCCGCTGTGGGAATTCATTTGAAATTAGCATTAACCTGAAAATTGAATGTTCCCACACTCTAGCCCAGCAGTTCCCCTCCCAGATATGTACCCAAGAGAAGTAACAGCCACGCAGCATGATAATTTTATACATAAAAGACACTTTAGAAATACACATAGATGACAAAAAAAGTCACGTAGGTCGGGGGAGGCAGAAGAATTGGGAGGATATTTTAGGTTCCGTTGGGTAGTGAGGTCATGACCAAAGATAAATCATAAATGGCTGGAGATGAGGGACAGGAATGATGCTTGTCTGTACCTTGAGAGTTGAGGGTGGCAGACAGCTTTATAGACAGGCTCCAGGGGCTTCTAGAATGTTGTGTACGCTTCTCAAGGTGCATTTTTCTGAAGAAAATCCCTCACTTCACACTAGCCTTTAAGGCATGTATGATGCCAGAATATTCTCAGCCTTGGAGTTGTTGAGTTCTTAGAACTGCTGCATTACTACCTAGATATCTTGCTTCTGTAACGTGTACATAACTAACACTCAGCTGTGAGCTGAAAAGCCAATTAGCCCTGTTTGGAGTGATGAAAACTTTGAAAATAGACTGGTGATGGTTGTACAACGTGAATAATGCTGCTGAATTGCACACAAAAGTGGCTAAAGTGGTAACTTTTATGTTATATATGTTTTGTCACAACTTTTTAAAATGTAATATACCAGCAACCATTGAATTGAAAACAAAAAAACAATTAAAAAACCCCGGGACTTCCCTTGTGGTCTAGTGGTTAAGACTCCACACTTCCAAGGCAGGGGTTGCAGGTTTGATCCCTGGTCAGGGAACTAGGATTCCACATGCTGCGAGCACAAAACAAAACCCAAGTGCACTAGCGTTTACACAACCGGACACGAAATATCTAATTTGGGTTTTGGGTTGTTTTTTTTTTTAAAAAACTGGTCTATAAATGAAATAGAACTTGGAGGAATTTGAGAATTGCCCAAAAGGGGGCAGGATCCTCCTTCCACTCAAGTCCAAAAAGGGTCTTTAGGTTGACAGGCCCCTGTTTTTTGTTTTTTGAGTAACTTTATTTATTTAATTTATTTATTTTGTGCTGTGTTGGGTCTTCGTTTCTGTGCGAGGGCTTTCTCTAGTTGTGGCAAGCGGGGGCCACTCTTCATCGCGGTGCGCGGGCCTCTCACTATCGCGGCCTCTCTTGTTGCGGAGCACAGGCTCCAGATGCGCAGGCCCAGTAGTTGTGCCTCGCGGGTGTAGTTGCTCCGCGGCATGTGGGATCCTCCCAGACCAGGGCTCGCACCCGTGTCCCCTGCATTAGCAGGCAGATTCTCAACCACTGCACCACCAGGGAAGCCCAACAGGCCCCTGTTTTTATAGATGGAAAATGGGCTCAGGGTGCAAGAGGGCTCCTAGGGTGCCACTGTAGATGGGCCCTGAGACTTTGCCGGTGGTTGGCGGTCACTTCTCCAGCACCTGCCATCGCTTAGGCCGCGACAGAAGCCAGCATGTAGAACAGAATGCCATTCCCACTGGACATGTTGGAGCTTCTGTCCGTCTCTGCGGGCAGGAAACCCTGGGCAGGTACATAGTCCAGGGTTGGATGGAAACCAACACAGGCTTGTCCCAGCGGGTGAGGAGAAGCCAGGCAGGTGGCCCCAGAGAGCACCTGCGCTCAAGGGTGGTGAAAAGACGACAGGCTTTGGAGGCTTTGGAGTATGGGTTCAAATCCAGCTTAGCCTCTGAGCCTCAGTCAGCTCACCTGTATAAGAAAAGTAAGGTCTCCCTCCAAGAGTTGCCGTGGGACTTAAACGTAGCACTGCCCTACGTGGGATGAGGGAGGCAGCAGTGGTTCTCATGCTTGGGAGTACCGTGATGTTGGCTTTAGTCCTGGTGCCACCACTTGCCGGGATGAGGATTGCTGCTGATGCTCAGGGCCCACGGGCTCTCCCATAAGCTCCAGCCCCTGCACCACCCTTCTCCCCCGCGGGGGGGCAGCAGCGGGCGCCCAGCCCTTGCATTTCTCTTTTGGTTGCCGCTGGGCTTCCTGGCGGCACTTCCACTGTCGCCTGGCCGGGTCTGGGAAGCCTGTGGACCCTGGACTGGGGCTGAAAGAAAAACCTTGTCCCAGCAGAGAGGGGCCCAGAGCTGGGGAGCCCAGGCTCTGAGATGCCAGACAGATGGGGGTTGGGGTGACCCCTGTGGACTTCCTGGTCTCTAGCGGGTGGGGCGCCACTAAGAGTTCAGCGGCCTTGGGCAAGTTATTTAATGGCCAGTAACGGGAGGCACTGGGGAACATTTTTGCTGCGTGCGTGCGGCGTACCCGTCTCGCTAGCGCCATCCTCACCTCTGAGGGAAGGGCCCAGGCACCAGGGCAGCAGGTGGAGGGAGTGGGGGCTGAGCTCTAGCCGCCCTGCTCAAGGCTGGCTCCACGCCTCTGTGAGCCTCATCTGGAAAATGGGTGTGCGGAGGCTCCCAGGCCTGGCAGAGGAGTCATGGTTGTCCTTCCTTCTGTCCTTCAGCTTGGTCCCTTCCTCTGCTGCCAGGGACTGTCCACTCCTCTGTCCATCTGTCTCTGTCTCTGCCCATTCGTTAGTGATGTCTGCCCTGATATATGTCTGTCTGTGCCCATCCACCCACATCCCATGTTGTGTGTGTGTGTGTGTGTGTGTGTGTGTATCTGTGTTTCTCATTCTCTCCCTGCACATATATCTGTGTGTGTGTGTGTGTTTTCATTGTGGACGTGTATTTCTATGTGCGTGTGTGTGTTTTCAGTGTGTCTCTCCGTGTCTTCCTACTCTCTCGCTGCCCATGCATGTCTGTGTGCGCTCCCCCATTTCGTTCCCTTTGTCCCTGTCCCGCAGTGTGTGTCTCTTCCTCTTTGTGAGACATGTGTTTGTGTGTGTGTATTTAGTGTGAATTTTGTGTGTGTTTGTGTGTCCATGTCTTTCTTTTCTCTCTGTGCCTGTTTGTGTGTGTCTCTCTGTCTCTCTGTCTCTGTCTCTGTTTGTCTGTCTCTCTGCCTCTGTCTGTTAAGAGCAGAGCCTGTCCGGCAGAGCAGCGGATGTATGAGGGATGATTCAGTGGCTGACAGGAAGCTCGCCGCCTTGCATCCTGCCTGCCAGTGTCTGTGGCATTGACATCGGATCAGGCAGGTGTGTGGGCTCAGGATGAGGTGGCCGCAGTGAGGAGCCCCCCGCTCTCAGGTAAGCCTTTTCCAGGGGTGCCTGGAGCCTGGCCCCCAAGGCAGGGGTCCTGAGGCTGTCCCCCCGACACCCCACGGGGTTGGGAGTGGCCCTGCTGTCCCAGCAGGAGCGCTTGGCTGCCCGCCGGGTGGGCTGGGAAGAAGCCGGGATGCCCGGCACCCCCTCCCTTGGCCCCAGCCCTGTCCTGGCGCCCCCAGCTAGCAAGCCCTCGCCCCAGACCCTGTGGCACTAGAGGGGCAGCTGATTCTGGGGCTCTGGCCCCTCTCCCGCCCCGCCTTCCCCGGCCCAGCCTGCACAGCCCTGGGAAGCCCCCCAGGGCGGGTTCCATCACTTCCAGAGTCCGGTGAGGATTGAGGACAGCAGCTCCCCAGGCCCAGACCCGTGAGCCTTGTTTTCTTCATCTGTAGAACGGGGCTGTAACAACCCTGCCCCAGGGCTGTGGGAGGATGCTACAGACAAGCAGAGCCAGGTCCTGCCCCTGGCCTGGAGGGAGAAGCTGTCCCGGCCACCCCGCCCAGCCCCCAGGCTGGCCACCAGCTCTCTGCTGGGGGGCTGAGAAACTGTAGGCCCTGGGGTGCTCTTTGTTTTTTTTAATTTAATTTTATTTACTTTTTTATACAGCAGGTTCTTATTAGTTATCCATTTTATCCACATCAGTGTATACATGTCAATCCCAATCTCCCAATTCATCCCACCACCACCACCACCGCTTTCCCCCCTGGGTGTCCATACGTTTGTTCTGTATATCTGTGTCTCTATTTCTACCCTGCAGACCGGTTCACCTGTACCATTTTTCTAGGTTCTGCATATATGCGTTAATATACGATATTTGTTTTTCTCTTTCTGACTTACTTCGCTCTGTGTGACAGTCTCCAGATGCATCCACGTCTCTACAAATGACCTGGGGTGCTCTTGGCGCCCTGCTCTGCCTACGGGTGGCCCTGGCCTTCACCATTCCCCACCCGTGCCCAGAACAAGGGCTGCCCCGGTCCCTACCCCGGCCGCCTGAGCATAAGAGCCTCCATTAGAGACCTCTCGGTCAGCTTCATCCGAAGGCCAAGGTTATTTGGGAAAACGGAGCAGAGCCCAGCAGATAAGCCTTTCCAGGGGTCGGACGGGGACCTCTGGGTCCACCCCTACCCCCGCAGCCGGACCTTCGGCCCTGGTGGGCCTCAGTTTCCCCATGTACTACATGAGGAGGGCTGGGAGGCTGGGCAGGAGGGTTGCCAAGGGCCTTTCAGGGTGAGAGGCTGGGTGCAGAGGGTTGCTCAGCCCAGCCCTGAGAGCTTTTCCGCCATCGGCTTGTTGCAAAACTTGTTCATATGAAAACTGCCCACTTCCCTTTCTGCTATTTTGGCCTGCAGGCCACGGGCTGTGGCGGCCTCCCCTCCCCTCCCCACCCGACTCAGCCCTGCCTGCCCCCTTGGGGCCCTCCTGGGGCTGCCGGGCCTGCCTGCGCCAGGGGCCCAGCTCCTCTCCCTCCGCCCTCCCCTGCCCCACTTGTTCTCAGGCCTGGTTAGGAAAGCAAGGAGAGAGGACAATTGATTCAGTCTGGGGGGCAGCCACAGAGTTTTCCTCAAATGAGCCTCTCTTTTAAAAAATATTGCGTGACTCTTAAAAATGTAATATAAGCAAATATATATATATATATATATATATATATATATATATATATAATATAAGAAAGGATTTAAGTAAAGGAGTGTAGGCCTTGGAGTCAGCCTGCCCTGGGTGTAGATCTTGGTTCTGTGACTGGTCAACTGTGTGACCTTGGACAGAATACTCACCTCTCTGGGCCTCCCTCTCCTCCCTTGGAAGAAAGGAGCTGGCATCTCCAAGGTGATGCTACCCGCGTCTGTGACAACCGAAGGGCTGGGGCAACAGCGCTGCTCTCCTTCAGATCCCAGCCCCTCCCAGGGTCCCACCACGACGCCCTGCATGGTGCAGTAGAGGGGGGGCTCAGGCCTGCATGTCTGGGGGACCCAGCAGGGAGGGCTTCAGGTAGGGTTGACCCACACTGCTCAGTGCGGGCCGTCCAGCCAGCTCTGGCCCCGACAGGATGCGGCTGTCTCTTCCCATCCCACAGGGACCGTGATGATGGCAAGTCACAGTGGTCACAGCCAACCATGCCCCACCGGCCGGCACTAGCACCTTACAGGCATCCTCTCAATGCTGGGCCTCAGATGACAACCTGAGTGTTGAGTGTCATTCTTTCCCTCGTTTAACAGAGGGGTGACCGAAGGCCGGTGACACTGGGATTCAACAGCTGGGGCAGAATTTGTGTTCTCATGCTCCCCTCCCTTCCCTCACCCAGTGCCAGGTCGGTGGAGATGGACCAGGGCTGGGGGCGTCCCGAGCGTCTGCAGGGCCAGGAAGCAAGAGGGCTTTCTGATGGTCGGGGTCCTCTGGGAGGGAGGGCAGCAGAGGTCAGCAGCCCAGGTCCCAGGGCCTTGAATGCCAAGCTGAGAGTGTGGACTTGAACCTGGGGTCTTAAGCAGACCCCGGCAGTGGCCAGTACTGGACCATTGTCCCATGGGTGCAACCCTCCCATGTGTCTGTGCCTGAACCTCCTCTGGGGCAGAAAGAGTCTCTGTCTTGACCAAAGGACAAAGACGTCAAGGGTGGGAGCCCAAGGGAACTGTCCAGACCAGCCAGCTGGAAATAACACCCTCAGCAAGTTTCTCTTCCGGAAGCCCCAACCGTGGTCCAGGCTGGACGTGCTTGTCCTCCCAACGACTCTTTGAGGAACGGCCTGGGTTGATCCCAGTCTTACAGATGAGAAAACTGACGCCAAGAGACCCCGAGGCACAGGCAGGCTTCCCTGCTTCAAGGCCAGATGCTCCCAACCTTACCAGCCTGAGATGGACTTGGGCCTTGGTTGGAGGCCCGGGAGGGAGGCAGCCCCGGGGCAGAACGAGGTGGGGGGGAGGGAGGAGGGTATGTGGCCTGGGAGGGCAGTGCCCAGGCTCGTAGATCCCCTCGGACAACCTCCTGGGGTGATCAGGTCATCCTCTCTCCTCGTGTGGAGGCCGCCGGGTCATGAGGTTTGGGAATGGTCATGTTTCCGCTGACTCACTTGGAGTTTGGGGGAAGGAGAGGTGACTTCTTCATGACGGGCCCCTGACTGGGGCTCAGCCCTGCACGGAGATTCCTTGTCATCTTTGCCACAGGGAATCAGGAAGCTCAGAGTGGCGAGGGGGACGGCTGGGTGCAGTGCAGGCCTCTGGGGAGCCCGGAGCAGGAGGGGGACAGCGCAGAGATCAGGTCTCCCCAGGCCTTGCTTTCCCCAGCTGGGAAGCAGGGAGAAGCCTCCTCCCAGGTGGGCCGCGGCAGGCGGAGCAGGTGTTCACCGAGGGGACACTCAGTAGCGTGGGCTCCACGTGCCCACCACGGGGCACCGCCCCCTCAGGACCCCCGGCTGCCCTCAGCTCTGTCACTGGCATTTGCAAGGGGGGAGCTGAGTCTCTTTATAGTTGTAACGATTCTCCTTGGAGGGCCCCTCAAGAGGACTGTACTCACCAGGCCCCCCTGTGTGGGTGCCTGTGGCTTTGCTGAGGCCTGGCCGTCACAGCGGGGCCCCGAGGCTGGGACCGGCCACTGACCAAGAAGCAGTCTTTTAGCCCCACCTCCCAGCACATCCCACCACCAGCCACCAAGGTCCATCTGCCCAGGCGCCCTTCTTCCCCTCCTGGCCTCAGGCCCATCTCCTCCAGGAAGCCTTCCTGACCTCCCTCCTTCCGTCACCCAGGGCAGGAGGAATCTGGGCAGATGGGTGTTTTAGGAATGGAAATCCCACCCCCAGCTTCCCCAGAGGCCATGGGTGGGAGTGGAGAACCACCCAAGGGTCGATGGGGGCTGCCAGGGGCTCCCAGGCAGAAGGGGCCATGGACTCTGAGGTTGGGGAATAAAGCTGGGCTGGCAGGAGGCAACAGGATGCAGTGGGCGGAGCCAGCGTTAGGGTCTGGAGGCTGGAGTTCAAATCCTGTTTTTCCCCTTAGCAGCTGTGGGATCTCTGGCTTTTGTTTTTCTGTTTGTGAAATGGCTCGAGCCTCTCCCTCAAAGGGCAGTTGGGGGGGTAAGCGAAGACATGTGTGGGAGTGTGCACATACATGTGGTGCTGTCTGGCGGGTCTCCAGAACCTTCCAGCACTTAACCAAGAGTTGATGATGGCCCTGGGAGCCCGGGGTGCAGGTTGGGGGTCAGATGGGGGAACAGGGCTGGTTCTGTCCCTGCCTGGTCCCAGAGCAGGCAGGGGAGGTGATGCTGGGCTCAGCTGTGGGGTTGGCAGGGGACAGTGGGGGCCAGAAACCTGGGGTTCCCGGAGGGGGCGGCCCTGCAGCCTCCACCCCAGCTCACAGTGCCCCTACGTTGCAGCCCTGCAGGAAGAGTGGCCAGGAGTGGACATGAGCGCGGACACGGAGCTGCTGTGGCCGGGGGCGGCCCTACTGCTGCTGCTGCTGGGGGCGGCGGCCGGTCTGTGTGTGCGCTGCTCCCCCCGCGCAGGTAAAGGCTGGGGTCACAGGTGCGAGGGAGGGGCGTGCGGTGTACCCAGCGAGCCACTCAGGCCCAGACCTGGCTGCAGTCGGAAGGGGCAGTCAGATAAGCCTCAGGAGGCAGAAGTGAACCCCAGGGCCCTGGGTTTCTCCTCTGAAGACAATGGGTCTGGCTCACTGGGGGCTTCGGTTCTGCTGGTCAAGGGCATGTGTCTGGGGCCGATGGACTGCGCTGGACAAGCGTGGGGAGGGGGGCTGGGCTGCCTGCGTCCGCCTTCTCCACGCTCCGTGTTCCTAAATAAATGGTGAGCAACCCCCGCCAGTGTCAGGTGGCCCCCAGTGATCGGTGGCTTAGCCCGCACGTCCGGTCTGAGGTCTGCACAGGGCACAGGGGAGACACAATGGTTGGGCCTCGGATCTCAGTTCCCACCCGGCCCCGGGACGCTTGCTAATCTGGTCCTGTTCTTGCAGGTGCAAAGAGGTCCGAGAAAATCTATGAGCAGAGGAGCCTGTGAGTGTCTCAGTGTCCCCAGCACAGTGACGCTGTGTGCCCTGGGCATGGGTGTCCATGTGGGCATCCCCTCGGGCACCGCCACACCCCACCCCTAACCCTTCACTCACACCTCCTCCGTGCCGGGCTCTAGTGGGTTCTAAGCAGTTAGGGGAGGGCGAGGGGGTGCCCAGGGGCTATCCAGACCCGGCCCCAGCCTGGTCGGGGAGGGCTGGGGATGCCACAGGAGGGGAGGAGGGGATGCCACTCTCCAGCTAGCCCAGGAGCATCTCCAGAAATCCCCGCGGTGACCCCAGCCCTGGGGAGCGTGCTGTGCCGGTGCTGGAGGTCGACAAAGGAATCCCACCCTCCCGGGGCAGTGAGGGGAACAGAGACCGGGCGCTGTGTCCGAGTCTCCCCTGGAAAACACTAAAGGACCTCAGGGGAGGATATGGGTGTGAAACTTGGGGGACCAGGGAAGGCCTCCTGGAGGAGGCGGGAGGGATTTTAAGAGAGAAAGAAGGCGAAAGGGGACATCCAGAGAGAGAGGGAATGGTGTGGGCATTTGCCGATGTCGGGCCGGGGTGGACACTGTCTTGGGGATGAGGTGGTCGCTGTGAGCATGTCTTGAGAGAGATCAGCTGAATGCGGAGGAAGAAGAGTCTTGACTGTGGAGAGAGACCTTGGCCTTTGTCCTAAGGGCCAAAGGGAGCCACGGGAGAGCTGGAAGCAGGGCAGTGGGGGTGACCCCAGGCAGAGTTGCAGGACCTGGGCAGGAGGGAGTTCCAGGCACCTTGGGGACAGGCTGGCCGTTCTGTGAGCCGTGGGAGGGTCAGCAGTGCTGGGCGCTGCAGATCGGGGGGCGACCCAAGAACAACTCGAGGCAGGAGGGCAGCCGCCAGTGGTGTCCTTACAGTGCCTGGTGGAGGGCTCTGAGACCTGCGTGCACACACGTGCACAGGCCTGCATGCCCACTCGCACCCACAGGCTCCTCCAGCACTCGCTCATGCGTGCACTTCTCACACGCACGGCACTTGCTTGCACGCCTGGGCAGGCACTCACATACAAACTCACACACACACCCTCTCTCATTTCCTTTTGCAACTGAAAAACCACAATGAGATTTGAAAATAGAATTTTCCCATCCATGCCCACTCCTGGGGCCGGGGCTGGACTTTCCAAGGCTTTTGGGGCCACTTGGTCCTCTGGCTCGCCAGCCCATAACCTCCACCAGGGCTGGGCTGGGCTCCCCTAGTGCCCACCCACACCCCTGCCCCAGGGCAAGTTCCTCAGTATCTTCCCTCTCCCCTCCTCCCTTAGTCCCTGCCCACTCCAGGCCCCTGATTAATCTTAGAACTGAAGATAGTCAGAGGCACAAGTTAAACCTCCTCATGTGGGAGGCGGGAAAACTAGGCCTAAGTGGGAGGAGGTGGGAGGGGAGACTTGGGCTCTCCCCACCTCACTTGGGTTCAGTCCTATCAGCCTGTGTGTGCCAGGCCCAGCTCCTGCTTCATTTCCTCTGGGAAGCCATGCCTGACTCTCTTCTGTGGTTTTAGGGCATCATTCCTAAATCAGATCACTCTGACCCCCAGCCCCCCAGGCTGGAAGGCTGGGGCAGGTCACCATTCTGGTCCAGGGGAGGAACCCAAAATGGTTTAATGATTAGCTAATGTGATCCACTACCCTTAGCAGTGGCTTTCATTCCCAAGGGCATTTCATGGTCCAAAGTGGCAGCTAGAGCTCCAGCCCTCATCTCTGCCTTCCAGGCAGTAAGTAGTAAGAATGAAGGAGAAGGACAGAAATGGGGCATCCCAGTTAGCAGTGCGTCCTTAAAGGAGTTTTCCTGAAAGTCCAACAACCTTGGCTTTGCATGTCATAACCAGAATTATATGGTCACACATAAATGCAAGGGAGGCTGGGAAATATAGCCTTTTATTAAAAATTGAGGTAACACTGGTTTATAACATTATATAAGTTTCATGTGTACGACATTATATTTCTACTTCTGTATACCCTACATCGAGCTCACCAACAAAAATTTAGTTTCCATCTATCATCATGCAGTTGATCCCCTTCACCCATTTTGCTCTCCCCACCCCTGGTAACCACAGGTAACCACTGTTCTGTTCTCTGTATCTATGTGTTTGTTTTTGTTTGGTTTGTTCATTTATTTTGGGCTTTTTTGTTTGTTTCTTTTTTATATTCCACATATGAATGAAATCATACAGAATTTTTCTTTCTCTGTTTGACTTATTTTACTTAGCATAATTCCCTCAAGGTCCATCCATGTTGTCACAAATGGCAAGGTTTCATCTTTTTTATGGCTGAATCATATTCCAGTGTGTATATATACCACATCCTCTTTATCCATTCATCTGTTGATGGGCACTTAGGTTGTTTCCCTGTCTTGACTATTGTAAATAGTGCTGCAATGAACATACGGGTGCATATATCTTTTCAAGTTAGTTATTTTGTATTCTTTAGATAAATACCCAGGAGTGGGATTGCTGGCTCATATGGTAGCTCTATTCTTAGTTTTTTGAGGAATCTCTATACTGTGTTTATAGTGGCTGCACCAATTTACATTCCCCTCAACAGTGCCCAAGGGTTTCCTTTTCTCCACATCCTCGCCAACCCTTGTTATTTCTTGTCTTTTTGATAATAGTCATTCTAACAGGTGTGAGGTGTTACTTCATCACGGTTCTGATTTGCATTTATTTCCCTCATAATTAGTGATGGTGAGCAGCTTTTCATGTGTCTGTTGGCCATCTGTATGTCTTCTTTGGAAAAGTGTCTATTCAGTTCCTCTGCCCATTTTTTAATCAGGTTGTTTTTTTGTTGTTGAGTTAATTATATATTATATTATAAGGGGTATTAACCCCGTATTGGATATATTATTTGCAAATACCTTCTCCCAATCGGTACGTTGTCTTTTTGTTTTGTCGATGATTTCCTTTGTTGAGCAGAAGGTTTCTAGTTTGATGTAGTCCCATTTATTGGGAAATACAGTCCTTTGGATGGGTATGTGGCTGTCTAAATAAAAATCAGCATTCTGTTTCAAAGGAAGAAGGTGATGGTTAGATACCTGGCTGTGTCTGCTAAGCCTTGAAGTTGCCTCACCAGTTACTGGGGAGTAAATGGCGTGTGTGAACAGCTTAAGAGGACCGTGCTCTCTTAGGAATGTTAAACACTCCTGGGATGGCAGGTGGTGGGAGCAGTCTCTTTGTTGCTCCTGGCTGACGTCACTCCCAGGTCCCTGAGCAGCTGCCCCAGCCCTGCCCACAGACTCTCCTGGGCATCTCCAGGGGTCCTGGGGAGGCTCTGTGGGGACATATGTCTGGCTGGCAGCTGGCTCCAGCACAGGGCCATGTGAGAAGTGTGGGCACGCGGTGGGCAGGCAGGGAAGCACTCTAGAGAAGGGGTGCATCAGGAAGCCCTGGATCTGAGTCCTGGGGGGCTGGTAGCCCCTCCTCACTCTTGCCCTGGTCTGTCCCTCCCTGTCCGTCTGTCATGCCCCTCTGTCCCTGGGGCTGTGGGAGGCCAGGCCCCGTCTCAGCACAGCTCCATGTGTTTCCAGGCAAGAGAATCAGCAGAACTTTGCAGTGGCCCGGACCTATACCCGTGAGTCCCCAAACAGAAGGGTCCAGGGCTGGGCTCGGGATTGGGAGCGTCCACATCAAAGTCCCTTTCGTCCCCATTGTTCTGAGGCTGTGGCCAGGCCTGATCTAGTGGGGTGATGGGGTGAGGGGCCTGTGCTGGGCAGCTGGCCTGGGGGGCCCAGCCAACACCCCGTCAACCTTTGCAGTGGTCAGGGAGGCCTGGCCAGGGCCCCTGGTGGACACGGCCTCCAACGCGGCATCGGCAAGGTAGGAAGGAGCCCCTATCCCAGCCCCACGGGAGGCAATGAGGTGGGCCCCAGGGTACCCACCTGGCTGAGCCCAGGCCACGACCTTGCTGCTTCCTCGGACCTCAGAGCCCCAGTTCTGATTCTGAGGGCCCTACCGGGGGGCTGTGGGATTGTGGCCTCCAGACCCCCAGGAAACCCGGGGCCTTCTCCCAGCCCCTCCTCAGCCTCTGCCCCACTCCCGTGCAGGAAGGACAAGCTGCTGCAGTTCTCCCCCAGCCTCGAGGGTGAGTGCCCTGGGACACAGGGTTGGGGGCAGGGGCGAGGTGGGACGGAGACAGGTGAATACCTGGTGGGACAGGTACTGAGCAGGAAGCCTTCCCAGAGGAGAGACGCTGTGAGCTGGGCTGGGAGGCCTGACGGGGCTGGCCCAGCAGGGGGAGGGGACGGAGAGCAGGTGTGAGGGCGTGAAGATTGGAAACACCTAGGCTTCTTCCTCCGGTGGTCACAGCTGGGAGGGGGCGGGGGCTGGGGAACCAGCATTGAGCCAACCCAACAGGCCTGGCCTTTCTTCCAGATTCTTCATCCTCCAGGTACCAGAACTTCAGCAAAGGTAGGTGGGCTTCATGGAGGAGGGGGCCGCAGTGGGGCATACAGCCCGCGCTCAGGCCTGATTCTCGCCTCCTCCTGCAGGAAGTAGACGCAGATCAGATGCATCCTACATGTGAGTGGGCTTCTCCGGGCCCTGGCCACCCCCTCGCCCCGCTGCCCGCCCTTCCCGCCCTGCCCGCAGCCTCCTTACGTGAGAAACGCCTCCTGCCCTGGAACCCGCTGGCCCAGGCAGGCTCTCCGTAGCTCTGTTTCCCTCAGATGACCGTAGCTTTGGGGGTGCTGAGGACAGGGACAGGAAGGAGCCCTGCTCTGTTTGGGGGTTGGGGAGGCCGTCGGGGGGCCTCATCCTGCACCACCCGGTCAGAGACGAGTTCCACCGACCCTCAGATAGGAAGGGCCCCCAGGACGTCTCCTCATCTCACAGTTGGGCAAACTGAGGCCCAGGGCAGGAGGTAACTTGCATAAGGCCACACAGTGAGGTGGCTGGAGCCAGGGCAGCTCAGGGGTGCAGGGAAGCAGGGTGGGAGGATCGGGGGAGACCCTGGCAGGGCCCCCCGCAGGCTCTGGGGGCAGTGATGGCCGGAGCAGCCCTGGCCTCGCTGCCTGCTCAGGAAGCTCCCGGCCCTACCATGGGCCTGCCCAGCAGTTGGTGCTGTGTCTATGTTTTCTTGCCAGACACCCCTTCGTCACGGACTATTTCGATTGTGGGCAGTTCCAGAAGCCCCCGGAAGGTGAGGCAAAGGTCGATGAAGGGGAGAGGGAGGCGGTGGCCTGGGAGTGCAGCTTCAGAAGTCACACCCCCAGGGCGGGGCCAGAGGTGGCGGGAGGATGTAAAGCAGGAAGCCAGGCCTAGGTTTAGGTGGCTGGAGGAGGCTGGGCAGGGGGACCTGGGGGAGGCTGGCCCTGTGGAGGGAAGGAGGGAAGGGATGGGCGGGAAGAGGGGGTAGGGGGGCCAGAAGGGGAGCTGAGGGCAGGGGCAGGGGGCAGGCTGGTCCCCTTGTCATCCAGGCCCCTCTCAAGGCTGGGCACACAGGGGACCTTGAAGGAAGGCCCTGGACTGGTCAGCCTTGTTGACAAACGCTGAGCCCTCCAGGCTCCGAGGATGCTGGCACCCTTGTTAAGAGCAAAGGTGCTCCTAACACCTTTGCTCTACAGAAACTGAGAATTGAGGGTGGGCAGTGCCTGCTGAGAGGCGCACAGGGCTGGGCTCCTGCCTGGGCCAGGCTGGGGTGAGAGGTGGGGGGGGTCCTTTTCTCCCCGCTGCGTTTCTAAATTGGGGAGAGGCCCTCACTTCTCAGAGCCTCTTCGACACAGATGGACGCAGGGTGGGGTGGCGTTTAGAGCTCAGCTTCCCCGTTGGGGGGTGGGGGTGGGGGAATACCGGGGTACCAGGCTCTGATATGCCACAACCAGCCTAGGCCCCCGGACGAAGGATCCTCAGCCCACCCCACTGCCTGAAGGGTTAGGCAGGTTCCTGTCCCCTGGGCCCCCAGCGGCTCTCCCTGCCCCTCTTTGCCCCATAGAGATGGGCCTCCCTTCTCCGACTGTCCCTCGTGGGCCTGATTGCACCCCCCCCACACCCCCTAATCTCCCCTACCCAGGGCATTCAGGGGAAGACAGAGAAGGAGCCCAGGGTGGAGGCTGCTGGAGCCAGGCCAGCGCCCATTAAGAAGCTTGTCCAGGAGAATGTTCGAGGCCCCGGGGGACCCAGAGGGCTGGGGGCTTGATGAGGCAGAGGGAGAGAGGAAGGGCCAGGCCTGTCGGGCAGGGCCCACCAGCATTCTGCGTCCTCTCCTCTCTCCCTGGTAGATGAAGATGACACCAATTCCTATGAGAACGTGCTCATCTGTGAGCCAAAGAAAACCGAATCAGGTGAGGCTGCCCTCCCCGGAGCAGGGCAGGGAGGCAGGCCTCCTAGGCCAGGCCCGCCTGCCCCGCTGAGCTCTGAAGTCCCCGCTGCACGGTTCACCAATATCAGACCCTGTGTCCCGGGAGGAGTCCCCATCAGTCCTGGACTCTCTCCCTCCCTCCCTCGAGGGGCCTGCCCGGCACGAGGACACAGGCTGCCCCTCTGGAGGGGTGGACGTGGCACCTCTCTGGCCTAAGGACTGGTCATGGTGGCTGCCCCTCTGCCAGCCCCTCTCCCGGTGTTCTCCCTACAGGGGACGAGGAGTCTGAGGGTTATCAGAACTCAGCATCCATCCGGCAGTGGCAGGAGTCCAGGAGAGTCGTGGGTATGCGGCCAGAGCCCCAGTGCTTCCAAATGGTCACCTTCAGCAGGCTCAGAGGGGCCAGGCCTGGGACAGACAGTCGAGGGGAGGGGGAGAGAGGGGAGCTTAGGGGATCTGGCCTGGGAGGATAAGGCCGGGTGGGCTCCCCTATGGCCAGTCCAGCTGATTCCACAGCGAAGCTTCTGGCACATCAGTGGCTGCAGAGGCTCGAACTGTGCCAGGACCCCCCGTCAGCAACACCATGGCTTCCTGAGGTTGGGTCCTCCTGGCCGGCTGCCCATCCAGCTGCACGCACGGCATCGCACTCGCCCTGCTCCCGGCAGGACACACCTCTGGCAAATCCCAGAGAGGACGGGACAGACACACCATCCAGTGGAGCCTTTCCTGCGGGCGGTGTGGTGGCGGGAACAGGGCTGGGCATGTGCGTGTGAACTCTCTGACCATCTGCCCGCGGGTCGCAGAGCCGGTCCCGAGGGAAGCACCTCCCTACCCGGTAGGAAGCCCAGACGAGGACGACGGGGAGCCCGATTACGTGAATGGGGACGTGGCAGCCATCAAAGCCTAGAGAAGCCCTGGAGGAAGGTACGGTCCAGGGTGGGGGGCCGCACAGGCCTAAGGGGCTGCACACCAAGGGAGAAGCAGAGAGCTGGGGCTGGAGGAGCCACAGCAGGGACCGTGGGGCAGCACCCATGGATGCTGAAACAGGGTGGCTCCTCGGGGCGCTGGGATGCCGCCCTGGGTGCTAAGCCTCCCGAGCAGTCCCTGCCCACCCCCCGCTCCTGTGGCTGGTGTGGGGAGGTGACAGATCCACGGCGGACACCAAGTCTCAGGCCCAGGGGGTGTCAGGTAGGGCAGGCTGGTGAGTCATGGGGTGAGAAGGTGGGCTCTGGGTGGGCCTCTGCAACCTTGGGCGAGAGACTTAACCTCCCTCGACCCATTTCCTCGCTTGCAACCTGGAGCTACTGGGACCTGTGTCGTAGACAACACGCACAAGGCACTGCACGGAAAGCAGGACCAGCTGGACTTAGGGATGGGGCGGGATCGGGAGGAAATGGTGCCAAGCGCTCACACACACCATCTCTTGGCGCCCCCAAGGCTCAGAGTGGACAAGCCACCTGCCCGAGGTCCCATTTAGAGTGAGTGGAGGAGGGAACGGTCCCCCAGGTGCTCAGATGTCGGAGCCCAGGCCCTGCCTCACGGGGAGCAGGTCCCGATCTGGAGGACACGGGCAGTCCTCTCAGCGGGCGGCCAGTCTGGGCCATTTGAGAACGAGCAGCAGGATCGGGGGCAGCAGTTTAAGCCCAGCGGGCAGAGCCCAGGGTTCATTCATTCACCCAGTAGCTAGAGGGCCCCTGCCAGGGCAAGTCCTGCCTTAGGGGCTGGGGACACAGTGATGAACAGAAGACACGCAATCCCTGTCCACTTAGAACTTCCGTTCTGGTGGGAGAGAGAGAACATAACCAGCTGGAAGAGGAGAGAAATGCAGCGCGTTAGGACTGCAGGCGTGGGAAGGGGCAGGGAGCAACGTGGGGTGGGGAGAGGCGGTGCCGTGATTCAAGCCGGGAGACAGCGCAGCCTTTCTGAACTCCGCTCCTCGCCCCTCTGGGGACAGGAAGGACACCCAGGCAGAGGGACTGGTAAAGACCCCCGGCAGGAATCTGCATCTGATAATGTGTGTGGGCAGACAGAGTGATGGGGGAGCGTCGGCAGAGGTGGAGGGCGGCGGCGGGAGGCGTGCAGGGCCAGCACCTGGGTTTTCCTGAGATGGGGCAGGCGAAGGTCTGGAACAGAAGAGTGACTTGTTTCTAAAGGATCGCTGGCCTCCGCGTAGAGACATGAATACAGGGGACGCGGTGGAGGCAGGGAGACCGGTGGCCTCAGGCAGGAATCCAGCGAGTGTTTGTGGAGCGATGGGGCTCACTGATGCGCGGCGTGTCGGCTGCCCGGTAGAGCGAGGACTCGAGGAGGCCTGCAGGCGTTTGCCTGAGTAATGAGAGGGCATCGCTGCCAGCAACTGAGATCAGGGAGGCTACAGGCGGGGCGGGTTTTGTGGGCAAGGCCGGTTTATTTCTGGGCCTGTTAAGTTGGAGATGCCGTGCAGGAGGATGTATGAAATGGGCAGTTAGAGATCTGCGCCTGGATTCAGGGACAGGCAGGAGTGGAGAGGCTGTGCAGGTTCTTCAGACGAAAGAAACTAAGAGTATGTTGTACGCTGACAAACGGTACGGGAGGTTCGAGTCTGGGTCGGCTACAGCTGGCTGGAATTTACACCCGGGACCCCGCACACAGAAGGGACTGAACTCCACGGGCTGGGGCCCACAGCAGCCCGACAACACTGCAGAGGCCCAATCCCTATATTCTAGCAGGTGGAAGGGCCGCCAGGCAAGGGGGAAGGCAGAGTGGAGTTAGGGCCCGGTACCCCTTTCAGGTCCCTTCTGGGTTCGAGGGGAGAGGACGCAGCTTAATGGTACTGGTCCCAGGACACGTGCGGGGGAAAGCCGCCAGCTGCTGTGCAGAGGGTGTTCCTGCACCCAAGGCACGTCAGAATAACTCGGGCCTCGGGCCAGAACCGAGCAGTCAGGATTTCAAATAAAAAACAGACGCTCCTGGAGTAAGAAACATGCTTAAGGCTGCTTGACGGCGGGTTCTCTGCTCACTGGACTCTGACCAATGTGCATCCTCCCCGACCCGTGCCGGCTGCTCCGGGGCTGAGGGGACAAAGCGTCAGGCCAGGCAAACCTTTCCCTCTTTAACAAATACTTTTCCTTTTCATTGAAGGAGCCAGGGAACCATATATTGCCTCCCCAGGGTCCCTTCTCCAGAGCTGCTCAACTTCTAGACCCCCTACGGCTACTCCTGGGAGGGGCACCAATGCACCCTGAGGACCAGCCAGCCGGCCACGGGGTACCCAGCCCGGGAAAGGACAGTTACGCACGGAGCCGCCCTCTGACTGGCTCCCACGGGCAAGGCAGGAGCCTGGGGCCGAGGGCAGCTCCCGCTGTGGTCAGATGCCCAGGACTCAGGGCAGTCGCATCCCCTTAACCGCATTTAAAACATCATACTACATGGGTGTTCGTGTCCTTTTTTGCTTTGGGTTTTGATCCCAAATTGCTTACTAATGTTGGTTGCTGGGACCCTTGTGCATGATGGAAAAGCTTGTACAGTTAAGTTATGTAGGTGGAGTTTTATTTAATATTCTGCGTTTCAGAGTAGAGGTTGTGTCCATCTTGTCTCCTGTAAGCATTACACGTACTTAACTTCAGCAGAGTTACGGGGAGCCTTGGCGCTCCTTTCTTTGGCCCTCCGTTGACCGAATCAGAGATGAGGCCACGGCCACCTTCACGACCCTTCAGCAGGAGTGTCTGCTGTGGACAGAGCACGTCGTGGTTCTGGGGAGGGGGCAGGTGCAGTGCAGTGGCCTGGAGCCTCAGCGGATTGGGCAGAAACAGGACCGTCTCGTGGGAAGGACGGGGTCCAAGGGACCTTCTGAGTCAGAGAAGCCAGAGTCAGGGAAACAAAATGCCTCCTCCAACCGAAACATCTCAAGAAACCGTTCCAGTTCAAGGGCAGTGATTCTCCCGTCTGCTTTCCCTGCTTCACGTAGAACCTTCTAAGGCAATGAAAGTCAGGCTTCTTGTTTCAAAGAAAGGGACCCTGAGGCCTAGAGAGAGAGAAGGCTGGGGACAAGAACTTGGTCCCTGAGTCCAACCCTCTTTCCAGATGCTGCACCGATTCTATGAGACGAAGTTAATGCTGCAAGTTAGGGAATTAGAAGAAAAACCATCTAGAACACAGCTGTTGGCCACTTGTCTCTTCACACCCTGCAGTCCTGGCCTCACGACGTGGAGAGGACAGCTTAGGCCTGAGCACAGGTGTGGTGGGGCTGCAGTGAGGCTCCAGCGGGAGGGGGTCCTGCCCCGCTGTCGCTGAGTGTGGGAAGCTGGGGTCTCACTTTGCACAATGGGCACGAGCATCCCTTCACCTCATAAGGATCCCAAGGCTCCAGACAAAAAATAAGATTGAGAAGGTAGGGAATTCCCCTGGTGGTCCAGTGGTTAGGACTCGGTGCGTTCACTGCAGGGCCCTGGGTTAGATCCCTGGTTGGAGAACTAAGATCCCGCAAGCCGTGCGCCAAAAAACAAAACCAAAAAAAAAAATTGAGAAGGTATGCCAAAGTATTTTTGTAAAACTTCACCCTGCAGTTTCTGAGGACCTTAATTTTTTTCCCCCCTCTTAATCAAAACCCTAACCGCAAAGAACCAGTGACCTTGGAGCCTTTCCTGTATCCGTTCAACCACGTGGTCTGGACACGTGTCTAACCCTGCCTGGGATTTGCTCCAGAACAATCTGGGAGTGGGGTAGGATGCTGGTGCTGGTGTAGGGCACAGAGGAAACAAGACTGGCCACGTGTTGGTAAGATTGCTAAGATGGATGATGAGTATGTGGAAGTTCACTGTATCATTCTCTGTTTTACGTACAATTGATATTTTTCATAATTTTTAAACATGGAAAAAAATAACACCTTGCCAAAAAAGAAAAAGCAATTCCACAAATTAATGCAAAATTCACTGGGAAATTCTAAAGCAAATGAGTACACCCGTTTGCACAGAAAAGGCGACCTGGTGGGAGGGTCCCCTATGCCTGTCTGTACCATCCTCCTCTGTGATTCTCGCCAAGTCCTTTCTGAAGGGCTCAGGACCCTGGGCTGTTCTGAGAAGCTGATAAATTACAACAAACCCTGCCTCACCCTGTGGGACTGTCCTCTAGGCTTCTAGAAAGATTGAGATTAGCCTGTCCAGTCTATTATCGAAATCACCTTTCTACCTGTAGGACGCTAGGGGCGTATACACAGAGACGGGAAGCCAGCTTTCCTTGTGGCCTTGCACTGCCACCTTTCTGCTGACAAAGCTGTACGGTTTTATTACTAAAATGCCAACACGTGCACAGATCAGGTACTGGGCCCTGGAGGGTCTCTGGGGCCTTTCCATGCTGTCACCCCACCACGAGTCTGAGGCTGAGGGTAAATGCTCCAGGAGCAGGGGAGACGTACTGGAAGGTGACGGCAAGGAAGATGCACTCCAGGGCCATCCAAGGCAGCACTTTTTCCAAATCAGAAGGCTATGACTCCTGCCTCTCAGTGACGAGGACTCATAACCCAGCGAATGAGTTCTCTGCTCTAACTGGCCACCGGGGCCATCGTCTTCTGACACAGCCTGGCCAGGAGCCCTGCCATCTGCAGAAGGGAGTTCACACCTTCCGCTATTTTCATATGAGTGTATCCAATTTCCTGAAAAAAAAAAAATCAAATTTAAATCTGGTTAATAAGTGAGGGAAGAAGTTTAGTTTTTAAAATCTGAACATCTAAATGAACGGTTTGCTCAAAATTGATGCAGTGAACTCAAACTGCAGCTGGAAAATGAACTCTGAGGAGTTCAATTTATTTCCTAAAAGGTTGCTGATATTTCTTTGACAGGTACTGCTAAGAAAATGAAAAAGAAAAAAAAAGCCAGACTGGGAAAAAACATTTGTAACACACACATCTGACAGAGGACTTGCAACCAGAATATATAAAGAACTCTCAAAACGCAGTAATAAGAACACAAACAACCCAATTTAAAAATGGGTAGGGCTTCCCTGGTGGCGCAGTGGTTGAGAGTCCGCCTGCCGATGCAGGGGACATGGGTTCGTGCCCGGGTCCGGGAAGATCCCACATGCCGCGGAGCGGCTGGGCCCGTGAGCCATGGCCGCTGAGCCTGCGTGTCCGGAGCCTGTGCTCCGCAACGGGAGAGGCCACAACAGTGAGAGGCCCGCGTACCACAAAAAAAAAAAAAAAAAAAAAAGGGTAGACTTAGACACTTCCTCAAAGAAGATCATGGATGTCAAATAAGCACATGAAAAAGTACTCGACATCATCAGTTATTGGGAAATGCAAATTAAAGCCAAAATGAGATACTACTATACACCTATTAGAAGGGCTTAAAAAAGACCAACTGAGCATTCCAAGTGCTGACCAGAAGGGGGATCATCTGGAATGCTCACATATTGCTGATACAAAGGCAAAATTCTATAGCCACTTTGGAAAAGTTTGGAAGTTTCCTATAAAGTTAACCCTTCGATTACCATTCAACCAAGGAATCTCACTCCTGGGAAATTACCCAAGAGAAATGAAAACTGGGGTTCATGTTCACACCAGTTCATGTACACAAATGTTTATAGTGGTTCTATTCATTGTCACCAAAATCTGGAAACTCAAGTGTCCTTCAACTGGTGAACAACAGTGGGATGCCCACACAAGGGAACACGACTCAGCAATGAAAAGGAAGGACCCACTGACATAGGCAACAAGGTGAACAAATCCAAAATGCATTAAGTGAAGTGAGAGAAGCCAGACATAAAAGGTTACGTTCTGCTTGATTCCACTTGTATGGCTTTCTGGAAAATTCTGTCCCCCAAACAGAAAAGAGATCAGTGGTTTCCAGGTGCTAGGGGGGACAAGCTGACTACAAAGCAGCCCATACATTTGGGGAGATTACAGAGCTGTTCATATCTTGACTGTAGTGGTGTTTACAAGACTGAATGCTTTTGTCAACAGAATGCACCCAAGAGGCTGAATTTTACTCTATTTAAATTACACCTCAATTAATCTCACTTAAACAACAAACAAATAAATACCTCTCTCATAAAGAGAGTCATTCCAAGGAACACTAGGTCACTGCCTGGCAGGACTGACTTAAACAAACCCCCAGCCCCCAGGATGACCGGCCATTGACTGAGCATCTTCCAGGCACCTGGCCTGTGAGTAAAACAAAACCTCAGCGTGCCCCACGTTCTTGACGAGAGAAGCATTGCGCTACTCTCACTAACCTTAATAAACTCCAGTTTCAAGTATTCTGCCATTTGGAAGGTTTTACACACTCGAAAAATGTTGCCAATGATGTCTTCTGGGGAATAGCCAAGATGCCACAGGTGAGCGAGGATCTAGACAAAAGAAAACACACGGAGGCCGCGTAACTGTGTGAACAAGGATACTGGGGGAAGTGAGGTCAAACCCACACCAGTCTCAGGCCCGTCACACAGCTGGGAGCAGACAGGCCATCTGAGACAGCACGAGTGCTTCTAAGAATCGGCCCAACGCAGCGGCCCTGCTGGTGGGCCGCACCCTTTAGGTCATGTGGGGTGATCGATCTTCCCAGCAGGCAGAGATAGTATTGCAAATGTTTTAAACCATACTGCAAGACGGTCTACCACCATACCCTGTAACGTCTTTATCCAAGGCTCTTAAAAAGACTTTTTAATCGTCCCAGTAAGCACCCCAGAGTGTCTGCTACGCTCTCTAGGCTGCCACTCTTATTAATGAACACCCCCGGGACGATTAGGCCTGAACAAATCCTGACCAGGGCAGAGATGACCGCAGTGGTTTCAGCCTCCTGCCTTCTCAACCCCAGGCCCCAGGTCCAACGCCCACCCCACCCCCACTGCGGGGCCTGGAGTCCTTGGCTCCCTGGGGCAAATGCAGGGGGTGGGGTTAGCCCCGTATCCATAAATCTGACGGCGTCCTTCAGGCCACGTGCCTGGGTCTCCCTGCCTTTTGCACGCCAGTTTCACGAGAGGTCGAGCTCTGCCCTAAACCCACTCAGCTTGTAGCTTAGTTTGTTGGCAGCATGGGGAGGGAAACCGGCTGCAATCAGAGCAATGGCCTCAGATCACATCAGTGCCCCCCATGTGGACTTGAGGGTCACCAACACCCCAACGATGCCCACTGGAATCTGCTCATAGGACCAGGCTCTGGGTCCCAGGATGCCCATTCCCAGGCTCTTCAGGAAGATAGAGGGGGACAGCTCCCCTCCACAAAGAGAAAGATGGCTTTTCTCTACAAAGCAAGGAATTGGGCTGTTCTCTCCTCATGTCCTAGGAGGACAAATTCCTCTTGCAGAGAATATAATTCGAGTAGAAGGGCATGACTTTGAATTCCAGGTCTATTACTTTCAAGCAGTGTGATTTAGAGCAACGAGTTTAGCCTCTGAGCCAGTTTTCTCACCTGTAGAGGGTACCCAACTCCCAGCATCAGTTAAGAATGAGATGGAGCAAAGTCCCCAGCACAGGGAGCGCCCTCTCTGCCTGGCTCAAGAAGCGAGAGGTTCCCCCCCAGCGTCAGGAAAGGGGGAGGAGACCCACCTTGTAGGCCTCATCGATACTGGCGCTCACACAGTGCTGGATCATCTCCTTCACCAGCAAGGGGTGGGGCTCGTCACAGACCTGACCAAACAGAAGAGAGAGGCCAGTCTGGGGCTGAGGGGGGCCATCCGAGGAGGAGCCCTGGCAGACCCACGTCTGGGCAACCTAGATACCCACCATCTTCACTTGCTGTTTACATGGAATTCTCCAGCAAACAGAACCAGGTTTGGGAATGCCTCTCTCACCACCAGAGTCGTCACCAGAGTTCGGTGTCGACCTAGTGCGGTGAGGGAAAGCCTCTGACATCATCATTACAGATTTCTCACACAAGGTGAATTCACAAGAGCCAATAAGGAATGTACACGCAAGGGGCAGCTTCAAAGCCACGAGTCACCTGTCTTACATCACTGGGAAGATGACCTGCCCAGTGGACTCTCTGAACCCACCTAAGAACTGGGAGGTCTTTGGGGGCCAATCTCCCACCTGGAATAGGAACAGGCTTGCCCTGGACAGGGCCCCCAGCCTCAGCGTGATCTCGGGCCTGTTTCCTCAGCCCCAAAATGATGAGAACATCTGTGTGCAGGGATGTGTGAGGACCAAACAGGACACACGTGGAAGCCCCGGGCCTGCCGCAGCAGCGGGGCACGTCCACCACCCACACCACACCACAGCCAAGCCCCTCCTGCTCTCCGCAGGGGCGAGCCTGTGCCCCTCCTCCCAACACCGCCCACCCGCCCTCCTCTGCTGGCCCCGGCAGGTACACGATGCTCTGTCGACTGTGATGCCCACGCCAGCTTTTACCTTGAACACATTCTCACTGTTGATGAAGCCGAATCCCGAGAAAGTGGACTGCAAGTTGTTCAGTGCCTGTCGAGGAACAGAAACAAGGCCAGGGTGATCTTCAGTCTCTGCCCGCCCCACCTCCCGTCTTGGGATCCGAACTTACCCCCCTACTTGCAGGCCTGCTCCCCACTGGCCTGAGGCCCCACCAGTGTATCGGGTCAACGTTCCCCAGTCTGGCTACACTCATCCCCAGGCAGCAGTCGCCCCCCTCTCCCCCCAAACGAGGGGTGCAGCAAGCCCGGGAGGCCGGCGCCCAAGCGGTGGCGCACGCACCTGCCTCATGTCACCCTGGGCGGTGAAGAGGATGGCTTCCAGGCCATCGTCCATGTACTGCACCTTCTCCTTCTCGATGACACAAAGCAGCCTGGCAAGAATCTGGGCGTCGGTCAGCTTGGTGTAGCGGAGGACTGCGCACCGGGACTGAATGGGCTCTGCACGAGACAGGAAGAGAGTCAGGCTCCCCAGCAAAGCACGGCGTGACCCCGTCAGTCCTTCAGTTACTCGGAAGCAGCCGCAAGAGCCACGTGGCCCGGCCATGCTGGCACCACAACCCCTGCCCAGCAGTGCTCAAGAGAGACTTGGCCAACAGGGCTCAATTTCAAAATATCAACCAATAGTGGCCTCAGCTAGGACTGCCCAGGCTGACCTTGGCTGGCCAGGGCTTCCAGAAGGGGGAAAGATCCTCCAGGATAGAGACAGCCACGTGCCACAGCCCACAGGAGAGTCAGTGCACGCGCAGGTAGACTCCTGAACCACCGGGTATGAGGCACGTCTGGGCCCTTCTGGGCAGGTCACGACCCAGCCAGTCTGGGGTGAGAACAGGGCACCTGCGTGGCTTCTTTAAGCTTCCACGGGAGATTCTGATGCACATGAGAACCACCAGATGGACGAATGCCGGATTCTGGGTGCTATCCCTGACCTTCAGTTCAGACCATGACAACAGCATCTCCATGATCTCCGCGCCCCGAGTGGGTCTCTGATCCATCGTGCTCTGCTGCCCCACTGGCTTTCCTCAAAATGTGTTGACCCGTCATCACCTCTGCCTGCCCAGGCAGACCCTTCAACTGCCCACCAAGGTCACAGTACAGACCACCTCTGACCCTCCTACATAAAATCTTCCGCAAACCTCACCCGTCTCTCCTCTCCTAAGCCCGCGTGCCTCCCATGGAAAAATCGACCTGTACTCTCCTGGCAGCTCTTCCCACCCAGGATGTCCTTTCCCAGCTTCTCCCCACTTAAATCACAACCGTCGTTGAAAAAGCTCTTCTCCCACCCTCCTCCTCGTGGAGCCGGCCCAGACCACCCCAGACTGAAGTGACCGCCCCTCCTTTGCTCTCACATACACTTTCAAGGAACATGTTCCTGTTCGTTCATTTGCATTAAAGAAACCAGTTACCTCCCCCAGGGATGCAGTGGACGCACACCACGACCAGTCCCCGGCCCCTCAGAGCTTAGGTTTGCCGGGGTAGAGGAGTGAGCATCAACAGGGACGTTCCCACACCCTGGGACAGGGCCATGGAAGAGGTTTGTAGGAACGGCTCCAGGAGCCCAGCCAGAGAGCGATCAGCTCAGTGGAGGTGAGTTCTGAGCTGGGCCTTTAGGGACGAGCTTTCCAGGCTGGAAAGGCAAAAGGAACAGCACATTCAAAGGCAAGAGTGATGAAAGGGCACAGGGGCTTTGGGGAACCGTGAGGCACTGTGCAGCTGCATCACACAGGGTAGAAGGAGATGAGGCTGTGGGTAATGGGCTCCTGTGTGCTAGGATGGGGGCGGGCGTGGCTGTGTGGGCAATGAGGGACCACTGAAGGGCTCAGTGGGGGAGTGGCAGGGTCAGACCTGTGCTGAGAAGACCCCGGCAGCCAGCTGGTGACTCAGGTGCAGAGAAGCTGCAGGGACACTGCACCAGTGAAGGGGAGAAACTGAGGCCAGACCTAGAGTGAGGGAAGGAGGGGTAGGGGCTCAAGACACTGGGGAGGTGGGATGACCTTGGATCTGATTCTGGTGAGGGGCTGGCTGTGGTGCTGAGCAGAAAAGGGAGGAGCTGAGATGGCTCAGGGCTTGCTGGCTTTGGGATGCACCCCCCGCCTTGTGTGAGCCCCTGATGGGCAGGGACAGAGCCTCATACAGGTCTGTAGCCTCCACTGTGCCTTGGGTAGAGGAGATGCTGTGCACATAAAATACTGTGTTCAACATCTGTCCAATGGATGAGACGTTTCAAAGAACGGCTTTCCTAAGAGTTCATTTCAATTTATCTGAAATCAGGAAGATTCATGACAGAACCTTATTTCCATATTTGGCTTAACAGCACAGGCAAGAGAAAGACCAATTCGAAACAGGAGTTCTTGGGACTTCCCTGGTGGCGCAGCGGTTAGGACTCTGCACTTCCAATGCGGGGGGCCTGGGTTCGATCCCTGGTCGGGGAACTAGGATCCCACGTGCCACGCTGTGCGGCCAAAAAATAAATAAAACAAAACAAAACAAAAAAACCACAATGGAATTCTTATCTAAAAGCAATTAATATGCAAACTACACTAGAAGTTTCCTTTCATAGATTTTTCTCTTTGGAGAAGTACCAAAAGCTGTGAATTCAGATACACGTCAGAATAAAGCAGCCACAGCCTTCCTCCAGGAAAGCAGAGCTCTCCCTTAACTGGTGTAACTCCAGGAGCTAAGGTGAGGTTGTTACTGACAGTTTCAAAAATCAGCTCTGCAGTGATTTGATCATGAACCATCTCCTCTAAAGCTAAGCAATACATTTCTTTAGAGATTTGGTTTACATGGTTCTTATATCCCTTTAGAAATTAAAAAATAATCAGAATGCTACCGATATAGACCAGAAAAATTAATTTCATGAAAAGGGAGGGCCAGACCTTTCTCCACCAATAACTGCAGTTTCAAATCACAAAACAGACCCATCCACGCATAGCCCTATGCAAAATGCACTGGGGGGATGGCTTCACAGGCGAAGTCTATCAAACATTTAGAGAAGAGCTAACACCCATCCTTCTCAAACTCTTCCAAAATACAGCAGAGGGAGGAACACTCCCAAACTCATTCTACGAGGCCACCATCACCCTGATACCAAAACCAGACAAAGATGTCACAAAGAAAGAAAACTACGGGCCAATATCACTGATGAACATAGATGCAAAAATCCTCAACAGAATACAAGCAAACAGGGCTTCCCTGGTGGCGCAGTGGTTGAGAATCTGCCTGCCAGTGCAGGGGACACGGGTTCGAGCCCTGGTCTGGGAAGATCCCACATGCCGTGGAGCAACTGGGCCCGTGAGCCACAATTACTGAGCCTGCACCTCTGGAGCCTGTGCTCCACAACAAGACAGGCCGCGATAGTGAGAGGCCCGCACACCGCTATGAAGAGTGGCCCCCGCTTGCCACAACTAGAGAGAGCCCTCGCACAGAAACGAGGACCCAACATAGCCATAAATAAATAAATTTAAAAATTCACGACATATGTCAATATTTAAAAAAAAAAAATACGAGCAAACAGAATCCAACAGCACATTAAAAGGACCATACACCATGATCAAGTGGGGTTTATCCCAGGAATGCAAGGATTCTTCAATATACGCAAATCAATCAATGTGATACACCATATCAACAAACTGAAAGAGAAAAACCATATGATAGGGGCTTCCCTGGTGGCGCAGTGGTTGAGAGTCCGCCTGCCGATGCAGGGGACATGGGTTCGTGCCCCGGTCTGGGAAGATCCCACATGCCGTGTAGCGGCTAGGCCCGTGAGCCATGGCCACTGAGCCTGTGCATCTGGAGCCTGTGCTCCGCAGCGGGAGAGGCCACAACAGGGAGAGGCCCGCGTACCGCAAAAAAAAAAAAAAAAGATAATCTCAATAGATGAAGAAAAAGCTTCTGACGAAACTCAACACCGATTTATGATCAAAACTCTCCAGAAAGTAGGCATAGAGGGAACCTACCTCAACATAATAAAGGCCATATATGACAAACCCACAGCCAACATCATTCTCAATGGTGAAAAACTGTAACCATTTCCTCTAAGATCAGGAACAAGACAAGGTTGCCCACTCTCACCACTATCATTCTACATAGTTTTGGAAGTTTTAGCTACAACAGTCAGAGAAATAAAAGGAATCCAAATTGGAAAAGAAGAAGTAAAACTGTCACTGTTTGCAGATGACAATACTATGCATGGAGAATCCTAAAGATGCTACCAGAAAACTACTAGAGCTAATCAATGAATTTGGTAGAGTAGCAGGATACAAAACTAATGAACAGAAATCTCTTGCATTCCTCTACACTAATGATGAAAAATCAGAAAGAGAGATTAAGGAAACACTCCCATTTACCACTGCAACAAAAAGAATAAAATACCTAGGAATGAACCTACCTAAGGAGACAAAAGACCTGTATGCAGAAAACTATAAGACACTGATGAAAGAAATTAATGATAATACAAACAGATGGAAAGATATACCATGTTCCTGGATTGGAAGAATCAACATTGTGAAAACGACTATACTACCCAAAGCAATCTACAGATTCAATGCAATCCCTATCAAACTACCAATGGCATTTTTCACAGAACTAGAACAAAAAATTTCACAACTTGTACGGAAACACAAAAGACCCCCAATAACCAAAGCAATCTTGAGAAAGGAAAATGGAGCTGGAGGAATCAGGCTCCTGGACTCCAGACTATTCTACAAAGCTACAGTAATCAAGACAGTATGGTACTGGCACAAAAACAGAAATATAGATCAATGGAACAGGATAGAAAGCCCAGAGATAAACCCATGCACATACAGTCACCTTATCTTTGATAAAGGAGGCAAGAATATACAATGGAGAAAAGACAGCCTCTTCAGTAAGTGGCACTGGGAAACTGGACAGCTACATGTAAAAGAATGAAATTAGAACACTCCCTAACACCATACACAAAAATAAACTCAAAATGGATTAAAGACCTAAATGTAAGGCCAGACACTATAAAACTCTTAGAGGAAGACATAGGCAGAACACTCTATGGCATAAATCACAGCAAGATCCTTTTTGACCCACCTTCTAGAGAAATGGAAATAAAAACAAAAATAAACAAATGGGACCTAATGAAACTTAAAAGCTTTTGCACAGCAAAGGAAACCATAAACAAGACGAAAAGACAACCCTCAGAATGGGAGAAAATATTTGCAAACGAAGCAACTGACAAAAGATTAATCTCCAAAATATATAAGCAGCTCATGCAGCTCAATATCAAAAAGACAAACAACCCAATCCAAAAAGGAGCAGAAGACCTAAATAGACATTTCTCCAAAGAAGATATACAGATTGCCAACAAACACATGAAAGGATGCTCTACATCACTAATCATTGGAGAAATGCAAATCAAAACTACAATGAGGTATCACCTCACACCGGTCAGAATGGCTATCATCAAAAAATCTACAAACAATAAACGCTGGAGAGGGTGTGGAGAAAAGGGAATCCTCTTGCACTGTTGGTGGGAATGTAAATTGATACAGCCACTACAGAGAACAGTATGGAGGTTCCTAAAAAAACTAAAAATAGAACTATCATATGACCCAGATATCCCACTACTGGACATATACCCTGAGAAAACCATGATTCAAAAAGAGTCATGTACCACAATGTTCATTGCAGCTCTATTTACAATAGCCAGGACATGGAAGCAACCTAAGTGTCCACTGACAGGTGAATGGATAAAGATGTGGCACATATATACAATGGAATATTACTCAGCCATAAAAAGGAACGAAATTGAGTTATTTGCAGTGAGATGGATGGACCTAGGGTCTGTCATACAGAGTGAAGTAAGTCAGAAAGAGAAAAACAAATACCGTATGCTAACACATATATATGGAATCTTAAAAAAAAAAAAAGGTTCTGATGAACCTAGGGGCAGGACAGGAATAAAGACGCAGACGTAGAGAATGGACTTGAGGACACGGGGAGGGGGAAGGGTAAGCTAGGACAAAGTGAGAGAGTAGCATTGACATGTATACACTACCAAATGTAAAATAGATAGCTCGTGGGAAGCAGCTGCATAGCACAGGGAGATCAACTCCGTGCTTTGTGACCACCTAGAGGGGTGAGATAGGGAGGGTGGGAGGGAGATGCAAGAGGGAGGGGATATGGGGATATATGTATACATATAGCTGATTCACTTTGTTATACAGCAGAAACTAACACAACATTGTAAAGCAATTATATACTCCAATAAAGATGTTTAAAAAAAAAAAAGATAGCACAGCTACCTTGTTTGATACCACTCAGTTGTTAGTTAGGGGAGCAGGGATTTGATTTGAAATCTGTTTGCTTACAAAGTTCATGTTGTTTCCAGTTAAGCTGCTGATCTGGAAAGTTGAACATTATTTGGTAAAATCTGGACTCTGTAGTTTCCCTACTCTTGCCATTACCTGTAGATAGAATTTTGACTTCTAGGATATTGTTCATTTCACTTTTACAGTAAAATTTATAATAAAAATTTAAATTAAAAAAAAATGCACTGGGGGGTGGGGGCAGTTCTTTAAGTATAACACGGCTCCCGCCCTCCCAGACCTGTCCTACCACTGGTAAGGAGACAAGCAACATACGCGGCCATAAATCAAGACCTTCTAGCACAGTTTCCTCCACTGCACCATGGGTGTCTTGAAGGTAGAGAACGTTTCCTGTTAAACTCTGTCTGCTCTGCACTAGCCCGGTGCCCGACACCTACTAGGAACAGAGTAGATGTTTGTGGAATAGATTCATGACCTGGGGAAGGTCAAGGGCCACGAGCCCACTGGGGCTGGAGTCAATGACTTTGGGGGGCATCATGGTCGGTACCACGCTTGTCTGGGTGGAGGAGCCGGACGGCTGAGCTTACACAGGCTGGGGGTTAGCGGGGCGGATGTGAGGCAAGGACAGAGGGACAAGAGAGCTGTGAGAAATAGTCAGAGAGAGGGTGAAAAAAAGCTGGGCTGTGCTCACAGTCTGTATCAGAAAGGGAAGGATGTGAAACCAGCAGGAAGTTGAGACACTGAGGCGGGAGGGCTCAAAGCAGTGAGGAAGAAGACAGACTGCTGGGAGGGAAGGAGGGGGGGAGGGAGGGGGCTGGAAGCACCAACGCCAGGTCAGGAAGATGAGCGTGTGAGGTTTCACAGGGGAGGCAACTCCTGGTAACGACAAAACCCAGCATGCAGACACACTGTGTGCCAAGTGCTCCGGACAAACAGAAAGCGCAAGAGCACATCTGCGCGGGGGCCGTGACCGTGACACTGCGCACGGGATACCAAAACATCACACCTGCCTGTGATGCAAGAGTCAGACAGACCTGGGGTTCCAATCCCAGCTCTTCGGCTTGCTGTGAGACTTTGGGCAAACTATTCAACCTCTCTGAGCTCCATGTTTTTTTCATCTCTAAGGTGGAGCTAATAATACCTCCTCATAGAATTATATAAGATTAAATGAGAAAGCGGACTATACAGTGCTCAGCCCACGGCAGGTGATCAAAAAGCCCCTTCTCTTCTGCTGCTAAAGAGCCAACGTGAACAGCACGTGGACCCCGAGCCATGCAGAGCTGACCCTCACCTATGATTTTATCCGAAGCATTACAAGCAAGAGCGAAGCGGGTCGTTTTGGAGTAGATTTCCATGGTTCTCCTCAAGGCTTGCTGGGCTCCATCAGTCATGCTGAGAAGAAAAACACAAGGGGCGGTTTGCAGCTGGGACCCAAGGTCCATGGGACACAAATCCCCTCCTACGGACCCTGGGAAGCCTACACTCCTGATTGGGCATGCTCAGTCTCTCTCTGGGACCCCGTGTGGGTCTCACGCAGACGGGCTGCACACGGACAGAGCAGAGGCCCTGCAGGCAGGCTACCTGGGCTCACCTCAAAGCTCCTTCATCCAGTCCTGTGGGACCTTTAGGCAAATTATCTGAGCCTCAGTGTCATCGCCTATAAGGAGATAATGCTACTGCCCACCTCAGAGGGTTGTTATGACAATTAAATAAAACAGTAACATGTAAAGTGTGTAGCAGAGCACCTAGCATAATGCAAATGCTTACAGATACGTGCCGGATCAATGTTAGCGGCTATTACTGCTGTAAATAATGTTACAGTAAAATGGTTAAGGTGTATCCCCACTATGGAACAAAATGGAACAGAATACAGCAATTAAAACCTATGTTCAGGGCTTCCCTGGTGGCGCAGTGGTTAAGAGTCTGCCTGCCGATGCAGGGGACGCGGGTTCGTGCCCCGGTCCGGGAAGATCCCACATGCCGCGGAGCGGCTGGGCCCGTGAGCCATGGCCGCTGAGCCTGCGTGTCCGGAGCCTGTGCTCGGCAACAGGAGAGGGCACAACAGTGAGAGGCCCGAGTACCGCAAAACAAAAAAAAACAAAAAAAAAACCTATGTTCACAACAAGATTACAATAACATGGAACTCTGCTTTTTGCGTTAAAACGCAAAACCAGGATACAAAAATTATAATTATTATGATCTCAACTATGTAAAAATGCACAGTGTAGAAAAACAGGAGATAAAATAAAGCAAGAAATTACCCATATCTTTAAAAGTTTCTTCAAAGAACATGAGTTACTGTTATTGTTCTAAACGGCGCTTAACATTTTTTCATTTATACTGATAATGATTGTGCAATGTTGTGAATGTACTAAATGCCGCTGAATGGTACGCTTTAAAATGGCTGAAATGGTAACTTTTCTGTTAGATATATTTCACCACAATTTAAAAAAATCATTTAAATTATGCATGTAAGTGATGCTGGAACAAACACATTGACTGTCTTAGACAAATGTTTGTAAATTACTTAATTAAGATCAGGTTTAGGGCTCAGGCCTCTATTAAACCTCTTTTGAAGATGTGATAAGCAAATCTGTCACAGAAGTGCAAAGGTGAGAGCGTTTCCTCCTGATTTAATACAGCCAGATAAAAGACTTAGAGATCAAGGTAAAAAATTCTTGGCGAAGCACTCTACCTGTCCGCTTCATCCAGGATGATGATCTTGTGTCGCCCTTTGGGAAGGGTGACTTTCTGTTGGGCAAACATTTTGATTTTGTTCCTCACAACGTCAATGCCCCTGAAACAATGAGCCACAATATTATTGTCACCTTCTGAGACCAATTCACTCACCTTCACGGGGACTTTTAACCCTCAGGACACCATCATGGACCCAACTTTAGTTTTTAAGTTTCTTTTTGGGCAATCTAACTATTTATAAGGATTGTCATTCATTACTTTTATTCCTTCTTGGAGGTCTTCAGAAGAACAAAGGAAAAAATTTACTTACTTTTTAAAAACAGAATGAAACTCATTTTATCTTGCAATTATCATACGGGTCCACTGGATTCTTTATAATCTAAGATACATTTTGGGGGTCTCAGTAATCTTATGCTTCCTGTATCTTAAAATGTTTGCTACTTCATCATCCTAGTACTTATTTCATCATTACTCATCAATTATTCCCAACTATGCTAAAAAAGACTAAAATAATAAAATGAAAGAATGATGGAAATGCTTAGAAGATCGATGCAATATTCGGAAAAACTGTTACTACTGCCTCATCCTTCGGTTTTTTATTGTTTTGTGAGGTACTACATTATCTTTCTGGAAGATACAAAAGTAGTTCAGATACACCATCTGAAAGCTTTCATTGACCACAGCCAAAAATTCAAAAATTTTTCATTTTCTACCCATAATGTCACAGAGAAAAGAAATGACAGCGGAAGATGTCTCATCATTATAAGACAAGTCAGAAAATGAAGTAGAGAGACAGCAGGATTCTAGACTTTGATGATGCTGATGGTGAAACAGATCACATAAACAAAATTTTAGACTACGAGTCTTCAGATGCCAAAATCCTCCATGAATTTTCTCAAACTTAAGAATCAAGGCGTGAACATATTTCTAAGGACAAAAACGAAACATATTTTCACCCAGTTAGTCACTCAACAGGAAGGACTTAGCTCTCCAATGTCTTGTGACAAGAACTTGGACCATCCTGTTTTGCTAAAAGAACATGTGACAGGACTTCCCTGGTGGCGCAATGGTTAAGAATCTGCCTGCCAATGCAGGGGACACGGGTTCGAGCTCTGGTCTGGGAAGATCCCACATGTCGTGGAGCAACTAAGCCCTCAAACCACAACTACTGAGCCTGCGTGCCACAACTACTGAAGCCCATGACCCTAGAGCCCGTGCTCCATAAGAGAAGCCACTGCAATGAGAAGCCCGAGTGCCACAATGAAGAGTAGCCCCCGCTCGCCGCAACTAGAGAAAGCCTGAGAGCAGCAACGAAGACCCAACACAGCCAATAAATAAATAACTGTATTAAAAAAAAAAAAGAACATGTGACAGTATTCGTTCATCTTTGATATTCGAACATCCACATTTACAGGGTACAGTTTATAAGTGATCAAAAGCTGAAGGCAGGTGTGTATAATAAGGTTCTTGGAAGGAAATAGATGATAAAGGAACCAAAAAAAGCCATTGTATGGATCCCTCTAATAAATCTAAAATTGAAAATATTTGCAATTATGGGCCATTCTCTCTTCAACAAAGTTAAGAGCCACCAAAATTTTCTGCTGGTATCTGCTATCTGGAATCGGCATTTACAAAACGGCTCAACTGCAGGCGTGTTCATGGCATCCGATGAGCTGTTAGTTGCATTCACACGACAGAGCCCATTTCAGGTCTGTATACATCATCAAAACCAGGAAAACGTTGCAGAGTAGAGAACCACGTCCTCAGGGAATAACCAAAGGCAGACTTTGCAGACATTTTATTCAACAGGTCCTCATTTTATAATCCTCTACTATCCCATGTCTAAAAAGTAAACTGGGGGAGTTCCCTGGCAGTCCAGTGGTTAGGACTCGGCTCTCTCACTGCCATGGGCGGGGGTTCAGTCCCTGGTCGGGGAACTAAGATCCCACAAGCCACGCTGTGCAGCCGAAAATAAATAAATAAATTAATTAATTAATAAAAGCAAAAAGGTTAAGATGGTAAATTTAATGTTAAAAAAAATAAAAGTAGTAGGGACTTCCCTCGTGGCGCAGTGGTTAAGAATCCGCCTGCCAATGCAGGGGACACAGGTTCGATCCCTGGTCCGGGAAGATCCCACGTGCCATGGAGCAACTAAGCCCGTGTGCCACAACTACTGAGCCTGCGCTCTAGAGCCCATGCTCTGCAACAAGAAAAACCACCGCAGTGAGAAGCCCGTGCACCTCAATGAAGAGTAACCTCCGCTCGATGTGACTAGAGAAAGCTAGCGTGTAGCAATGAAGATCCAACGCAGCCAAAAATAAATTAAAAAAAAAAAGTAAACCAGCAGCCCACCTCCATTAGGATGGTTACTAACAACAACAGAAAATAACAAGTGTTGGTGAGGATGTGAAGAAAAGGGAGCCCTTGTGTGCTGTCGATGGGAATGTAAGATGGTGCAGCCACTATGGAAAACAGTACGGCAGTCCCTCAAAAACTGAAACATAGAATTACCAAATAATCCAGTGATTCCATTTCTGAGTCTATATCTGAAAGAATTGAAAGCGGGGTCTCAAAGAGATATTTGTGCACTCCTGCTCATAGCAGTATTATTCACAGTTCATAATATTCAAAAGATAAAAGCAACGCCAGTGTCCATTGTCAGCTGAATGGATAAACAAAACATAGTGGTATATACCACTCAGCCTGAAAAAGGAGGGACATTCTGACACGTGCTACAACATGGAGGAACCTGAAATATGCGTGAAATAAGCCAGTCACAAAAGCACAAATGCTGTATGATTCTACTTGTGTGCGGTTCCTAGAATAGTCAATTCATAGAGACAGAAAGTCACATGGTGGGTGCCAAGGGCTGGGGGAGGGGAATGGGGAGTTGTTGTTTAATGGGTGCAGAGTTTCCGTTTGGGAAGAAGAAAACAGTTCTGGAGATCTGTTGCACAACAACGTGAATGTACCCAACGCCACTGAACTGTACACTTAAAGATGGTGAAGATGGTAAATTTTTTTTTTTAATAAATTTATTTATTTTATTTATTTATTTTGGGCTGTGTTGGGTCTTCATCACCGCGCACGGGCTTTCTCTAGTTGCAACGAACGGGGGCTACTCTTCGTTGCGGCAGGCAGGCTTCTCATTGCGGTGGCTTCTCTTGTTGCAGAGCACGGGCTCTAGGCACGCGGGCTCAGTAGTTGTGGCGCACGGGCTTAGTTGCTCCGCGGCATGTGGGATCTTCCCGGACCAGGGCTTGAACCCGTGTCCCCTGCATTGGCAGGCGGATTCTTAGCCACTGCGCCGCCAGGGAAGTCCCAAGATGGTAAATTTTATGCGATGTGTATTTCAGCACAATTAAAAGTAATTTTTAAAATCTCCATTAAAAAAAAAAAAACTAAACCAATACGTCAAGTGCTTACGATGCCACATCAACAAGCCAGCAATCCCCATTCTCTTTCATTGGAAAGATTAAAGGAAAACACAAAGCCAGCAAAACAAGCTCTATAAGTGCTACAGAGACCTGAAAAATGTTGTTTCTATAACAGCTCAAAATGTAAAACACTCGCCACCCTTCAGGCCTAACTCCCAGGTGTACCTGTCATTTGAGGCATTGAGCTCCAAAACGGCATCCTTGAAGGCCGGGCCCAGCAGGGCTCGTGCCAAACACAGGATGCTGGTAGTTTTGCCGGTTCCTGGGGGGCCCTAGGAATGAGATCTCCAGTAAGTGCTTCAAGCCAACAGAATGAACGTAACGAGAACTCCCGATTTACTGCTCACCACTCTTTGCGCTCAGCCCCCGTCTAGAGCCCTCCCAACCCATAGCACACACCAAATCAATACAGCAACCAACCCGCAGGCCTGACCAGTGGGAGGTGGGAATGGTATGGGCTCTGGTGGTCATGGGCTTCTCTGAGGAGGAAGCTCTGTACATGAGAAAGCGCTTAAGAGGGGGCGAAAATGAGCCTCCAAGATGTCCGACAGGGCCAGGACCCAGTACTCACAGCAATGATGATATTGGGCACATTCCCTTCTCTTGAAAAGACCTGAAGGAAGAAATGCTCGTTAAAACTGGTTCATCTGCAAACTTGAGGAGCCAGGTCTCCCCAACCACACAGGCCCGTGTAGCAAACATGGCTACAACCTGTTCCATGTGGATGCCCCGTGGAACACTCAGGTCAACACACTCAAAACTGAATTCAACACTTTCCCCTATAAACCTGAGGTCCCCCCATGTTTCCCCTTCCATGGACTGTCAACGGCATCAACCCTCCCGCCCACACCAGGAACCTGGAGGTCACCGTCATCCCTGATTGGCCTTCTCCCTCACCCCATGCAGCCCCTCAATGACAAAGGCTGGGCCCCTCTTTCTCCTTTATCTGGAGACCACTTCCTTCTCTTCAGCCCACTGCCACTTTCTTAGCCCGTGACCTCTTTTGTAAAAAATTTTTTTTTTTTAATTTTTATTGGAGTGTAGTTGATTTACAATGTTGTGTTAGTTTCAGGTGTGCAGCAAAGTGAATCAGTTATACATGTACATATATCCACTCTTTTTTAGATTCTTCTTAGCCCATTACCTCTTGCCTGCATTGCTTTCAACAGGCCATTGGCTGGTCTCCTTGCATCTAATCTTGCCCCACTCCAATCCATTTCCCATACGGTAACATAACAAATTTTCTAAAATACACATCTCTGAAAACACTCTTACCTGACTGGAACTCTTGGATGACTCAAACCCTTAAACCTCGCTCGCGAGGCCCTGCCCACCTCACCAGCTCACCCCTCCCACCCCCCAGTACATGTGCTCTACAGCCTCGTTACTTGGTAGGCTCCACAGACCAGCAGCATCAGCATCTCCTGGGAGCTTGTCAGAAATGCAGACTCTCTGACCCCACTCCAGAACTACCAGATCAGAACCTGAATTTTGACAGCATCCCCAGGCGATTCGTATGCCATCCATGTCGGTAAAGCACTACTCTGTATTCCACTCAGATGGCATTCCCCACCCCCCACCGCCATAGAATAAGCTATGCTCTCTCTCACCTCCGGGCCTTTGCACATGCTGTTCCTGCTGCCTCCCCTCTCTCCACCCCCGACCCCCCAAGTCTGGCTGACTCCCACTCACTTAGCTTTGGTGTCACTTCTTCCATTTGGGAATTAGGACTCTGTAAGCAGGTTAACTCTTCCCTGAACTAACCCACATGCCCCCACAGCCCCTGTACGTCCCCTGGAAGAGTGCTTATCACATGGCCTGCCGACTTTAATGCTGCCCCGGTTCAACTGTAAATCCCACGCAGAACTGGGCTCAGGTTTAGTCTGTTCACCATTATATCAACAGTTCCTAAAACCGCACCGTAACTAGCCCAGAGAAGATATTCAAATATTTGCCAAATGAATAAGTCTGTAAAATAAATAAATACCTTGGTAGCTATTGAAGTCTAAGCCCCAGTTACTACAGAGACCGCCTCTGTCATGTCTCAGATAGCTGGGCTTCTAGATTCTGCCTAAAGACCTCTAGGGCTGGGAATTCAAAGCTTCCTCTACTGCTGACTGTTTCTGCTTGCTCCCGGTTCGGTTGCCTTGTCACTTAGTTGCTTTAGGCAGGGCTTAGCAATTATGATGGAGAGGAAGGTGGGGGGAGTGGGGGTAGTCCACCCTGAGACCTGTTTTTATAAGCTCCCTAGCTAAGAATGGTTTTCACATTTTTAAAGGGTTGTTTAAAAAATAAACAAAGGGACTTCCCCTGGGGGTCCAGTGGTTAAGACTGCGCTTCCACTGCAGGGGGCGCGGGTTCAATCCCTGGTAGGGGAACTAAGATCCCACGAGCTGCACACGCGGCACGGCCAAAAGAAATACAGAGAATATTTGACAAAGACTTTATATGGTTTGCAAAGCCTAAAATATCTATTCATCGGCTTTTACAGACAAAGTTTGCCACCTCTGCTCTTGAAGAATACAAAACAAGTCTGATAAGCCCTCTCCAATGAGCCAGTCCTTCAAACATCTGAAGTTTCCCACCCTGTCTTCTAGATTCCTCTCCAAACTGAATGTCTCCCATTCCCTTAATTCTTCTGGATTTGTGGCCAGCCCCCACCTCGCTACCTTGGCTGTCTTCCTCCAAATGCCTTGAGCTTATCAAAGTCACAATAATGAGATGTAAGATCCTCTTTTAAAAACTCACCTCCAGCCTGCTCACTGTGTCTTCATTCCCGACAATTTCATTCAGCTTTACTGGTCTATATTTTTCAACCCTGTTTTTAAGAAAATGCATAAAGATGTTGACACGGCTATTTTCACGCTACCCAAAAGAAAGCACTAAAGGGCAATTCTGGGAGCTTTGTCAAAAGATGATATACATTCAATAAAAATACATCAAATGGTTGCAGGTTTTAAATTTAAAGAGATGCCCGAGTGCCATTTGAAAAGTCAAGCGCATGAGAATTGTGCACCAAAGACTTCAAACCCGCCACAGCAGAGAAACACCTGCTGGTGCTGGAGAAGGGCCAGAGCAGGCCATCTGGAGAAATGTGACACTGTGTGGCCACACAGTCTGCCCATCACAACAGAGGTCCAGCGCACGCAGCACTGACACCATTTGTTCTGACAGACATGGATGCAACTGGGCCCCTTCTCATCCTTTAACTGCCAGTGTCTGCAGACTTGTGCCAGGTGCGCAGCATGGCTGACTAGACAGAAACCGCAGGCCTATCCTGTGATCCTACTAGGCTGTGTGGACTGGACAGCCTAGTGGCCTTTTCAGACCAATACTTCTACTAAGCAAGCTATGCTATGAGAGAAAGTGACTTTCTCTGGCTCTGAGAATAGAAGTGGAACTAGATTTGCAATGATTTGACCATCAGACTTCCTCTGCCTTTATTATAGTCCTTGATTTACCCTTAGCTTGTACTCCCTCCAGGTACTGGTTTTGCACCAGAAGGAGCTGCATGCAAAGCTTTTTTGCCACATACTGCAGAAAACAGAGACAGCTCTCTTCCAAGGTCTGCAGATGGAGCATGCTTGTTCCTCCTCATTTATTCTTCATGCTCAGCCCCCTCCAGGTGCCAAGTGGTGTGTAAGGAGTTAGCACACTCAACGGGAAGAAGGTAGAAGGTGCAGACATGAGCAAAACATAGTTCTTGCTCTCAAGGGCTTTCCCACTAGAGGGGAGATAGAGCTTGGCAAATCCCACTACAATGCTAAACTGCTTATGGAAACCATGGGCTGTGGAAGCCCAGAGGAGGGAGGAATCGCCACCTGGGAATGTTTGGAGCTGAAATCTCAGCTAGATTTTGTTCTGTTTAAATAAATTTATTTTATTTATTTATTTTTGGCTGCATTGGGTCTTCGTTGCACGGGCTTTCTCTAGTTGCAGTGAGCGGGGGCTACTCTTCGTTGTGGTCCATGGGCTTCTCATTTGCGGTGGCTTCTCTTGTTGTAGAGCACGGGCTCTAGGCGCCAGGACTTCAGTAGTTGTGGCACACGGCCTCAGTAGTTGTGGCTCGCAAGCCCTAGAGCGCAGGCTCAGTAGTCGTGGCGCACGGGATTAGTTGCTCCGCGGCATGTGGGTTCTTCCCGGGCCATGGCTCGAACCCGTGTCCCCCGTATTGGCAGGCAGGTTCTTAACCACTGAGCCACCAGGGAAGTCCCTCTCAGCTAGACTTTGAACAAGGCAAACATACTACTCCTTCAGGACCTTCATAGCTGCTCCCTGACTGAAAGCTCTCTCTGCCTCCATGGCCACATGGCTTCTTTCCTGAATTCAGGTCTTTACTCAAATATCTCATCAGAGGCCTTCCCTGACCACCATAGCCATTTACTCCACAGAAGCTGTCACCATCAAATATATTCTATGTCTACTGGTTCATTTTTTACTTTGTCTTTCTCTATCAGATGTAAGCTCTGTGACAACAGGATTTGTTTCGCACACTGAAGTATCTTAAGCATCTAAAATAGGGTCGTGTGAAAATTATAATGCAAACCACATATGTAACCTTAAACTTTCTCACAGTCACATTTAAAAAGGTAAAAATTAAATGGGTGAAGTTATGTTACTAATATAATTTAGAGAACCTAATATATTCAAAATATTATCATTTTCAACATGTAATCGATATAAAAATTACTAATGAGCTTTTTTTAAACTAAGTCCTTGAAATACGGCATGTATTGTACACTTACAAGCCCATCTCAATTCGGACTAGCATCAGACTCATGTGGCTAGTGGCGGGGGGACTGGATAGCGCAGCGTAGATATTCCAGTAAGCTATACTGCCCATCATTTAGGTATCTGGTCTCGCCAAGAAGAGGGGTGGGCTGGAGGGATGGGAATACGCAGCGGACAGGGAGGAAACCATTCCCACGCCCGGTGGAGAGTTCCGAGAGGTGCGCACAGAGAGTGGAAACCGAGTGGAGAGCCTGCCCTACACCTGCGCCTGTTGGCAGGTGACTTCCCAAGTCACCTTTCCTCCCAGCTGCCCAGTATGTTGCTATTTAAAGTGAGCAAGCCACGGAAAACAGGCGGGTGCCTTCACACCATCCCGATTCCGGATCTGCGTCCGACACTTCCCGCCGAGCGACCATCAGAGTCGCGGCTGGCACAGCGCCTGGTGCACCGTGGGTGGTCGCAGCGAGCGGCTATTATCACAATTAGCATTGTTCTGACCAAGACCCCGCTTCCAGAGTTCAGACTGGTCACTCTCCACACCAGGTGGGCTTAGCGACCCACATCCCTTGCCTTCTTCAAATAATAATCTACTGGACACCACCCCGGGGCCTCCTGCTCCGCTCAGGTGACCGCCAAATGAGCTCCCGCCCCTGGTTACCCCGGGACACATGGCCCGCCACTCGCCCACCCACATGTCCAGAGAACCCATCGTTGATGGCCTGGATCCTCACCACGGCAGCTCGTACTGGCCGGCACTGCCGGGGGCCTTGCTGGGGGCCGGGTCAGGGTCCTGGGCCCCGCACTCGCCACTGCCACCACCACTCTCCTGCGCCTCCATTCTCCCGCCGCCTCTTCCCGCCTCCAGAGACCTCACCCCATGACGCCATCACGCAGGCACCGCCCCTTGCTTGCGAGGGACTCTGGGCGCGAGCGGAAGCCTTCTGCCCGCCCCTTTCTGCGCCTGCGCAGAGGGCACTGGCCTGGCGGGGGCGCTAGTTGCTATTGACGGCAGTTGCTATGGGAGACCTGGTGTACGGTCTGGGTAGTGAGTGGAAGGCGAGAGCGGACCGCATCGCCTTCCGAGAAGGCTGGTCGCTCCAATAAGGGACGTTCGTTGGTTTTCGTCTTTGTGAGATTTGTCGGGGAGGCCCTCTCTGTGCGGCCGGTGGGGAACCGCTGCACGGAGGCGGGGCCGCACGCCAGACAGGCCTGGCAGGGTAGGAGCATCCTGCCCGGTGCAGGGAGAAGCCGGAGCCTGTGGACATTCCGCCCAAACGCAGGACCTGACGGCGGACACAGACAGGGACTGATGTCCAGCGGTCCTGGACGGCGGAAGGCCGGAGCCGAGCCCTTGCCCACTTTTCCCGATTGCTCAGAATGTCCCCATGCGGAACACTAGCTCCCATTGGGTGGGCTCCTGCACCCTGGAACTTGACGTTTATTATCAGGAAATTCTCATAATGCTACAAAATGGGAATTACTCTCATTTTGCAGAGGAGGAACTGCCCCTCTGTAAAATATGAATCAATTTCATTCCAGAAAAATAGATACTGCATATTCACAAGTGCTTTGAGTATTCTTTTGGGCTGGTTTTCTACCTGTTGAACTAATCTTTCCTCCCATTGCCTAGCTAACATAATAATAACAACTAATAAAAATAACGAATGGTGACTATATTTACTATCCTCTACTATACACTAGACCCGAGGTGGATACTCACATTACCCTCGTTTTACAGATGAAGAAACAGGCTTGAGAATGACTAATTTGTCCAGTGTCATTTGGGTTGTAAGTGGTGGAGCCAACCCACCATATTGCCAATACAGTTCATATAAAATTCTGTTTTATTGCACATACCGTATTGCATCATAATTTCGGGATGAAACCTGACTGTAATGGTTAGGATTCTGTGATTTCACTGCCGAGGGCCCAGGTTCAATCCCTCGTCAGGGAACTAAGATCTTGCAAGCTGCCAAGAAAAAAAAGTCTGAATTGAAGGCAAGGATTGCGACCTCTTCATCTCTACCCTGTTGCTTAGCACAAGGCCTGGTGCTCTGTAAGTGTTCAATATGAGTATCTTTAATGAACAGTAGGGATCCATGTTTCCAGACCAGCTTGGGTCAGCTGTGAGGAACTGGGTTGCTTCCGTCGGAGAACTGATGAAAGCCCCACGAATGTTTTCCTTTCATCATCAGTTAAAATATGTATATATTACAGGGGGAAGACTTCTCTTCTAGGCAGTTGATCGGTCTTTCAAATAAATATGTGCTCCAGAATATATACTGCAAGTAATGTTCGTTTTCTCTTTTTATCCTTATTTTTCAATTTTCTTTCCCTCAAGAAACCCAGCCCATTATGGAAATTTATTGGGGAAGACAGTGTTGCTGTTCTATTCATTTTTCATGTGTAAACTCTGTGCTTCATCTTTCCAACCTGAGTGTTTATTTAGCTCCTTGAGGACATGGGACCTGCCCCTCGATTCCTATTTTCTTCCCTTGTATATAAACGGCATGGAATTGATGTCTGCCAGTTGCTTCTTCCAGGTATGCAGCCGGGCTAGCAAGCTCAAGACAGTGGGCACAATTTACAATTGTGTTCTATGAGCTGGAAGAAAACATGTGCTTCCGCATTCTTTTCAAGCTATTGCCAGTTGGGCAGGAACCTCAAATACTCAGATTCTGAAGCAGTTTGTTTTAATGATGGTAATTATTTAAGTCTCCAGGTTCAAAACTAACTCAGTGTTTTTCTTCTCCCCTTTTATATGATTTGGGAAAAAATACTTGAAGTTGGCTATATCTCATCCATTCCCCTTTAAACTAACAGAGCCACCCTGTGTATTTTTAGAGTTACTATTCACAGGTCCTTTATTTCTCTGGAGGAGAAAATACAAATTTTCTTGAAATATAAACGTTTTTTGAAATGTCTCTTTGTGGTTTTCCCTTGGGATTGTTCCCATGTGGTAATATTCATATTTTCCTGAGAGTCAGCTGTCACTCACACACACACATGTCCCACCACATACACAGTTTAGAAACTAAACATTTTCAGTAAATGCAGAAAGTGGTGTATAATTCTTTCCTCTTTCCTGGTTCTCCAAAAACCCCACTCTAGAGGGGGCTTGTTGGTGTTCCCAGGACCCCGCGTTCATTGATGTGATTGGAATACCAGGAGAATCAGAAGGAGATGACCTTTGAGGCAGAACTGCACCATCAGGACATTTTTTTCTTTTTTCTAGTCTGAGCCTTCTGTGATTTGTTGGACTTGGGCCCAGACAGAGCTTAGATCTTTTTTTTTTTTTTTTTTTTTGTGGCACGCGGGCCCCCCCCTGCTGTGGCCTCTCCCATCGCGGAGCACAGGCTCCGGACACGCAGGCTCAGCTGTCATGGCCCACGGGCCCAGCCGCTCCGCGGCATGCGGGATCCTCCTGGACCGGGGCACGAACCCGCGTCCCCTGCATCGGCAGGCGGACTCCCAACCACTGCGCCACCAGGGAAGCCCCAGAGCTTAGATCTTAAAAGCTCCAGCCACTCCCCTAGGGCCACACAGCAGCCACATGGGGGGACCAAGGAGTGTTGGGGAAACCACAGGCTCTTGTAAAAGGGCAAGAGGAGTCCAAGCAAATCTTCCACTTCTCTCCTGACAAATCTGTGAAATCCCAGGAAATTGAATTCACATATAGGCTAAGCTCCCAGACTCTTATCACAAGACGAAAATTAGAGAAAAGAGGAAAGATGTCGAAAGGAAATAAAATTGAAAACAAAATCCTTTACCTAAAGCCAGAAGCTTTCAGTCAAATTTATCAAATGGGACAGGCAACAAGTCTTGGTCAAGATGACACCTTGACTTTGACCATTAAAGTACAGCTCACTTCTCACGTGACATTGCAGGATGTGGGGTTGGAAATCTGGTGGCATCTCAGGACCAGGACTGCCAGATATTCCAGCTTTCCACCCACTTGTAGCCTCCATTGGCCCAGAATGTTGAACCTACCTGATGCTGTTTGCTTTGTTTACACTGAAGTTTTAAAAATTCATTTGTTGTTTTCTAGTGGATTTCCTTATGAATTTTAGCTAATAGTGATACTATCACTGAAATAATTGTTTGCCCTCAGACACCGCAGTCTTCCATCACCGGTAGAGTTTTTCTAACATTCTCATTAGCATTTTCAATATTAAAACTAACGCTCATTATGTAGTGAAAAAGCATACATCCTAAACATATCTACAGTATAAGGATTTGTTCTCGGGAATTGCTCTGATTAGATTTGCGGGATTTGGAAGCTGGAAACCATTTAGCCTGACTCTTGGTTTCTGTCTAACAATATTGATTGAGAGCCTACAGCCGCTGTTATGGGCACTGGATGTATGAACAGGGCAAGCCTCAGTCCCTAAGGAGCTTGAAGGGAGAGAAAGGGACACCAGGCAGCCAATCATACGTTTACTTAGCTGTGATTATGATGTGTTAGAAAAAGCACTGACTGGTTGTTAGGATATCAGCCCTAGGGTACCACCTCACCTGGGAGGTCAGGAAGGGCTTTGCTGGGGAGGAAGCATTTAACCTGAGATCTGAATCCGGAATCTCTGTTGGCTTTGCCTGGCAAGCACCTCCTAACCCCCTCCTTCTCTCCCATGACTGTCTTCCCTCTCACTCTGTTTATTTCTTTATTGTACTTACCCACGATTATCTGGGTTTATTGCCTTGTTTATTGTTTGTTTCCCCTCCTAGAATGACAGCTTGTTAAGAACAGGAACTCTGTCTGTCCTGGTCATCATTTCTCCCCGTTGCCTGTAGTGCTAGCCCAGCGTAAGTGCTCCATTTGTCCTGAAGGGATGAGTGACGGACAGATGGATCTGGGATGAGCGGGTGTTGGGGTTGGAGAGAGATGAGGCCTGCAGGGACCAGAGCATGCTGGACAAGAGTAGGGAGCCCCTGGAGGAGGCTGGGTAAAAGCCACACGACCCAGTTTATGTTTCGATCACTCTGGTTACTGTGCCTCAGGTGGTCTGGAGGGAGGCAAGCGTGCATGTGGAGGAAATGCGTGCAGAATTGTTTGTGGTTTTTTGTGATCTTTTAATTTCTAATGATGATACTTTTTTATTTTTGGCCGCACTGAGCGGCTTGCAGGATCTTAGTTCCCTGACCAGGGATCAAACCCGCACCCCCTGCAGTGGAAGCATGGAGTCTTAACCACTGGGCCGCCAGGGGAGTCCCAATTTCTAAATTTTAAACTGTAAAACATTTCAAATAGACTGAAAATAATATCCACATTCATGTACTCGCCGCCAAGACAGATGTTAACATTTTGCCTTGGGCTTCCCTGGTGGCGCAGTGGTTAAGAATCTGCCTGCCAATGCAGGGGACGTGGGTTCGATCCCTGGTCCGGGAAGATCCCACATGCTGCGGAGCTACTAAGCCCATGTGCCACAACTACTGAGCCCGTGTGCCACAACTACTGAAGCCTGCAAGCCTAGAGCCCATGCTCCGCAACAAGAGAAGACACTGCAATGAGAAGCCGGCGCACCGCAATGAAGAGCAGCCCCTGCTCGCTGCAACTACAGAAAGCCACGCACAGCAACGAAGACCCAACACAGCCCAAAATAAAAACAAACAAATAAATTTATTAAAAATAAATAAATAAAATAAAATAAAATGATCTTGTATAAAAAAAATTTTTTTTGCCTTCTTTTAAAAAAAAAGAAAGAGGGCTTCCCTGGTGGTGCAGTGTTTGAGAATCTGCCTGCTAATGCAGGGGACACGGGTTCGAGCCCTGGTCTAGGAAGATCCCACATGCCGCAGAGCACCTAGGCCCGTGAGCCACAACTACTGAGCCTGCACCTCTGGGGCCTGTGCTCCACAACAAGAGAGGCCGTGATAGTGAGAGGCCCACGCACCGCGATGAAGACTGGCCCCTGCTTGCCACAGCTAGAGAAAGCCCTCACACAGAAACGAAGATCCAACACAGCCAAAAATAAATTTTAAAAAAAAGAAAGAAAATTTTATGGATACAGCCAAAGCACTCCATCCTGTTCTCTCCTCTTCCCTTTTCCACCTTCACTTTACAGAAGAGGAAACTGAGGCACGGAGAGGTCAAGCTGTGGTTCCCAGGGTCTCTCCATGAGGAGGGGGTAGAGTCTGGATCTAGACTATAGACTAGGTGGTCTGAGCCCAGGGCCTGGATGTTTTATATGCTTTTGAACTTGGTTAAGGCATAGATTCTCTGTTAACATATTGTTTGGGGGGGGTTAAAATTTTCCATAAATCGAATCATGCTGTGTATAATTTTGCAATTTGTTTTTCTCACTTAGCGTTATGTTTCTGAGCTTTATTTAGATAGGTCTGTTTCCGCTTCTAGGATGTAAACTCCCCGAGAGTGGAATTGTTGTCTCTTTTCTTTTCATTGCCTGGAACAAAGTAGGTGCTCAGGAAAACTTGCTGAATGAATTAATTTGTTTTCTGCCGCAGAGTATTCCATTCTGAGACAGTTTCTCTAGGGTGGATACCTAGAAATGGAACTACTGTGCCCCGGGTAAGGGCATCTTTAATTTAACAAGAGTCATTAGAATGACTTTCTGGAGAAGGTCTCCAGATAAAACCTCACAGCATATTTAGAGTAAAAACCCAAGCCCTGTAGGGCCCCATATGTCTTACCTCCATGCAGCCATTTCTCTGACTTCCCTTTCTACCACTCTTCCCTCATACACTCAATTCCAGACACATGGGCCTCCTAGTTCTTGATGAAAAGGGCCAAGCACATCCACCTCAGGACCTTTGCACTTGCTATTGCCTCCAATGTCCACTTGCTTCCTTGGTTCCTTCTGATCTCTGCTCTGTGTCATCTACTCACCAAGGCTTCCCTGCTCCCCTCCTCCCACCAATTCCTTTCCTCCCTACCCTGCTTTTCTTTTTTCTCTATAACCTAACTCTAGCTGATAAATAGGTATTATGTATGTATTGTGTGTGCAACCCTCCTCCCCCCATTAGAATGTTTAATGATAGCAAGGATTTCTCTTCATCTCAGTCACTGCTGTTGCCAGTGCCTCCAGTGGTGCTTGGCAGACATTGGCACTTTGTTTCCAATGAATGAATAATCTCAGGGAGTTTCGGAAGTACAGACGTTCAAATTGTTAGATTTATGAGATATATTTAAATACTTGGAAGGTTTGTCAGGTAACTGAGATACTTAAGAAGGGAATCAAATATGTTGAATTTATAAATGTAGTTCCAAATGTTTGACAGATAAAATGTATTGTATCTATAAAGACCTTTAAAAGTCACTGTCAAAAAGAGCTAGAGGGAGGGCTTCCCTGGTGGCACAGTGGTTGAGAGTCCTCCTGCCGATGCAGGGGACACGGGTTCGTGGCCCGGTCCGGGAAGATCCCACATGCCACGAAGCAACTAAGCCTGTGAGCCACAACTGCTGAGCCTGCGTGCTGCAACTACTGAAGCCCGTGTGCCTAGATCCTGTGCTCCGCCACAGGAGAAGCCACCGCAATTAGAAGCCCGCGCACCACAACGAAGAGTAGCCTTCGCTCGCCACAACCAGAGAAAGCCCGTGCACAGAAACAAAGACCCAATGCAGCCATAAATAATAAATAAGAGCTAGAATTGGGAATTCCCCGGCGGTCCAGTGGTTAGGACTCTGCACTTCCACTGCCAGGGGCCCAGGTTTGATCCCACATCAAGAAACTAAGATCCCACAAGCCACACGGTGAGGCCAAAAAAACCCAAAAATTTAGCTAGGGTGATAAAAACAAAAATAAGATTTGTAAAGTGAACTTGAAAGCTTAAGGAAGGACAAGGTTTTTCAAATGCATAATTTTCACAAGTCAGGAAAATCTTAAGGGGGATTTCCCTGGTAGTGCAGTGGTTAAGAATCGGCCTGCCATTGCAGGGGACACAGGTTCGAGCCCTGGTCTGGGAAGGTCCCACATGCCACAGAGCAACTAAGCCCGTGCACTACAACTCCTGAGCCTGAGCTCTAGCGCCGGCAAGCCGCAAGTACTGAGCCCACGTGCCACAACTACTGAAGCCTGCACTCCTAGAGCCTGTGCTCTGCAACAAAGACAAGCCACGGCAATGAGAAGCCCACACACTGCAATGAAGAGTAGCCCCCGCTCTCTGCAACTAGAGAAAGCCCACTCGCAGCAACGAAGACCCAACGCAGCCAAAAATTTAAAAAAAAAAAAAAAACTTAAGTAACTTTGCAAATAAAATTTCAGTGCACAGAAGTTGTCTCAGGGCCCACCAGAAAACCCCCATTTCCCCTGGGTGTTGTCACTGTATCCTGCAGTGTGTACCAGCATAGCTCCTACCGCAGTACCAGGAGGTAAGTTTTGTTAAGTGCTCATCAATGCTTGAGTACTATTGTTAGTACAGATGAGACAACCACAAGGGTCACTGAGATTCAGTCTGCCTCTCTGAGGACATCGTGGCATCCTGGGGGCCTTGATGGCCTGGGGTTAACGTCAATCTACCCGCAGAGAAGGTGCACTGGCCACCTGAAAGTCCCTCCCTCCGTGCCTGTCTCTGTCTCTCCTGGAGTCTCTCCCTGAATCTGGTGTCTCTGAATTTGCGAGCTGCTCCTGTCATTCCGGATAACGAGGTCACGGAGTGACCTCCAGCCGGCTCTCTCCAGAGGCGCCCCAGAGAAGGCAGCCCATCTTTCCAGGACAGTCCTAGCTATTGAGCCAGGATGTGAGTCTCACATTGTCAGTCCACAAAGGGCCGGCCCTGTGTGAGCTCTGTTCTGGGAGCACTGTTCTGACCACAGTGGGAGATGCAAAAATAAGCCCGACGAGAAGTTCATGATTGGAACGTCCTCGCACCTGGAGAGCACTTGCGGCTGGAGTGGCCCAGGCCCCATGGGGAGATGATCTGTGAGCTCAGCCTTCAAAGGAAGCACAGCTCAAGTTTAAATCGATGCTCCTGAGCAAGAGTGTCCAGAGGAAGCCTGATTTTGAAACGTCTACACCTCTCAGAGGAAAATCTTGGGTCCTGGGCCCCCAGACACCTCCATTTTGAGGGGCAGGGGGAAGATGCCTACACAGGACCCTAAGATGCACCTTTTAAAAGACCTTCATTTTTCCTCACAAGGAAAAATGGCATTTTAGAGGGAGTGGGACTGGGGATTTCAGAGAGCCCACCCTGCTTTAGGCAAATCCCCAGTAACAATCCTTTAAAAACCCTCCCAGAGAACAAGCTAGTCTACAAAAATGCGGTTCCAGTTCAGTGCCTTCTGTATGTAAATTTTTCACTTTAACCATTTCGTTACATTTTAACAATCGGGAGATTTTGAAAACTGCTTTACACACTTCCTTGCCTTCTTAAAATAAAAGCGGATGCATGTTTCCTGGTGCCTTAGGGTTTTCACTACAAGGCTGCGTGACTTGTGTGCTGTGGTGGGGGGCTGACCCCAGGGCTGGGGGGTGTGCTGGACCACTTGTCCTCACACTTGACAGTCCGGTTCGTTAGTCTCTTTAGATTTTTTACTTCTCATTTTGTTCTGTTTGTTTATTCATCCAAGCTCTCCCTTCTTCCTGCTCTCAGTCTGTCTGCCCTGGCCTCCGTGTGGCTACCTCTCAATCTGCTAGTGGATGGGAGACCAGAACATGAAGTTCGTTCAGTTATGTCCCGGCTATCCCTCCACCAATAATGTTAAAATTACTACATTTTAACATTATGCAAATGAGAGAGATTACTTTTGTTTTTTTGCCAATCTGGTGTGTGTATATATATATATATATATATATATACACACACACACGTATATTACATGTAATATACATATTCTCTATAAATGATAACATATGCGTATGTATAATTACTGTTTTAATTTTCATTTTCTTTTCTTTTTTTTTTGGCCACGCTGCTAGGCATGCAGGGTGCCCCCACCAGGGATCCAACCTGTGCCCCCAGCCCCCACAGCGGAAGCGTGGAGTCCTAACCACTGGACTGCAAGAAGACTCCCTAGTTTTTTCCTTGATAAGCTCCTTTTAATATGTGTGTTGACCCTTGACATTTCCTCTTCTGTGACTTGTCTGTCCATTTTTCTGTTCTGTACAAATTATAAGGCCCTTTTGGAGAGCAATGTGTCGGTTTCTAGGGATGCTTTGTTTTTTATCTCTATTATTACTATTTTGGCTGCGTTGGGTCTTCGTTGCTGCGCACAGGCTTTCTCTAGTTGTGGCGAGTGGGGACTACTCTTCGTTGCGGTGCTTCTCATTGTGGTGGGCTTCTCATTGTGGTGGCTTCTCTTGTTGCAGAGCACAGGCTCTAGGCACGTGGGCTTCAGTAGTTGTGGCACACAGGCTCAGTAGTTGTGGCTCTAGGGCTCTAGAGTGCAGGCTCAGTAGTTGTGGCTCACAGGCTTAGTGGCTCTGCGGCATGTGGGATCTTCCCAGACCAGGGGTCCAACCTGTGTCCCCTACATTGGTAGGCTGATTCTTAACCACTGTGCCACGAGGGAAGTCCCAATGCTTTAGAACTATACATTTTTTTGACCCAGAATTTGCTTCTAGAAACTTGTCTGAAGGAAATACACATATTCACAAAGATATATGCACTAGGATATTCATTGCAGCGGGTTTTTGTTTGTTTTGTTTTGTTTTGGGGGGCCGCACTGAGCAGCTTATGGGATTTTCGTTCTCTGACCAGGGATCGAACCCGGGCCATTAGCAGTGAGAGCATGGAGTCCTAACCACTGGGCCGCCAGGGAATTCCCTCATTGCAGCAGTTTAGAATGGAAACAAACAGAAAATGATAGAAATGTCCATCTGTAGTTGAATGAGTAGGTAAATTATGGTATATTCATGCTGTACAGTCACTTAAAAATGAAGGCCATTTACGTATACTGAAATGGAAAGATCTCCCGAAAAAAAAAACTCACAGGAAAAGCATAATCCAATGCATTTAAAAAGAAACTATATCTCAGCCTGAAACAACCAACGTTAGCTGTGTTTCCCTCTGCGGAGGACAGTGGTGTGGAGCCATTGCTGGTGAATTGGAGAAGGAACTCTTTCTCTCATGGACTTCTGTTAGTTGTAACCTCCTACAGCAAGAGTTACCTGTGAGCTACTTGTGTCTGAAATATCTCATTTCAAATGAAAATTATTCTGTCTAAAGTCTTGCCACATCAGCTGTGGTCCAGAGTCCAGCAGCATGGGCACCAGCTTGAGAGCAGGTTAGAAATGCAGGCTCTCAGGAATCTCTCCACCAGTAATGAAACCGGCAGAACGCGTCTCAGTGCTCAGTAGAGCGTAGGTTCTTCTGTCTCAGGGCAGAAAGAATTCAGCGAGAGGCAAAGTGACAAGTAAGGAAAGAGTTTATTAGCATAAGACACTTGTGAGAGATACAAGCAGGTAGGCAAGGGAGTGCCACCTTGAGAATTTAGTGGGCTATAGTTTTATAATCAAAGGAAAAGTGGGGAGGGGGAGAAGACCACCTTCTCCCTCATTCTTTTTTTTCTTTTTTTTGCGGTACGCGGGCCTCTCACTGCTGTGGCCTCTCCCGTCGTGGAGCACAGGCTCCAGACGTGCAGGCTCAGCAGCCATGGCTCACGGGCCCAGCCGCTCCGTGGCATGTGGGATCCTCCTGGACCGGGGCACGAACCCGTGTCCCCTGCATCGGCAGGCGGACTCTCAACCACTGCGCCACCAGGGAAGCCCTCTCCCTCATTCTTGAGTAGACGTCAAGCTTCCATCATCAGCTCCGCCTCCACGTCAGGTGGGGGAGTTTTTTGGTCCCTACGTGGTCAAGCCAGGACTGTCATGGTGCAATGGAAAAGAGGCAAGAGGCAGTAACATATACTAAAATATGGTAAATCATCTCAGGTTTCAGTATAATGTCACCTTTTCCTTATATTTTTGTTTTTCTTGGGCACCGAGAAGCATGTTCTAGAGATCATTAACTTACTGAGCTCCCTGGGCAGGATGTGGGTCTCATTCCACCATTTATTGTTTTGGGGCATGTCTCATGCTTCTGTTGCATGGTTTTGTTGCTAAGTAAGCCTGCTTGGTTTTGTGGTTAAGCAAACCTGCTTTCTTGAGTGATCATTAACTTACAGGGTCGCCCATAATCTTTTCTTTACTTAGAATCCCCTAGTGGGATTAACTATTCAATCACCTACTCTGTCCCTTTACTCTATCCCTATCAGTAATGTTAAAATTACTACATTTTAACGTATGAGGATGACTAATGAGACAGCATGTTTTTGCTCAAGCCTGGCTGCAGAGAATCACCTAGAGAGTTTTACACAAATGCAGAGGGCCCAGAGGTTCTGATGTAGTAGGTCTGGGGGCCTGGGCATGCAGCTGGGCTGAACCTCTGCTAAGGCGTCAATAAATGAGGGGGAAGCAGTGTGAGTAGGGGTGGGGGGATTCTCCCAGCAGGAACATGAGAGCCAGGGCAGGCTCTTTAGGCTGATCTGTGGGGTATTTGTTTATTTATTTTTTTGCTTCCTGTTGGGCACTCTGTGGCATGGGTATTTGGACTGCCAGATCAGGAAACCCACTTAAGAAGTCCTGGGAATTCCCTGGTGACCCAGTGGTTAGGACTCTGTGCTTTCACTGCCTAGGGCTCGGGTTCAATCCCTGGTCAGGGAACTAAGATCCCACAAGCCACCTGGCCCCCCCACAAATTTTTTTTAATAGGAAAAAAAAAAAAAAGGCCTATACTGAAGAAAACTGTGTGTCCTCACAGGATCAATTAGGGGTTGATTAACTGCATTCAAAAAACCTCATCTAAACAGTTTCACATTTCTTTCAGTAACAGCCTCCCCAGGACATTATTTCTCAATCTGAGGTCATGTCCACCATTTCAATACCACATCCACTGCGAATGGTTCATGTTGGTCCAGTCTAGCTGGCTGGTGCTCCAATTTGGGGGGTATATTTTATGTTTCCCCTAATCCCAGAAATAGCCAAGCATGGGTCTCATCTGAAGAAGACATCATGTACATTTTAAACAAAGCTTAGTCCCAGCATGCCCGCTCACGCTCACACAAGCACGCCACATTCCTTGGGAAGCCCCGAGGGCATCAGTTCCGTGAAGGATGTGTCTCACAGGTGGAAATGTTTTCTTCATACCTGAGGCCCTTGGGTGCAGGGTGTAACTGCAAAAGTCCTCTGTACCCTGATTCCACCAAGACTATAACTTCTTATGCTCCAGGAAGTGTCCTGGGTGCAGGGATGTGTAGTACACAGGCTGAAGGGTGAGGCGGTGAGGAGACACAGCAAGAAAGGCTGGTGCACAGTGTGTGTAAGGCCCTAAAAGAGTAGGGTCTGACATCCATGGAGCAGATGCGCAGGAGTGAAGGGTTCCATCTGAGGGTGGTAGCAAGAAGAAATGGCCACAGGGCTTCTCTGGTGGCTCAGTGGTTAAGAATCTGCCTGCCAATGCAGGGGACACAGGTTTGAGCCCTGGTTCGGGAAGATCTCACGTGCCGTGGAGCAACTAAGCCCATGTGTCACAACTACTGAGCCTGCGCTCTAGAGCCCACGAGCCACAACTAGTGAAGCCCGCACGCCTAGAGCCCGAGCTCTGCAACAAGAGAAGCCACCACAGTGAGAAGCCCACGCACCGCAACGAAGAGTCGTCCCCACTCGCCACAACTAGAGAAAGCCACGTGCAGCAACAAAGACCCAATCAGACAAAATAATAAATAAATTAATTTTTTTAAAAAAAGAAGAGATGGCCACAGACACAGGTGGTAATTGAGTTCTCTTCAGCCACCCATCCATCTATCCATCCATCCATCCATTCATTTATTCAGCAAGTATTTATTTAGTGAACCAGGAACAAAAAGTCTGGGCCCTATTAGAGTGTGGGATACGGATGAGGAACAGCTTTAGCTCAGCATTGCAAGTGCTACAATAAGGGAAATCCCAGGCCATGGATGCAGGGAGGGGCACTCCGAACCCAGATTTAGAGGGGAAGCATCAGGACCCAGGCCGGGACCTGATAGTTGAGAGGGAGTTATCCTCCTGGGGGAGCCCAAGAGATGGGGTGCCCTGGGTTTCAGGAAAGGGTGTAGTCCATGCAAACATCTGGAGGGGGTGTCTTAGAGATCAGTTAAAGCTCACAGAGGTGAGTTCGCACCGGGTGGAGCAATTGGAAAAAACAAAGGGACAGCACCCTGAGAAGGTACAGTTTGGGGAATGACGGGGGAGGTGGGGGCGGTTGTTAGGGACACTCTTAAGTAGCTGAGACAAAGGATGCCCAGCTGCAGGAAGGGCAGGTGAGGGGCTGGAGAGGAGGCCATGCACTTCTGCGAGTGCCAGAAAGCCAATCCTGTCTCAAACCGAGGAAGAGGGGATGAAGGGACCCATGAAGGGATTAGGGGAACCGGATGCACCGTAAGGTTAGGTGGCATCCCGACTCACTTGGAGGGCACTGGAGTCCCAAACCCGGTCTCCAATCAGGGGGTGGAGCCTGTACATGCCCCCCACTCCCAACCTATAGAGGAGACGGAGGTGGGCGGGTCCCAAGTAAGCATTGTCCAGGAGGTCCCCACTTTGGACAGTCCCCGATCAAATACCACCTCTCCACAACCACCCGCAAATATTTACATCCTGTTTATGCCGAGGCCTCCCAGGGCCTCAATTTTCATGAATAAAATATGAGTTTCCAGGCCGAGCCAAGGAGGGAAGAAACCCCCGCCAGCTGGTAGGGACCAGAGGCAGTTTAGCACTTCGGTTGCTGTCGCCTCCCGCGTGGTATTTGGAGGAAATTTGAATTGGCCCGGTCAAGGTGACCCGGGGCGGGAGATTTAGCAGTTTCCATACTATCTGAGGGTTCCTGGAGCCCGGAACTCTTTTCATAAGGCTGTTCCCTGAGAAACTCAAGACTTTTGCTTGTTTATCCTTCAGAAATGCTAAAGTCTGAGCATGTTATAGCCAGAGGGGGGTATTTAGAGATAATCTAGCCCAAAGCCCTCATTTTAAAGATGAGGAAACAGGCTCAGAGGGCAAGGAGCTTGCTCAGGGCCATTCAACGAATCGGTGATAATCTGCTGCGGTTCCCTGTCACCTGGTCCGATGTTCTTTCCACTGCATCACACTTCCGGCAAGTACAAAAAATTTAAATTAATACAGTATTCTTCAGAACAGTTTTAGTTTTACAGAAAGTTAAGTAGATAATACAGAGAAGTTCCCCTATACCCTATTCCCTGGCACACAGCTTCCCCTATTATTAACATCTTGCATTAATGTGGTGCATTACTTATAATTAGTGAACCAACATCGATACATTATTATTATGTAAAGCTCACAGTTTACATTAAGGTTCACTCTTTTTTGTTTGTTTGGGTTTTGGTTTTTGATTTTTTTTTTCTTTTTTTGACCGCGCTGCACAGCTTGTGGGATCTTAGTTCCCTGACCAGGGATCAAACCCAGGCCCTCGGCGGTGAAAGCATGAAGTCCTAACACTGAACCCGCCAGGGAATTCCTACAAGGTTCACTCTTTATGTTCACCAGTTTTATGGATTTTGACAAAGGCATAATGTCATGCATGTATTCACGATTACAGTATCTAACAGAATAGTTTCAGCACCTAAAAATCACCTGTGCTTCACCTATTCAATCCTCCTCCCTCCCTCTCCCTCCCAGTCCCAGGCAACCACTAATATTTTTGCTTTCGCAGTGGTTTTGCCTTTTCCAGAATGTCATATATTTGGAATCATACAGTATGTAGCCTTTTCAGACTGGCTCTTTCACTTGGCAATATGCAGTATATATACATATATTTTTAATACCCATAGAAACTTCCTCATGAGTAATAGAGATCTTATAGGTTGATTGAATATTTCACATTCTTTGCTCCTTCCAAAGATGTGGAAATTCCTGGAAAATGACGCAAAATTCTTCCTTAATTAGAGAGATGGATTCGGGTTGGTGCCTGGACTTGCTTCTTTGAGCCTCAGCAATTTTTCTCCCTTGCCTTTCAGATACCTTCTCTTTAAAAAAATTTCTTCGCCAGCCTTTCTCGTCAGGATTGCCTCTCACGTGGTCTTTTTCTCGGTTCTGACTTCTCTATAAAACCTGAGTTGGGAGTGGGTCGGGGAGAAGTTTTGTTTCTTTGGACATGGAGTGATTTTCCTACGCCAGGCTCTGTGCTAGAAGCTATTTCCTGCAACATTTTATTTAATCTCTACAAGTCTGTAGCAGAGAAATCCTTCTTCCTATTTTTATACAGGAGAGAACTGAACAAGTCCCTGATCAATTAGCCCAAAGCCTGGCAGCCAGCAAGTGCCTCAAGGCGGGGGTGGGGCTTGAACCCAGGTCACAGGTCCAGATCTGGGCTTTAAACCTACACTGCTTCCTTGGACGGCCTTAATTTTAATTCGGATCCAAGTAAAAAGTCCCCCAAATTTCCCCCGTTTTCAAAGTGGGGTGACAATGTTAGTAACCTGAGGAAATACTACTTGTGGGAAAGAAAGTTCTGGTTTAGAACTGCTGACCGAAAACAAAACAGGAAGTCAAGCATTCCTGGCTTAAATGGACCATCTGGGAATCTACTAGAATTAGTCCTGCCGGAGGCCAGTCTGCGCGCGCTTCACCCTGGGCTCGGAGGAGAGGAGAGGGGCTCGAGTCTGCAAACCGCCCTGGGCCGGATCTGCCCTCCCACGAGGGTGGGAGTCAGGGAGGGGGTGGCCACATCTGAGCTGAAACACCAGGCGCGGGAGAGAAGCGGGAAGGACAGAAACACCGGAAGTCCTGCCGCTGATGGGGAGGCAGTGCCGTGGGGAGGTGTGGAGGGAGTGGGAGGGGGGCAGACGCCAGGGCTGGTGGGGGGATGAATCAACCTCGGGGGCGTGTGGAGAGCCTGCCTGGCTGGAGCTGGGTGGGCCCTTGCAGTGCACTGGAGTCGTTCTCTCCCACTGGGCCGCTGGTACAAATCCCTGGCACCCCTGCTCCTTGAGAGCATAATTACTACCCCCTCCAGAGGACCTGCAGTGGTGCCAGGGCCAGGCGCTGCGTGCAGAGCCCTGGAGAAAATGCTGTCTTATTTTGCTCTCCCAGAGAGGCAAACTGAGGCACGGAGCAGGGAAGGTCGTCATCCAGGGTCACACAGTCAGTGGCAGGACCGGGATCTGAAGAGAGGCTGTTGCTCCTCGGACGTCCCTCCTACCCCTCTGCCCGCAGCCTCTGTCTAGACACCTTGGACCGCTTCTGTGTCCCCTTTCCCAGGAAGTACCCGGGACCTGGGTCCGAGGTGTCATCTGATCTCCTCTCTGAGGCAAAAAGGGGGCAGCCAGGATGAGGGGCCCCAGATGTCTGTGGCCTCAGTCCGGTTAGATGGTAGGAAGGAATATACCAGAGAACAGGCTGCAGCCATGGGAGGGGAAACAGGATCCATGGATTCTTTCTCAGTTCCACGCTCCTTGAGTTAGGGCCTCCAGGCCAGAAAGCGGCCCCCGCACCAGGGCGATGCCCTCTCCACCCCAGCCCGCCTGCCTCAGTACCACTGGGGTCTGAACCATTCAGCTGGAAGACAAATGGCCATACTTAGATTTTAACAGACAGCTGGAACAGGGCCCAGGTGGAAGGGGAGACCAGGTGGGGCTGGCAGGGTCCCTCACCTCCCTGCTAGGGGCGCTGGAGCCCAGGTCCCAGGCTGAGCTGGCGCTACCCGCCAGCAAGGCAGGGATCAGTTTCGCCGCCCCCCACACCCCGACATGCAGCCGTTCAGGTCTGAGAAGCCCATCTGGGTGGAGAGGCTTCGTTCACTGCCCCTGCCCTCCTGCTTCCTGGAACCTCTTCATCTTTTGGAGGCCTGCTCTGGGCTTTTTGCATCTCGTACCTTTGAGGAGGGGATGGGCTGGAGAGGTGGGTGTAGGGGGTTCAAAGGTCCAGGGAACGTTACTTTCTTAAGCCAGGGGTTCCTAACATAGCTGTTCTTTTTATTATATTTAAGCCATGTCTACAAATGTGCTTTATATGCATGATATTTTATGATCAAAACCAAAAGCAATTTACCACCCACCTCCCCACCCCTATTCCCATCTTATGAACCAAGGACCAGGATGGTAGTGGCAGAAATCTGACCCCGGGCTTCCCTGGTGGTGCAGTGCCTGAGAATCCACCTGCCAATCCAGGGGACACAGGTTCAAGCCCTGGTCTGGGAAGATCCCACATGCCGTGAAGCAACTAAGCCCATGTGCCACAACTACTGAACCTGCGCTCTAGAGCCCGTGAGCTGCAACTACTGAGCCCATGCGCCACAACTACTGAGCCCGTGTGCCACAACTACTGAGCCCGTATGCCACAACTACTGTAGCCCGCGCGCCTAGAGCCTGTGCTCTGCAACAAGAGAAGCCACCACAATGAGAAGCCCGCGCACCACAATAGAAGAGTAGCCCCAGCTCGCCGCAACTAGAGAAAGCCGGCTCGCAGCAACGAAGACCAAACGCAGTCAAAAATAAATAAATTTATTTTAAAAAAAAAAGAACTCTGCCCCCAAATCACACAGGGAGTTGGGAGCAGAGCGCAAGATTACAGCCCCACCCTGATCTAAAGACCCTCCCAGCCCCACCCTGACCTACACACTCCCCACTGTAGGCAAAACCCCCTATGTGTCTCCTTTATTCCCACCTGATACTTCACGGCACTCCTGATACCAGATGTGTGGGATCCCCACACCAAGCAATTTTCTCTGCTACACCAGCTGGGGTCCTGCAAATTTTTTTTTTTTTTCTCCACACCGCGTGGCTTGCAGGATCTTAGTTCCCTGACCAGGGATTGAACCGGGGCCCTCGTCAGTGAAAGCGCAGAATCCTAACCACTGGACCACCAGGGAATTCCCGGGGGTCCTACAATTTAACTCAATTCTTACGCTCTCTACCTGGAGTTAGCACTCCTAGCTTCTCCCCAAACATCTGGCCCATAAGTTAAGGGCTGAGTCCCATGAGACTGTCCCCCACCCTCCACCCCGAGATGCCAGTCACAAGTCCAGGTTGTCACCTGTGCTTTTGATCAACTGGCTGTAAATTGGACGTTCCCACGACCCCTCCTTGGGTTCAGTCATTTGCTGGAACAGCTCACAGAACTCAGGGGGACACTTATGTTTACTGGTTTATTATATAATAGAGGATATGGTAAAGGATAAAGATGAACCGCCACTTGAAGAGGTACATATAGCCGAAGGTCCAGAGGGGTCCCAAGTGCAGAATCTCCTGTCCTCATGGAGCTGGGGTGCATCACCCTCCTGGAATGCGGATGTGTTCGCCCACCCAGAAGCTCCCTGAACCCCATACTTTGGGGATTTTTGTGGAGGTTTCATCATGTAGGCACCATCGATCATTAACTCCGTTTCCAGCCTCTCTCCCCTTCTTGGAGGATTACGGGGGTGGGGCTGAAAGTTCTAAGCCTTTAATCATGGTTTGTTCTTTCTGGTGACCAGCCACCCCATCCAGGAGCCCACCCAGAGCTGGCTCACTAGAACAGAAGATGCTCTTGTCACCCAGGAAGCTCCAAGGGTTTCAGGAGCCCTGTGTCAGGAACCGGGGGTCAAATACCAAAGAACAGCACAAAAATGCCCCTGGTGCTCTTATCACTTAGGAAATTGCAAGAATTTTAGGAGCTCTGTGCCAGGGGCTGGGGGACAGAGACCAATATATTTTTTCTATTGTTTTCCACCCGCCCATCTGCACCCTGATCTAGAGACACTCCCACCCCACCTCCACGCTTACCTAGAGACCCTCCACCCTACTCCCACCCTGATCTAGAGACAGCCCCACCTCCACCCCTCACCCCCACCCCTGTCTAGGGGCCTTGCTGTGACTCTGGTCTTGGTGTTTCCACGAGGCTCCAGGGAGGAGACCAGGGTCAGTGTGCTGATCCCAAACCCGGGGCAAAGGGGCTAGAGGGTGATCTGTCCCCAGTGCACCCTCACCTGCGGGGAGCTGGCAGGCACAAGAGGGGGAGGGGTGGCCTCGAGCAACACGCCGGGCCTCAGACAGAGATCCTTGTGGACAAGAAACTTGGGGAGACTGCAGCTGTAGGCCGGGTGTGGGCAGGCGGGCACCTCCTGATTTGATAGATGGAGGCCCTTTGGTGGATAATTCTGGGGAGCCTTTGGTCAATGATACCCTCTTGATTTCTGACAGCCCCTCTGACTTGCCCTGGGGCCTCTGGACACTTCAGCTCGGGGCGCTGGCTGGGAGGACGGAGTTGCAGAGAGAAGAAGGAGCACGTCGGAGGGGCTGCAGGACCTGGGCTCCTCCCTGCACTGGCACCAGCCCTGGGACCTTGTGGCGAGGGCTGGGGGAGCTTGGCCATGAGAAGAAACAGCAGTGGCGTGTGGTGGGGAAACTGAGGCAGGAAGTTGTTAGGTGGCTTTCTCAGAGCCCCATGGAGGGTTTGTGCAGGAGCTGCTTTCGGCTCTCCAGGCTGGCGGAGGAGAGGAGCCAGCTCACCGATGACATTCACAGACGCCCTCCCTCCTGCCAAACACGGACAATGCTCATTTTGGTCCCCTCCTCCTCTCCTCCCTGCTAAATCTCGATCAGAGCTGCCCACTCTGAGCCAGCATCGCTGCTTCTGCCTCTTCTTGCCCAACCAACAGGAAAAGACAGGCGTGGCAATGCTTTACAGACACGGCCCCACTGCCCTAAATTCCCTGTCTTCTTAGCCCCACAACTGAGAGGGAGACGTGGCCCCAAGCACCCTGACCATGACTCCATCAGAGCACTTAGGCTTTGAACCCTGTCTGTCTGTCTGTCCATGCAGGTGGAGGTGGAGCCTGTCATTCCCATTTTGCGGACAAGGAGACTGAGGCTGCCCCTCCACCCTCACCTCAGTCCCAGTTCCCTGGTGCTCTGCAGGCTGAGCTCTTCAAGTTTCCTCCCAACATCACTTTTGGGCTGCCCCCTCTGCCTGCGCACCACACTTATCCTTCCAGACACATCGGGGCTGTCACCTCCTCCAGGAAGCTGCCCTTGAGAATTAGATGTGGCCCAAATCACTCTGCCCACAACTTCATCAGAGCTGTTGTCACTTTATACTGAGAAACTGTGTCTGCATCTTTTCAAAGCAATTTTGTAGCCACACACTGGGCAGAAAAGTGGTGAAAGTATTTAAAAGCAGTAAAAGGGGTTTTGTTGCTGGGACACTAGCATTTTGAATATGAGCTCTAACTGTTGTATGTTATGCACACCTGGACCTGGACCACATCTGTGGGATGTTTAAGAATGGTGAAGCTGCAGGGGTGAGCTGTAGAGTAAGGAGGCTGCCAGTGGTTTTCCTAATGATGCTTTGTCTAATGCACTTTATCTTTCCTGCTGAAAAGCAACAGGGGTTGGACAAATGACCTCCTAGCTTCTCCCCAAACATCTGGCTCACAGACACTGGGGGTGGAATGACACCAAAGCTCAGAGCGTGCCAGAAGGTAGGGTGGGGAGGATGGAAGGGTGTGTGGGTTGGTCTAAGAAAAGCCAGATTAGGCAGCGCAATTCTGTCAGGCGACCAAGGTGGCCGAGAGCCCCAGGAGGGGTGGGACCAGGAACATCACTGCCCTGGGCCAGCGTGAGCCTCCTTAGGACACTGGTTCCCAAACATTCCAGGAACAGCTGCCAACTTTGACCTCCATCTGCCGCAAAGTGAATGAAAGTTTTCCAGAAAGCCAGGTTTACTTAATTCAAAGGGCTGTCTTTTATTCCAAAATGGCGTTCTTACCTTTTTCTGGTGCTAAAATGTCCTTTCTCGCAGGCAATGATGGTGGTAGCCCAGTTGTTTTTTTTCCAGCATCTTTTTATGGTAAAATCACAAACTGGTAACCTTCTGTCAGTTTCAAGTTTTGTGTTTCTGGTGGGGTGGGGTGACTGGTGATCGGGGTGACTTCTCAGAAGGACCCGAAAGACCGAAACCAAAAGAGATGACCCCTTAGGCGGGGGCTGCGGAGAAGGTGCAGCCTGTGAGGGGCAGGCGGCCCGGGAGGGGGCAGGGGCCAGCAGCTGGCATCCTGGGGAGAAGGACACTGGCAGTCTTCCCGGGCAAGAGGCTCACAGAGACGGAATAAACATGATTCCAGGGTGTGTTACCACCTCGGCCGAATGATGCAATGCACAGATGTGCAAACTTGGGGACGTGGAGAGAGGAATGAGGGATAGCAGCTGGGAAGGAAGGCTCTTTCTCTCGGTTGGAAAGCAAGGGACTGCAGAGGGGCCCTGTAGGCAGCACCTTCTAGAGGCTTCCCTTGGCGAGAGGAGGCTGGGTGCTTGTGGCCCAGCTGGAGACCCAGGGAGGAAGTAACCCCAGGGGTGAGGCAGGCACAGGCACCTAAGGCCTCTACCCACAGAGGCAGATTTCCACCCCAGCGGGAATCACGTCAGCAGCAAAGTCCTTAGCCGCACGTCACCCGATTCTCAGTGATTGTGGGTGCTGTCCATCCACGCAGGGGGTGGCTTCTTCCCTCCACAGTCCCCCATTTCCAAGGCCCCCCGTTGAAGGAGCCCATTCAGGAGTCGCCCAAGGAGAAGCACCTTCCCCCGCCAATCAGGCCTCAGCGGAGGACTTGTGCCACCCCAGGGTCACAGGTGCCCCCCCTGATGCGTATTCACAGCCACTGCTTCATCTGAAAGGCAGGAAATTCAGGGATTAAAACATAGACTCTGGCCCTGAGCCACCTGGATCCCACAGGGTGCTTCTCCCTACCTGCCTGTGAGCCTGGCCGAGATTCAGAACCCCACCTGTAAATGGGGCGGGTACAGCCCCTGTTCCTGGGGCGTCCTGAGGATTACGTGAGCTTACAGAATCTCAGGTGCTTAGAAGGGTGCCTGGCATGGAGCGAATCATCAATGCAGCATATACAATAGGCACTCAAAGTGTACGCCTGGAACTGGCACTTTGCGAGCAGCCCTGTGGAGCAGGCAGGATTCCTGTGTTACCGGCCCAGGGTCATAAAGCCGGGGAGCAAACAGAGCTCAGGCTGGAGTTTAAGGTGTTATCTATCTCCCTGCTCTTTCCTTACAGGTCGGAGGGAGCCTGGCTCTGAACCCCGGGGGCCTGGCTAACCTTGTACTCACAAGCTGTGTGACCTTGGGCACGTCTCTTAACCTCTCTGTGACTCGGTTTCCTTTTCTCTAAAATGATATAGTAATCCCACCAGCTGTAGAATATTTGGTGAGGATCACAGGAGTTGATACTGACAGGCTGCATAGACAAATGGACAATGGCCAGACCATATATAAAAAGCAACTGACTCACAGCCTGAAACCTCCAGTCCAGGAAGGCAAATGGTAACCCCCGGAGCAATGGGCCCCGAATGGCCAAGGCTCGATCAAGAACTGCCGGCTTCCTGAGTTTTTTGCCTCTACTTCCAGCTTAGGGCCAATCCCCGAAAGCCAAATGTGCTACCCTCACCAATCACAGAGGTGATATTCATCCCTCTCTAGTTACCCAGCCTCCAGCCTCCCCAGCCAACAGCCTCCAATCAAAACACACCCAAGGACTTCCCTGGTGGTGCAGTGGTTGAGAATCCGCCTGCCAATGCAGGGGACACGGTTTCGAGCCCTGATCCGGGAGGATCCCACATGCCGCGGAACAACTAAGCCCGTGCGCCACAACTACTGAGCCTGCGCTCTAGAGCCCGCGAGGCACAACTACCGCAATGAGAAGCCTGCGCACTGCAACAAAGAGTAGCCCCCGCGCGCCACAACTAGAGAAAGCCCGTGTGCAGCAACGAAGATCCAACACAGCCAAAAATAAATAAATAAATTTATTAAAAAAACAAAACAAACCCCACATCCGAACCTTCCCTCTGGTCCTCTCTGAAGCCCTCCCACTCCTGGCCTGTGCGTCTTTGCCAAATGCGAGTGTTGCATCTGACTCCCTCGCTAGACCAAGCGCTGCATAAACAGCCCCGGCTGGTTCTCTTCTGGGTGGGCTTTGTGGATTTCCATAATCCATGTAACTACTCTGTAATAAGTAGTCAGAAATGCCAACTTTGGGTCACTCAGCGAGCCTGGGTACGGGCTGTATCAAGCCTGTACCGAGCGGAGGGAGGGGGCACGGCTTCCTCTTGAGGAAGAACTGGGCTCAGGCATCTTCCTTGCGTTCGAAAGTAAGGGTGTGGCCTTCGGAGTGATGTGGCCTCAGCTCCTGTCTCCATGGTGATATCACTCCCAGCTCAAGGCCACAACAACATCCAAACAATGTCTTGTGTGTTTTTAACAGAGACACAACATCCAAACAACCGTTTGAACAGACACGGGTTTGGGTTTACATTTCTTTTGTTAGTTCTAAAAGTAACACATGCCTGTAGGAAAACACAGAAAAGGGAAGAGGAAAATCCCATTGGCTCCCCCTACCCAAAGGCTACCACGGTTACATTTTTCCCCCTTGACGGTTTACAAGGCTGAGATTGTACCATATGTACATTTTTTTTTCATTTGACATAAATCCAGGAGTGTTTCCCATGTTATTTATTACAAATTCCTTGTAAACAGCAATTCAGAAGCTATAAAATATTCTATCATGTGAATGTGCTATTGGTCCTAAAAAATTATACAATAAAAAGTATCCCAGGGAGGCAGCAACCTGCAGGGCAGCCAGGCCTCTCGCAGGCCCCCGCGAGAGCGCTGCCCCGGCCCCCCTGGCTGTTCCCAACGTGCTCTTCCCATGAAACTCCCCCTCCCGTGGGGCTGCCAGTCGTGGCCAGTGTCAGCAAGAAGATGGCCAAATCAGCACTTTCTGTGGAGACAAAAGAGCTGGGTGAGAGGTCTATGGGGACAGCCCCCTCCCCCAGTCCTCCCCCCTCCCCCCATCCCCAGGCCTGATGCCCAGGGCATCGTGTGCCCAGTTCCACCCTCCACATCTACAGCAGAAAACCCCAGTCCAAGCTTCAGCAAGGTAGAAGCGGATCTTCTCTCACGTAGAACAAGCCTGGCAGTAGCAAGGGCAGAACCTCTCAGGTGAGTTGCCCCTTTGCAGCTCCGCCCACCGTTCAGGTGAGGGGAAGCTAGGACTCTGTGATGTTCCCTGCTGCTCTGAATAACTGGGGGGGGGGGGACAGCTGTCAGTGAGGGGGGGGGGCGAGTGGGGGGTGGGGTGGGAGGAGGGCAGGAGAGGGGTGACTGAACCTGCCAGGTGGCACAGGTGAGCTCAGGTGCGTCACAGCAGCACCTGGGTAAATCCCTGTCTCTCTTTAGACCTCAGTTTCCCCACCTGTGCAAGGAGGGGCCAGCACTAAATGGTGGTTTTGTTTCCAACAAGGAAGCTTCTTAGCCCATCCCTGATGGGCTGGTGTCCTGGGAACTTTATCCAGTTTCCTGGTTCCAGAAGACTCAGGTGTTGAAGAAGGGAGAGGTGCCCACAGGGCCCAGGTGCCATTTGATCTGGGTCAACCCCCCTCTCCGGCCCTGCCCCAGTTCGGGCAAATCACACTTTCTGCTACACCCCACTTACCCCCTGTCTGTTCTGAGCTCTCTCTCCTGCCCTAGAACCTGGGTGTACAGACCAGGTGGGCTTCAGGGATCCGTGAACTGCCTGAAGCTGTCTGCAAAACTCCGTGTGTGTGTGCACGCACACGCACGTGTGCACATACATGTGTGCATGCGTGTATGTGTGTAAGCACATTGCATGTGTCTGGGGAGAGTCCCCATGGATTTCAGCGTTTCCAAGGCATGTGTGGCCCTAAAAACTTATAAGAACCCCTGGCCTGGGCCTCTCCCTTTGTTTTCTGTGCTGTCTCCCCTCCCCAACAGAATTCCAGACCCCCAGCTCTAGCCTGGAACCTCCCAGCCTCCCAGCTGGTCTCTTAGGGCTTCAGCCTGCTCCCATGGGCTGCCAGGAGAACTTTCCTTTTTTTTTTTTAATAATTTTTTTTTTTGGCCACACCTCAAGGCATGTGGAACTTCCCCGACCAGGGATCGAACCCACGCCCCTGTAGTGGAAGTGCGGAATCTTAACCACTGGACCACCAGGGAAGTCCCAGAACTTTCTGAGTAGTTTCTGATTGAGTCCTGTCTGCTTTCTGTCATCAGGACCCCCCTGGCCTTTGTAGCCATCCTGGGCTCCCTTCCTATCCCACACTAATTCCCAGGCAGAATCTTCAGAGGAGAGTAACCTGCAAAAGCCCTGCCCCTTTACTCTTTGTGTTTCCTCCTCTCCGTGAGAGAAGTCCCTGTTAGAACACATTGCCCACAGGAGAAAATCCAAACTCCTAACAGGCACTCAAGTTCTTTTCTAACCCAGCCACTTGAAACAAAGTTAACATTTCGCGAATGCAGGCACTACTTGTTCTTAGCACTTCATCTAGATTAACGTATTCAACCTTGATAACAGCCCTAGGAGGTAAGTGTGTCACTAGCTCCATTTTATAGATGGGGGAAACTGAGGCCCAGAGAGGATTGCCCATGAGCTGGTAGGTGATGGAGCTGGATTCTTACCACTGCACTTTGCCTAAGGTCTTATGTCTCAGTATCAAGACCGTCCATCCCAGCCACATGGAACAATTCACTCCATGTTTCCTGAGCTCAGCCCTCTCCACTCCCTTTCCACCCTGTTTACACCTCCTCCAGAAGCCTGCTCTCCACTGGGCTCATTCTGCACCCTCCTCCTACCTTGGTCTCCAGGTCTGGCTCCCCTGACCAGCGGAGACCTCCTCAGGGCTGGTCCAGTGCCCACACTCCATCATCAATATCATGACCCATTTGCTGAACTGAAGGGAAACACTATCTCCAGTTTATCAGTGGGGAAACTCAGCTCAAGAGGTGAAGAGGACTTCCCTGGCGGTCCAGTGGTTAAGACTCCGCGCTTCCACTGCAGGGGGCACGGGTTCCATCCCTGGTCGGGGATCTGAGATCCTGCATGCCAGGCAGCGTGGCCAAAAATAAGAGGTTCATTCATTTCTCAGAGATTATGGATACCAGTGGAGAGATGGTTGGTAGCAACTTAGCAAATTCATCCATTCAAAAAGTGTCATCGAATGTCGACCCTTGGCCAGGCCGTGCACTTATTCACAGGGCATATAAATAAGACTGGGCCTGGTGCCTGCCCTCCCCAGTCTCACTGTACAGACCACACCTCCCACGACACACCCACATTCCCATATGCAAGGGAGATGGAGGTGAATTTGAGGTGGGCTTTGAAGGGGAAATAGGATTTGTCAAACCGAGAAAGTGGCGAGGAACAAGCAAGGGCAAAGGAACTGAGGTTAGCTCATCAAGGGGAAAAGGGGGAACAAAGGCACAGAGGCCGACCACAGCCAGGTACCTTGGGTGTTGGGATTCAGTTACTTCTCATCCCTGGACTGCCACTTAGCCTCTGCCCTTGACCTACCTGGGAGGGGGTGGATGGTAGGGGATGTGGGGTAGGCGGGTAGCTATCCCAATCCTCTGACATTGTAGGAGTCAGCTCCTGCCGGGGGAGGATGGTGCAGGGTTCAATCTGTATCCTGGGTACCACTTTTTCCAAACTAGTGTTGGGAGAAAATCACCAAGACATCCGTGCCATTTGTCCCCACCCGTTTTGGCCTCAAGACAGCTCAGTAAGACCTGGAGTTCGCACGTCAGCTACCCTGTCTCCTCCTCATCCCTTCCTGTCCAGTTCAAACGTCACCTCCCCTGTGAAGCCTTCCCGGAAACTCCAGGCACCTCCCCAACCTTCTCCGCAGCTTCCCGAGCTTCCATCTCTCGCAGTGCTCTGGGACATCCTTGTGAGCAGAGCAAGGCTGAAGGATGCTCTTCCGCCAAACACGACTGAAGCACCAATAGGTGCCCAGAGCTGAGGTAGGGGATGGCGCGCCTCGGACGCCCCACGATTGACTGCCGCTGGAAGCGGTGGACAAGGTTCCACTCCGTTTTCCGCCCGCCCGCCCCCTTGCGGCGTGGCGCCGCAGCCTGAGAAACGCGAGGCCGCGCGAGCGCGCGCCTGACCCCCGCCGCGCCAGGCCCCGCCCTCCCGCGCCCGCCCTAGCGCCGGCCCCTTTTGTTCCCTCCTGGAGCCCGGCCGCTCGCTCCGCTCCCCCTCAGCTCCGCTCCGCTCGGCCACCGGGAGCGCAGGCGGCGGCCGGGGCTGCCAGGGTCAGCGGCGGCCGGGGCTGCCAGGGTCAGCGCCTCCCGCCTTCCCGCCGCCGCCCGGCCGGCCGCACGCGCGACGCGAGGCCCGGGCCCGGAGCGCGAACGCAGAGCCCCGGACGCCAGGAGGGGCTGCAGCCGGTGGGCAGCGGCGCGCGGGGAGGGGCTGCAGCATCCTCTGTCCCCGCGGCGCCCGGGCCGGGAGAGGAGGGGGCCGGGTGCCCGGCCACCCGCCGCTCAACCTGATGCTGGAAGGGCGAAGGTAGGAGCAGCCGGAGGGACCCCGAGGGAGGGGGCTCGATGGGCAACAAAGGACCGAGGGACGCGGGAGGCCGCGGTAGCCCCGGCCTGGTCCGAAGCGGGGCGGCCGGCCCGCAGGCATTTTCGGGGCGTGGGGGAGGTCTAAGGGTCGGGGGCTGGCGGGTGGGCGTGAGCGGGAGCTGGTCCTGGGTGCACCCCCAACTTCCCCGTCGCCTGTAGGCGAGGAGGGGGCGCTGCTGGTGTTGGCGGACCCTTCCCGGGCTGCGGGTCCTCTCGGTGAAGGCATCACCGGCACCCTCGGTGCCCCCAACAGGGCTTCGGCACATATACTGGGGAGCCGCCCGTTCCTCCTCCCAAGGGCAGCGCTGGGCGGCTGGACGAGCCGCGGGGCTCTGGGCTCACAGGCCCGGCGGAGGGGGTTGGGGTGAGGGGGGTGGTGGGGTGAGCCTGGTGGGCGCGGCTACGCAGCCCCAGGATCTGGGAGGACACGGAGCCCCCGCTCCGCTGGCCGGGGTCGCCTGGCCAATGCCCTTTGCACAACTTGGTTGAAGTGCATGGCGGAGGGGGTTAGGGGGAGACTGGGGTGGGGCGGCTTTCCGCAGGGGTGCCCCCCCCTTCAAGCTGGCGCTCATGGCTGGTGAGGCAGCACATTTTCTGCCCTCCCCACAGGGAGGGGCCGTGGCCGCGCGGAGGATGCTTCGCTGGGTCTCCAGGGCCCGCCCGTTTGGGTCCTTCAGGCAGGGCCTGGGCGGGGCGGGTGCCCACTGGGCACTGCCATGCAAGTCCCAGCCCCACCCTGGATAGGAGGGGGCACCTTGTGGGGAGTCACACACCCGGCTGCGAATCCCCCAACCTCTGAGATGCCGCCTCTCCCTTCTGGGTGAGAAGTGGGAGTCCAATATTGGTGGGGGCTGCCCTCTGTCCTGTAAGATGCCCTGGGAGGCTAGTGGGGGTGGTGCTGGCTTAGGGTTGTGGGCAGAGGAGGGGGAGGGTGCAGGGAGTACCACGTGGGGCAAGACTCCCAACCAGTTGTAATGTAAACAATGAGCTCTTCATTCATCCAGCTGCTGTCACCTGGCCCTGCACTGCCAGGGGCTGACAGGTACACAGGACTGGGGCCTCGCTGCTCCCACGGAGCACAGCCCAGCAGCCTTTGATGGGTGCAGTGATGAGGGAGCTGGGAGCACAGAGGAGGGACGCCTGGACGGTGGGGTGGAGCAGGGAGCTTGATAGAGCTCACTGTAGAAGTTTGCTGTCAGGATGCCAAAGGGGGCTTGAGGGAGGGGAAAGAGCATTGGCAGGGGATAGGAGTCAGAAGAGGAGGCAGGAGGCCTGGTGGCTGGTGGCTGAGAGGAGCAGCAAAGGATTTGGGTGACTGGGGCATGAGGTTTAAGGCAAGGGAGGTTCTGTTGAGGGAAGGGATTGTTCTGTCCCTCCTACTTTCCCAGGTGGGGCTCCTTAGATGCCCTTCTGCATAAGCCCTGGAAGCACGGGCATCTGTAGTGCCTGGCCTGGGAGGGGTGTTGGGATACAGGCTCTGGGACAGGTGGAGGGGGTGGGACGGAGAGGAGTTTCAAAGGCAGAAGAGTCTGGCGGAGGAGACCTGGGGGGACCCTCAGCACACAGGACTGTGTACCCGTAAGCCCCCAGGTGCAGCCAGCAGGCTGGGAAGGAGGTGCCTGGAATTTGTATCCAGAGCCTGAAATGTCAAGGGGTGCCACCCACAGAGGCACTAATCCCTTTTCAGCATCTCCTGTCCACTCTGGCAATTAAGAGTTTGGATGCTGGAGCCTGACAGCCTGGGTTCAAAGCCCAGCCCTGCCACTTACTAGCTGTGTTACCTCAGACAAGTCACTATACCTCTCTCTGCCTCAATTTCCCCATCTATAAAATGAGGATACTTAAGGTATTTACCTTTTAGGGTTATTGAGAGAATTGAATGGATGGATGTGTGCAAAGTGTGTACTGTGAGGGAGAGAATGCCCGGTGTTTGTTGTCGCCGCTGTACTAGGTGGCCCTCCGGCCTCCACCCACACCCACGAGTGGCCCATCCCCTCCCCAGCTGTTTGTCCACTGTCAGGTAGTCCTGCCTTTAGCCCTGCCCAAGGCCCTGCTGTTCTTTGCTTCAGTGCAGCCTCCTCCCTGGGCTGTTCTCTCTGCTCTGGTCCAGCCTCCCTTGGTGATGGGAAGGCCGCCATCCCCACAGCCCTGGCCATCCTTGCTCCTTCTGCTCTGGTCCACGATGTGGGGGACAGCTTTCTCTTGACCTTTCCTCCCTGGCCTTGCCACCCTAAAGATTGATCCTTCCCTCTTGATGCCACCTACCCTACCTCTGCTTCAACACCCAGAGGAGAGAAGCTGCGTTCTTCACCCCTCCTGGTTCCCTGCTATCTTAGTCTGAGCTGTCCTAACAAAATACTAGGACTGGGTGGCTTATCAACAACACATTTATTTCTCACAGCTCTGGAGGCTGGAAGTCTGAGAGCAGCATGCCAGCATGGTTGAGTGAGGACTGTCTTCCAAGTCGCATTTATTTTTGTATCCTCACGTGCTGGAAGGGGCTCGGGAGCTCTCTGGGGGGTCTCTTTTACAAGGGCACTAATCCCATTCATGAGGGATGCACCCTCATGACCTAATCACCCCCCAAAGGCCCCACCTCCTAATACTGTCTTCCTGGGGGGGATAGGATTTCAACCTATGAAGTGGGGTGAGGGGGGACACATTCAGACCAAAGCACCTGCCCGGTGGTCCTTGGGGAGAATGTCAGCCTTTGTATAGGTTAAAAAAACCAAACAAACCCAATGCATATTGAATGCTTACTCTGCCAGGAACTGTTTGAAGCTCTGAGTGCCTGTATTAGTTTGTGGATATCTTGATACCATTGCCTCCATTTTACGGATGAGGAAATCAAGATGTGGAGAGGTTTCCCTGTTTGCTCTCCACACATTTGTTAAACACCTATTGTGTGCTTGGGAGACCTGCTTCCTTCCCCCACCCCACCCACCTGCCTACCTGGTTCATTTTCCGAAAGCGAGGTTTTGGTGGTGCCTTCCTCAAACACCTCCACCTCATTGGCTCAAGTACAAAGTCCAGACACCCCCAGCTGGCTGTGCCCTGCCTTCCCAGCAAGGCTCTACCCAGACAGGCCTCACCTTTTATAAACTGACCAGTGACCCTGGCTTGATGGGCAGGCCTGGCCCTGAGCTGGAAGAGGGGGGAGGGCCCTGACACACGTCTTAGGATTTTGTCGCAGGGAACAGGAACCGCCTCCAATTAGGTTAAGTGAAAGGGGAGTTGAGAGGAAAGGAACTTTGCAGGAAACAGTTGCAGGCAGCCTGGCTCGGCCCGGCTCCCCCAGGACCCGGGAAGCTGGCAGGCAGCCCCTCCTCCGACTTTGCTCTCTCTGGACTGTGGTTTCATTTTCTCATCCTCTCCCAGTGCCTCTGTCCCTTCTCCTATCCCTGTAGGCTGCTCTCTCTGGATTGCCGGCATGGCCGCCCTGAATGGTGGCTTCGGCTTGAGGTCCCAGGACCACCCAGGGCACTCCCCTCAGTCTCTGGGCGCCTAAGAGCCGGATGGGCCCAGCCTGGGTGAGGGCACCCACCCCATCCCCTCCGCTGGTCGGGGCAGGCCACGTGGTCTCTGGGGCTGGGAGTGGAAGACAGTGCTGGGCACAGCTGGTACAGTGTCAGCTGCAGTTATGACGCGGGGTGTGTGCTGGGGGAGAAGGGGTGAGTGGTGGTCTCGCTGTCCCTGGCAGCCCACCGCAGGCCTCCCGCCCCCCCCGCCCCGCCCTGGGCTCAGGGGCAGAGGATGTGCTCTCCCTTCAGAGCCTGGGAACTGGTGTGGGGGGGTGGCGATTGCTGGCAGGGGGCCCCCCCGTCCCACCACTCCTTCCTCTGGGCTGTGCTACCAGGCGCACAGAAACAGTAACACGGAGCTCAAGTTTTCAGAGGAAACGCTTCAAAATGATAATGAAACATTACCCCTCTGAATAGAAAGTAGAGCATATCAGGTGGCTTTTATTAACAAGGCATAAATTTGGGGCCTCGTGCACTTACCGGCTTCCGTCTTCCCGGAGCAGCTCTGGCTCCATCCCTGGAACCTACCTATGACTCCAGCTGCAGCCCAGAGAGACAGACGCCCACTCCTCATTCACTTCCATCTGTGCCTTTTTGGCCTCTTCACCCTGAGAGGGGGGAATTTGAGGCTCACACCGAGGGCCTGGTTTTCTAATCTCTCCTCCCTAAGGGGGTGACCCTGTGGTGTCCAGGGCTGATCTGCTCCTGTTTGCACCCATCTCCTCCCCGGGGTGCCCCAGTCCTGCCCTCCAACCTGCAGCATCGAGGGTGATGGCTGGGGGGAAGCCAGCCCCTCGCTGTGGGGGGAACACAGTACACCTTAGTTTTGGACCCTGCCTTTGAGAAGCTTTTGCTGAATTAGGAAGACATCAGCCCCCTTCCTGAAAGTGTAAACGACACCAGCATCTTTGAGGAACATTTTAAGGCCAGAGCAGAAGAGCCTCCCTGCCCAGTGGGGTCATTGCCCCGGGAGTGGTTCAAGTCCCAGCGAGGGTTGCTCGGGCAGGGCACCGGGTGTGTGGGAAGGCTGAGGAGACGGGGGAAAAGGACTGGGCTGCGTCCCGAAGGGTGGGTGGACTTGGGTAGGTAGGGAGTGCCTTCCATATGGGCACAGGGAGAGAAAAGGGAAGGAAAAGTTTGGGTGGCAGGGTGTCGAGTGTCCGGCGGTGGGGGAGGTTCAGCGTGGAGCCCACCATTCTTCCAAATCCACTGTGAAGTCGGGCATCTGGTTGTCGGACCCTGCGGTGAAGGAGGGAATGACGTTTGGTGTTTCCCGATTTGTTTTTTTTTTGCTACCTTGTGCCCTGACCCCGCTCCTGCCGTTCCCTTTTCTGCTCTGCCGTAGACTGCGCCCTGCTTAACGTCATCTGCTTGTAAGTTCGCTCTGTCAGCTCCCATTCAGCTTCTTTCCCATTCAGCTGGGCACTGGGAACTCGGAGCAGAGGAGGGAAGGCATCTGAAAGGGTCTCGTGTCTTTGTCCGATTCCAGAAAGGACTTGAGGTGATTTACAAAGATAAATGCAGTATAACGGGATGAAAAAGTTGTGAGAAAATCAGAGCAAGGAGAAACCCTGGGTAGCAAACATCAGATGAAGCTGGAGGAGCTTCGGCACCTTCTATCGGCGGTAATTTGACTCTGAGCTTTCTAGCAGCCGGATCGAGGGGGATAAGGAGTTTGGAGTGTCTTCGCATTGTCACATTGTCTCGTGTAAGCCGCTGCTATATATAACATGAAAGCCTGAGTGAGGGGCAGCAGCTCCAGGGAGGGGCTGGACAGTGTGGTCCTGGTTCTGGGGTAGGGTCCCTGTGAACCAACGTCTGGAATGCGGGGGTGGGGTGGGGGGGTTGGAGGAAGGCAGCCACCTTCTGATCTTTCTAATTCTCCCCCTGGAGGGTCCTTACAAGCAGCTGTGGGAGCTGGGGCTGATGCTCACAGCCAGCCCCCTCCATGAGAGCCTAGTGGGCTCCAGGGCTGGGTGAGACCTCATGAGCCAGGAGCCAGACTGGTCCCTGCTGGAGAATCCCCATCCTGCTAGGAGGCCTCAGGGGCTGTGGTACAGGGGTGTGCAGAGAGCTCCGGACACACCCACTTGGCTCCAGGACTTGGCTAAGGGGCAGAAGAGGGGTGAACGCATTCCAGCAGAGCAGGCGATGGGCTGGGGTGTCATCAGGAGCAGTGAGAAGTTCAGAGAAGCTGGAATCAGGGTGCTGGGTGGGAGGGGTCCCAGGAAACAGGCCAGAGGCGAGTGGGGGCCAGGCCAGCTGGCAGAGGTGCTGTGGACCATGGCCTTGGCACCCAGGGCCGTGGGGCACCCTCATGACCTCCTGCTTAAATGTGTGCCCTTGTTCCTGCAACCCTGTGCCTGGAGGAGCGTTGGTTCCTGTTCTGAGGAAGTAAAGAGCAGTGGTTAAGAGCATGAACTCCAGGACTTCCCTGGCGGCGCAGTGGTTAAGAATCCGCCTGCCAATGCAGGGGACACGGGTTCGAGCCCTGGTCAGGGAAGATCCCACATGCTGCCGAGCAACTAAGCCTGTGCACCACAGCTACTGAAGCCCGCGTGCCTAGATCCCGCGCACCACAGCTACTGAAGCCCACGTGCCTAGAGCCCGTGCTCCACAACAGGGGAAGCCACCGCAATGAGAAGCCCGCACACCACAACTAAGAGTAGCCCCCACTCGCTGCAACTAGAGAAAGCCCATGCCCAGCACTGAAGACCCAACGCAGCCAAAAATAAAAATAAATTAGTAAATTAATTTAAAAAAAAATGTGAACTCCGTGGCCAGAGGGCCTGAGTTCGAATCCCACCTGCCGCTGCTCAGTTGTGTCATGCCGGGCAAGTGACTTGCCGGCTCTGGGCCTCAGTTTCCCTGTTACTAGAGCTCCCAACAGTACAGGGCTGCTGTGAAGACTGAACAGGTTAATATCTGTAAAGGGCTCCGACATGCCTGCAGCAGAACAAATGTTACTGGTCTGGGAATTCCTTGGGCTGAAACAGCTTGGCAGGGGATAGAGCCTCCTCCCCTCTGAACCGCCACACCCAGCACACTGCACAGGTTCAGAGTCAGGCGCAGTGAAGAGCACTGCTGCAGTGGACCAGCCCTGGGGGCATGGGGCAGGGCTCAGCAGGTTCTGGTTAATGTTACTGACAGTAATAATTGCTGTGCAAGCTCATGAGAGCCTCTCAGGGCAGCAGGAACCCACTCTGAGAGCAGGCCTCAGTCTCTACTTGATTCCCTCCAGAGACAGGGAGCTCACTACTTGATTCTTTGCTTGTTGGATCCACTGGTGAGCACTGGCTCTGTGCCGGGTATGCTCAGTGCTGGGATTCAGAAGAATGTGAGTTAATCCTCTCTGTCCATTCCAAAGATAGCTCCAAGCCGACCGGTGAGTGTGGCCATGGGGTGTGACAAGCCATGGGGTGGCCTCCAAGTCAACGTGGGAAGGATGATGGAGGCAGAGGAGTGTATTTAATTCATTCATGTATTCCTTAGACATCTTTTGAGCTTCATTCATGTATT